>NC_022021.1:20512010-20530795 GCF_000317375.1 Microtus ochrogaster
GATAGATAGATAGATAGATAGATAGATAGATAGATAGATAGATAGATAGATAGATAGATATAGATGAATAGATAGATATAGATGGATGGATAGATAGATGGGTAGATGGATGAATGAATAGATGGATACACTGTCAGACAGACAGATAGACAGATAGATGGATAGGTAGATAGATGACTGCCCCTGTTAAATGCCTGCAGGTTCTACTCACAGAAGTTTACATTTCTACATAAAAGCAATTTATTTTCTATAGAATCGAAAATACCTGCTTACATTCTGGCATGTATCTTTTAACAAATACTGGAGGGTTAAGGTTAAACTAAAAGTTTATTTCCCTCCCAAGCTACTTAGATCACCATAAAAATATAGCCATGTAAAATTCTTTGCCTTTTCTGACTTTAAAAAGTTGACTGCTTGCTACCTTTTTTTATCTGAAGCATGTAGGCAGATCCTAATTTGGCCCTGCAAAAAAAATCTGTTTGGCCCTGGGCTGAGGGAAGATGTTAATTTTCATGACTGTTTTAGAACACATCAAAATTCAGTATGCATTTTTTTTCAGGATTTCAAAGCAATATGCTTAAAACATGCAATTTAGAGCTAGAACATATAGAGCATTTAAAAATATTCAAGTTTTACCAAGAATCCATCCGGTCTATTATTACAATAAGTAGGATACAAAGACATCTTTATCTGGTTGTGAATGAAACACTCTACATCGAAAAAGAGTTCAAAGGAAAATTATAGTCTTTTAGCTCCGGAACTCTTTCCTGGCTTTGGCATTAGGAATTTAATATAGTCCAAAAGGGAACTAAATAATGGTATTGCATTAAGTATGGCTCAAAAAAAGCCATTTTAGGAAATAATGATGTCCACCTTCAAACATTTGGCTTTAATATATCTTAAGCAACACTCTTAGCTTGATCAATAGATGTAACTAATATTGATTCAGTATATAAGCAAGTGCACTATGAAGACATATTGAGATGAGATCAAACAGTTAATTGTGTTCACAGGCTCCATCCACAGAATTTGTGTTATCTTGGGTGAATGAAAGAAATGATGACTCCTTCTTGAGACTAGTAGTAAGAAGAAGTTTTTCAAATGTCCTCATGGAAAAGGAGTTTGTAGTTTCCACCACACAGACAGGCACACTTTAAGGTTTACAGGATGTAGACCTTTTGGATTTACATTTTTTGCCTTATTTTCTGAGGGTGAGAGAAGTTAGGGGCTACAGTTAGGGGCTAAGGATGCTGCTAATCATAGTCACCCACATGTATACTATTTGGACAATGACTTTCGAGCTCTCATTCCCCACATCATTCTATTAGTAAAATGGAATCAAAAGAAATATCAGACATGCTCCCATTCATGTAAAGATATTAGAGAACTCGGTTTATTTTTTTAAAAAAGTGGTAAAAAATTAAGAAGGGAGTCAGTGGATAATTGCCTATATTGTCTATATTGTTCTTTCATAGGTCTTGAGTCCAACCACCAGAAGCTGAATTTACTTCCCAGCCCCCACATCAGGCAGCCCTTACACCTATAATCCCAGTTCTAGGGATCAAGCGCCCTTTTCTGGTTTTTAAAGCTAACCGCACTGAGACATGCATAGGCTTTCTCTCTCTCTCTCTCACGCATGCACGCACGCGCACACACACACACACATACACATATGACACACCCCACACACACACATTAATTTTTTTAAGTGAGCAAAATATATGGAATGGTAATTTTCTGAACTGCCTTCCAAGGTAGAAACCAGCTTTTCTTGGTTTGAAACTAACTTGAACAGAGATAAGAAACTCATCTCCACATTTATTCTTACAGCCAGCAACAAGTCTGAGGTGTTTAGAGGCAGCTGCACTTCTATCATGTGATTACGTTTCCTTGTGGTAGTAAGGATTTAATGTATGGCCCACTCCCCACCCTCCCTTCCAGGGTGGTGCCTCCTCCAGGCTCCTCTCTCTCTTCCCATCCCACTTCTGAAGGGGGAACCTTTGCTCTTTCTCCCCCTACCTCTCTCTATCCCTCTCTCTCATACCCCACATCTCTCTCTCTCCTCTTCCCCTTTCTCCCCTTGACCCTTCCTTTTCCCTCCATTACCTACTAAATTAATTCTATACCCAAATTCTCTCTCTGCATGGTGCATCTGTCTCTTTCACACCCCCTGCAGTCTCCCAACCCACCTGCCAAAGACCTGTTGCTCTGCTGAGACTTGGGTGACCTGTTGTGGCCCCTCATGGGATGCTGCTTTTTGTGGGACCTGTACTCCACCACCATATCTTTTAAAAAAAGAACAACAGTCAGAATAAGCAAAAGACCTTTGTGGGTGAAAGTTACAAAAATAACTTACTGAAAGGTCCAAATTCAGTACATTTATTGAAGAAAGCTTTTATTTCCCTATACCATATGCCAAACTGTTCCCAGTCTAAAGTTGTTCATTAAGACATTTTAAAATCTTTTGTTTGCTTTGGTTTTTTAAAAATAACATAGCAATGAGTATGTTTTAATGTTTCCAGTTACATATGTTTGATAAAGCTGTCATGGTAACATACCAGATACTTGGTGGTTGAGACAAGGTTGTTTATTTACTCACAGAGGTATAGTGTCCCCTGGCCAGTCAGGTTGGCAGATGGCAAGCAAAGTTTTCCAGGGATCTCACCTATACCTTCTATCTTAGCTCATGCCATCTTTCCCTTGTGTGTACTTAAGGTATCTTCTCTGAACCTGTGAGAATCCACTTCTTAGGAGAAAGTGAATCAGAACAGCTTAGGACAACTTTTCAACCTCAGTTTTTTGTGGGGGGTTTTGATATGTTCTTGTTTAATGTTAAAATTGTTCAGCTTGCCTAGTCTAATAATTTTTACATGTAGTTTATATAAATGTCTAATCATTTTTTACTTAGAGATTATATAAACTTATATAATATTATTTAAACTTATATAAACGTTTACTTATATATTACATAAACTCTGCTATACATTAGAATGGGAACCAAGGTTAAGATGAAGAACAGCCTACAGTCCTTCAAGAAATCTTATAATCTGATTGTAGAATCATGAACATACAAGCTGCAGTGATGACATCCTTATGCAAGAAGTCCTTAGCTTTCTGTCTAATCAACAAGTCTGCTAAAGCAATATTTAGTAAAAGTACAAGAAATCTTGTAGAGTATGAAATATATTTGACTTGGGCAGCAGAGCTTTCACTAACACATGTGAATCTCAATTTAAAAGAAAAATTCTCCACCAAATGGGAGGAAATCATGCATGTGTGCTTCTAAAGCACACTTCTCTTGTATTCAGGTTCAGCAAATTTCAGCAAAGATTCATCTAAGTTGTTTCATTTAACTTTTACTATAGCATTTCTACAAACAGCACTTTCTGATCAATGATGCTTTGGCAATGGAGCTACATACCTGGCAACACTTATCCTTCTGTACTCCGAGATGTAATTTTCCATTTACCAACCATAAAGGTAAACGCCAGTTAAACTCCTTTTAATTCCATCTTTCTGATGCTCAATTGGAGAACAAGTATCTCCATCAATTTAATGGCCTAATCCAAAGAAGTGCCACTGTATCTGCAGCAGTCCTGTTAACATGCTGTTAGTTCTCAAACATGCAGGCAGAAATGGGGTACACAGTGGCTGAAAGGCACAGCAGTGCATTCCCCAAGGTAAAATTCTATCTGCAGTCTCCGCTCTACCGTCATTGATAATAAGTAAATTAGAACCATTTCAAAGCTGTGTTCAGGGAGTGAAGCTTGCACACACTTTAAAATTCATGGAGGAGAATGAAGCTCTCCAAGCTCTTGTAGTTCCTTCAGCCACACTGGCACTCTGAATCCCAGCCAACCCTCCATCTTTATTTTGGTCCATTTCTCGTGTGGGAAGTCCTGTATATGTTTTGCTTTTATGGTTAATAAATAAAGCTGCTTTGGCCTATTTCATGACAGAAGAGAATAAGGCAGGAATTCCAAGTAGATAGGAGAGGAAAGAAGGTGGAGCCAGGGAGATGCCATGTAGCTGCCTAAGGAGACAGATGCCCGAGAACCTTACCATTAACGACGAGCCTCGTGGTCAAATACAAAATAATAAGAATGGGTTAAGATGTAAGAGTCTGTTAATAAGAAGTCTGAGCTAAAAACAGTGTTTTAATTAATATAGTTTATGTGTTATTATTTCGGGTCTGGGCATCCAGGAATGAACAAGAGGTTTCTGCTTACAGTATGGCCCCCAACGAACATTTGGGGCTGATGGCCACCCTCCACCTCAGGTCCAGGTGCTTGTGTGCCCACCTGGGGTTGGGAGAAAAGAAGCTGAAACCATGCCCATGCCTTATTGCTTCCTACCCAGGCGGGCAGCAGGATCAGGTCTGCTAGAGGTGCAGTCAAGAGAGCATGGCAGATTCCTGCCACCATACAAAGAGATATTTCCAGATCGAACAGTGTGCTGCATTGCATATTTAGCTTTTACTTACATTAAAAGGGTTTGTATGCTGCACGGTGCTACCCAGAGTTGATGTGATGACGCCTCTCACTCAACAGTCTCAGTAATGGTGGTGAACTATCCCCATCATATTGATAGTCTGAGGGAGGTGGATCCAGCATCCAGGACTGCCACAACCATACTGCTTACCACTTTAAAGTGTTTCTGGTAAAAAAAAATAATTACAGATATGAAATAAAGACAGATTCAGACAAAAGTAAACCTCTGAATGGGTCACGGTGTTTAATAAATGTGTACAGACTTGGGAGAAAGAAGAAAAAGTAAAAAGACAGTAAAAGTAAGATAAAAGATTACAGACAGTCATAGATTAAAGGAGTAAAGATAATAAAATCAATATTAAACTTGTAAAAAAAGTAATAGTGTAAGAAAAATAAACCACATAATGATGAAATATACATAGAGAGTCTGGATTATGTATATTATTGCATTTTATTTCAATTTTTTTAACTGTGAATGAGCTAAATACAGAAAAATATTTAATTCTGGGGGCTGCTAAGATAAACCAACATAGATACTTTAAAGGTAATGTTGACTTCAAAATTTGGGCCTAAGGATATGTTGCTTTGGAAAAGAGGTTCTGCTTTTTGTTTCCACAGAAGCTGAGAATGTGTGGATTCCTTCCAGATTAATGTGTCTTGATGGACCAAGATCTCCTGAAAGGTCTCTGTGAATTCCCCAACACACACACACACACAAAATACTTCACCCCCCCCAATAAAAGCAGAAAATAATTTGGAGAGAACGACTCCCAAATTCCCAAATATTGTGTAGAAATATTTGTTTACATTGAAAGAGAGATATGCTATAGAGATGAATATTTTGCACTGGCATGAATCTTGTTTTTCATAAAAATTTAAGGTCAAATTTGTTACATGTATATTTCTACTCTCAAGGTGTTATGTTTGTGTAGCTTGTTCAAAAATGTAATGCATAATTAAGAAATGCAGGTTGATAGTCATCTATAATTGTCAAACTTTTAGTCACGTTGAGTTTTCTAGATGTGCAGAGATATATTTCAGATGAATAAGTATTCTTCAAACTTTTCAAAGACTAACAAAATATGGCATTTAAAATGTTTTAAGAACTTAGGACATTTCATGATAATGAGGCACATCTGCTTCTGGCAGTACCAATCTGCTTCGAGAGGATGATGGTTATCAAAGAGGCTTCTTTTGGAGTCTGTCAGCTATTGGGGCAAGAAATTGTTCTTGCTTGTACTGCTTGATGTTATGCTGTATGAACTGCACATGGAGGACCCACAGAAAAAAAAATGACTGCTGAAATTGCCTAAAGAAGGTGAGACAGTCCTTCAGGTTTCCTGCTTCATGCGAGAATTGCCAGACATTTTCTAGGACACAGAAGAAAGCAACTGATAAACTTTGCCATAAGAGATCTTCAGATTTCCTGGTTCATGGAAAAGTCTTTCAGATACTATAGGCCTGTAAGCTGAAGATGGATGCCTCAATTTTACAGAACTTTGGGTGATTCTCCAGGCAGTGGGAAGTCTCTGTTAATTCTAGAGTTTTGTAAGTTGCTTATTTACTTAGGTGACATTATATCCTTCTTGAGTCTTCAATAAAGTTGAGGAAAGATAGTTATAATAATAAAAGATAGATTAGATATAAACTTTTAGACTCATAAAGATAGGATAAATGATAGATTATTTTCCTTAATTTGACAAATGTAAATGGACTAAATATTGACAAAGAACTAATACTGACAGTTCCTCCATGACAAAGAGAAGTTTAGCAAATGTTGCTTTCACTTTAAAAGTGAAAATTACTAGCTGAAGAAAATAGTGCATGGTGAATTCTCTGGAATGTATAGTAAGAATGGATTCATCCATAAAATTATAATAAAGAATGAAAGAAATGTGAAGTGGTTTTCCTGTCATACATAAAGCTGTGAAGTACGGGAGCTGATGCGTAATTAAAATGGAGATGCATTATGCTCTGTCTGAGACAAGCACACAGAGGACAAATACAGCCTCGGTAGAACTACGGACTCCAAATACTCTGATCCAAAAAATCTCTCAGATGAATGCCCACCAGTTTACATTCCAGATGAATCCAGATCCAATCAAATTAACAGGCAAAATTAGTCATTACAAATACCAAATGTTTAGTCAACATTGTAAAAGGAATCTTAAATACACTTTTACCACAGGTGAGTCCTTGTTTCTTGCCTAAAATAAGAGCAAGTAATTGTTATTAGTTTGGGACTTTGGCTCACTTATGTGAACTTTCTACAGATTTTATCAGAAAGAACTTTAGGGTTTATACAATTCCCTGGTTTTCCTATAAGGAAAAATGTGGAATGTCACTGAAAGAATATTTCTTTTTCCTTTGTCAAATGCAGTACTCAAGTACTATGTTTATATAACCATCTGTCATGTTTACATAGCAGAACTTGAAGGCAGAAGTCTCTAATTTGTCAGAATCATGACCTTGTGCATAAGCCTATCTATCATATAAATTACTTTGGAAATATTAGAATTTTCTTCATATCTGTTCATTAACTAAAAGCATGATTGGACCTAATACAAAAACCCTTACCTCCGTCTTGATGCCCTTCACCTATATTGTTCATTACGTAGTGATTTTTTTAGGATGCAAATCACCCAGACAATACTCTTCCCTATGCATTTTCCTTTTTTCATTCAGCAAATATTTGTCTAAGACAAACCACATGTTAGATAGTCTGGGTAGTTAATCAATTAAACTGAGATTATTAGCTTACATTGTAACAAAGAAGAGAGAACACAAATACTAAATATTAGCAAAATTTTATAGATTAAAAAGATAACATAGCTCTGAAGAAAACAAAAGTAAAACATTGAAACAGTATATAGGAAAAAGACAGTGCATCTAGCTTGCAATGGTGAAAATATCTCTGATTAAACAATGCCATCTGAGTGAGTATGCTGGCTGGGGGAATTCCAGGGAGTAAGAGGCCTATCTTGGTATCCTAAGGATAAAATATGTTTGATGTGTTTGAGAACCCTCCAAGAAGCCAGTGTGGCTGAAACAAAGTGACCACCACAAAGAGAAAGAAAAGTAGGAGAAAAAAATAAAAGAAGTTGAGAAAAGTGAGCATGTTTGGAAAGCTATTGGGAAGTCTACCTATTTACCTACTTAAATGCTATTCCCAAAAGTTCAATATTTTAAGCTTTAGAGTTGAAGAACTTTATACTTAAGTAGATGAATAGCTAGACTTCATTTAGTCATTCTTTTGAACTTTTTATTCATTCAGCAATTATTTATGAAGGGTGTATGGCTGATAAGGCAAAGAATAGAATGGTAAGGGAAACAGGTGTGACTCCTATCTACAGGGAATTCCCATGCCACTGAGGAAGACTGATAAATCTGAGAGTTGTACAAGTACTTGCATGTGTGGACACGCCCCTGAATGTATGGCTCTTTGAAAGTCTGGAATAGAAAAGTCTGAACTCTCCAAGAGGGCCGGGGACCTTGTGAAGTAATTAATATGAAGTGAAAGATACGTAGGCACAAAGTGAGAAAAGCACTTCAGAGGCTTAGGAGTGAACATGTAAGAGTTTTGCTGTAGGATGCCTTGCAGGACTCCCAAAGAAAGAGAGAAACCGTGTATGTGGAGAGCCCTGCACAAGCCTGAAGAGGCAGGAATGAGTGTGTTGGGACTCTGAGGCTGCATTAAGCAGTTTGTCTTTATTCTCTCCCCACTGGGAATCTGCTGAAAGATTTTAAGTCAGGTAGTGATCTAATCAGATTTAAGTTTTAGAGATCACTAATCCATATTGAATATGTATTAATGACTTTGTGTGTCTATCCCTTAGATAATTTGTTTGCATTTTAAAGGGACTTGTAATAGATAATTCTGAACTCAAGGAGGTCCTGGTGGAAATTTTAAATATTGTAGCAAAAGAATAAGAGAAAATAATTGGATAGAACATTATTGAGTAGTCCCATCCGTTAAGTCAGGGAACAAAGTCAGATCCTATGTGATAATCCTTTAAAGTATGACTTTTGTTAATCTATGAAAATGTTTGTAAAGAGCAAAATATTATTTTAGCATGTGTATGTATTGTCTTTAGCTCTTTGGATGTTTATATCAGTTCTCTTTGCTTAAGTTGTGTTTGAAATGTGTAGTAGGCAAATTAAGACTCAAGTCTAAAAATGAAAAATGTATATGGCATAAAAAGAAATTCCTCCTTTTTCGCTCCTAAACTTTTATGGAAAACTCACATCATTACAACATTAATAATTTTGATGTCTACTTTGACTTTTCATCAGAGGCAATAGTTTCACCTGCAATATCATCCTCATGATTGCATTGAATCTTTTAAAATTAACAATCAGAAAGAAAGCTGCATAATGTGTAATCAAATCACTACTACTGGAGATATATTTAATTCAGTCTATAACTTCCATTTAAGATCCACTATATAATCACAGTATAATGAGGTCAGATGATACAAAGGAATTTCTCAAAATACTTATACAAATAAGACAATGATCACATAAGTAAATGATTATAAATAATATTACACCCTCTCTTTAATGCTGGACACCTCATTCTGTGTGCTAACTGTGGCTCAGAAGGAGACACAACCAAAGTGAAATAATTTAATATAAATAACCTAAGAGAAATACTGATGTGGGATGTCCCTCTGTGCATATGTTGCTTTTATTGGTTGTTGAATAAAGCTGTTTTGGCCAATGGCTTAGCAGAGTAAAACCTGCAGGTAGGAAATCTGAACACACAGAGAGAGTGGGCAGAGTTGAAGGGATGTCATGTAGCCACAGAAAGAGAAAGATGACAGAACATTACTAGGAAGCCACAGACTCATGGTGATATGCAGATTAATAGACATGGGTTAATTTAAGATGTAAGAGCTAACTAGGAATGTGCATAAATATTGACCAAAGAGTGATGTAATTAGTATAGTTTCTGTGTCATTATCAGGTTTGGTGACTGAGAAACTAAAGAACTATCTCCATTTACAAAATAACCCAAGAGAAATAACCTAGGATAAATGACCTAAGAGAATTAACTTAAGCAACCAGTTCTTATGGACCTTGAAAAGTCTCTTGATCAGACAGAAGTAGATGATTCAAAACACATAGCTGTATGTGTAGCTCTTTCAATCAGCACAGAAAACTCAGAGGAAATATGTACATGTATGTATGTGTGATTGTATATATTTCATGTGAAATACATAAATATATGAAAATAAGACAGGTAAACGTCAGTAGTATTTAGGATAATGTGGCTGGAAGAATCACTCAACGCTTAAGAATAATTGTTGTTCATGCAGAAGAACTATGTTCAGTTCCGATCACCCACATGCTGTTGTCCTCAGCCAATCTTAAGTTTCAGGGGATCTGATAAGCTCTTCTGACTTCTGACCAGGCATGGACATGGTACACACATGCAATCAGGCAAAAATTCACATGTATAAAAGAAAAACAAACCTAAGGAAAACAAAACAACTGTCTATCTACAGAGAGAGACAGAGTCAGAGATAGGGGTGGATTTGGGTGTGTTAGAGGCCAGCCTGGTCTACATGGGGAGTTTCAGGATAGCTAGGGATATTTGGTCTCAAAAAAAAAAAAAAGAACAAGCATAAAAGATTATCATATAAAAGGGAAAGTCCTCCCTTAGCTGAGGGACTACTGTTTTTGAGGAAGAGAAGTCATTTCTCATCAGTGATGAAAACACTGGTAAATACCCATGTTCCAGTAAATAACTCCATGGCCATGACCATGCAAGTAACTCTAATTAAACTCAGAGTGTCATTTACAAAATTGATATGAATGTAGGAAATGGACTTACTAGCTGAAAAGGAGTTCGAAGGGACTAAGAGAGCAATCGAGTCAGCAATAAGGGATGAAGATGATCAAAATAAATTAGGCACATGTGTGAAATTGGCAAATGAAATTAGAAGATTAAAAAGCCAAATAGAGCATCATATAAAGCACTGTAGATGTTGCTAAGTGGTACAGTACTTGAATAGCCCAGGAGTCGATCTTTAGCAACTGGAAGCATTTCCATGTGAAAGGACCCACGCAGCATGTAGAATTAGGATTGCTTGACTCAGCATGCTATTTCTGATATTCATATTCTTTCATGTATCAACAGTGAGTGTTCCATGTTTTCAATGAGTAGCCATACAAACTGGCTGAACTACAGTTTGCCCATTCATCTACCCATAGCAAGTCTTAGGTTGTTTCAGCTTGGAGCAATAAAGTACTAGAACTGCTATACTTATTCATTGCAAGCGTTGTGTCAGTGTAATGTTTCATTACGATATGGTAAACATAATTAGTGCTAGTGCTATCTCCAGGCAAGTACGTGTTTCAAATTGGATGCACCATTGTGCTGTCCTCCAGCACTAAGGCATAGTGTCTCGTGTTCCATATTCTTGTGGGCACTCCACATCATTAGATTTTTCTTTAGCTTTCTAATAGTTATGTGGAAATGCCTCACAGAGGTTTTAATCTGCATGTCCTTTGGATTTTAAATCTGGTTGTGTAACACATACTCATCGTCTTTGATCATTTTAATTCCATGTCCTGCCCAGTTATTTCTACTTTTTGGTGAATGTCTTCAAACTTATGATCTCAAGCTCTATTTTTTTTTTTTTTGGAAAAGAGAAACTTACAGTGTAGGAAACACCATTTCAGTCCATGAGTTAAATTTAAAAATCCTGAAAATGTAGCATTTAATTTTTTATTATTTTATTTCTTTTACATGAATGAGCTTTGGAAGCCTATAATGCCTATTTGATTGTTTTTTTCTTATTTCTAAGTTGGATTTTTTTTAAACTCTACAATGGAATTTTTAAAAAGGCACTAAATCACTGAAAGGAGACAAAAATAATACTTTCAACAAAAAACCCTGTGGAATTTTTCTTTTGAAATGTTATTATATTGTTTTAGTAGATAGTTGGCACTGCCAATTGTATCCTATAATTCCTGTTCATTGCCAGCTCAAAAGAGAGAAAGAGAGAGATACAGCCAAATAACTGTGGATTTTTTAAATCTAGTTGTCATCAAAAAGTTTGCAAAAAGTCCCTTAAGCATTACAATAATTAAAAAACAGTAAAATAACCATACATTTACAACAGGGTGAGAAAAGCATGCTGTTTAACTGGTTGGTTGTGTATTAAAACCAATGTTATTATAAGTACAAATCTTTAGGAAGATGGGATAATTATAAATTATTTGTTTCATAATCTCAATGGTTACCAACATTTTTTGGTAAAATATGTTTCCATCAATGTTGATGTGAAAACACAAATACAATCACCAAAACTGAATGAAAACCACATCACATAAACCAACACTGTCCCTGTTGTCTCTAGAGAACTTGAGGTTCAAACTCTGTCATTTCATGACTGGAGACCATGACTCTTGAAGCACATTAAATTAAAAAAAAATTCCTAGCTTTGTGACTAATTCTATGAATATGAATATCTAAGTTGGAGAAAATGTAGTAACTAAAACGTCTACATGGGCTTCCCTGGGTGGGTTAGGAGTACCTGGTCCTAAAGAATGAGAAAGTGCTGGCTCTGTTGCCTCCCTCTCTACTGAGTGGCTAAAGAGTCTTCTGGAAGCTGACCTGCAGTTCCCAGGCATTTCTGAATCAATAAGATGGGGTCCCATGTTCCCCACTTATTCACTGAACTTCTTTAGCAAGAATCCAGACAACTAAGAATAACATGAGGAAAAAGAAAAAGAGAGAATTTGATAATGATTAATGGGGAAGGAAGGATAAAAAAACGGAAGGAAAATGTTATAAGACAAGAAAAGAAAAGCAAATTAAATGAAGCTCAAGCTTAAGAAATATATGTGGAATAAATAAATGGATAAGAAAATGAGTGAGTGAACATAAATTCTTTAGAAAAAATATATCATTTATGTGAATGAACTTTAAATGTAAATGATGAGTGTTGTATTCTGTCTTATATTCTAGATAATATAAACTTGCAGAGAAGCGAGTAATCTGAGAAAGCACTGTTTATTAATGTGCACAGAAGGTGCACAGAAGGCACTAGAGATACTGAGCACTTTCAGCAGCACAATTGTGTAGTCAGCTTTGATATATTTCATCTGAAGAATAGCAACATGTTCACAAACACAGTTTCTAAAAACAGACTACCTGGCTTGCAATACCAACACTAACCAGTATTTTCCTAGTTTTATGATATTTGTGCCTCAGTTTCCTCACCTGTCAATAGAAATAGTAGTGATACCAATCTATTAGTATTATATAATCCTATTATAAGAATTAAAAGTTGTAAGTATAGTGAAGCCTTCATATTTAAATTTATTTAAATGTTATTAATATTATTGGTATTTAAAACCTAGTAAAAAGTGTACCAGCTAATCTTCTGGATTACATAGAGAAATAATGAGGTCATCACTTCTCTAAAAGTGTTGAACTAAATATATTAATAAAAATATTTGCATTGTAATTATTGGTTTTTCAGAGAAAATTAGTCTCCTATTTGATCACTTTTGTTGTTGTTAAACAATGTTTCCCCCAAGATAAGTTAACTATAAGGCCCAGTTAAGAAACAGCAGGAGGCAAAATTATTCTTAATTTAACAAGAGCAATCCTCCAATTTGTCTTGGTGCCTTGTAGCTGTTGACTAAAACCAGCTGCTGGGCATAGAAGTGAGCACAACTTGATATGCCTCAGATCTGTAACATGTATTGTTAGTTAGGCTTCATAAAAAATTCTCTCTCTCTCTCTCTCTCTCTCTCTCTCTCTCTCTCTCCCTCCCTCCCTCCCTTTCTCTTCCTTTCTCTCTTGACTCTAAATTTGTATTATACTCTGAAAGAACGGTGGAACAGCGTCATGTTGCTCATGTTGTTAGAGACAGAATTCAGCTACTATACCTAAAGTTAACATGCTTGCAATTACAAAAGTTAGTGGTGATAATAAGAAATTGAGACATTTTAATTGTAACCCCAAAGAGGGAAATCTCAAATAATCTGGCAAGAAAAGCAATTGAATATTCTTTTTTGTTTTGCTTTTTTTTGTTGTTGTTGTTTTTTTTTTTTTTTTTAGACAGGGTTTCTCTGTAGCTTTGGACCCTGGCCTGGAACAAACAGTTGAAGATTCTGTCTACTTTTTCAGGTATTTGTTAGTATAGCTTTTGAAAACTATGATGGAAGAATCCCAAAGACTGAGTTGTCAATGATTAAAGAAAAGTCCAGGAGGCTTAGTTCTTGCAAAATGGGAGGTTTGTATTGTCCAAAGAGAACTGATCTATGTACTAAATTCTTTATTCATTACTGGCTAACACATTTTCAATATTAATCTGCTTGGGTTTTTTTAAGCAAGATCATCCATGAATCAATCAACAGTACCAAGGGCAAAGACTAAAACAAAAGTGTTCATTGACTACTACTGTAAGAGCTTTCAAAGGTACCAAATAATCAATAATGATCATTGTTAGAGTGAACTTCCACTCCTTTGGGGATTTGCTTCAACACAGACTTTCTCTGGAACCATTTTTGTAAATCAAAATCCCTTTGGATCTTTAGTCACCTCATTAATTGCTGCCCCATGTTCCCTGTCTACTTTTAACTCCTTCTAGTAATAGAAAATACTTCATAATGAAAAATTTATTTAAATGAGTTTCTAAAATATCTATTTACAGTGAACTAGGAACATTAGCTTCGATTTTTCTTGTCCAAGACAAGGACACTCTTTTCACAGCAGAGTCAGTGCAGCAGGAAAACAGCATTTTAGCAACGCCAAAGTGTGAGGAACCACTGACAGAAGTGGGTTCAGCCACCTCAAGGACAGAGGCTATGGCAGTGGTGTGAGAGGAAGCTTATTGCCTGAGGCCCCTTGTCCTTTCGAAGACTTTCACCGAGTGATCCTACACAAGTTTTATAAACAAAGAATTGTTAGCCTGGTGACAGAAAGGTGGGCCACCATTAGGAACAAAGCATTAGAAAATTGTAAAATGGAGAGTGTTTTTTTTCTTTAGACCTCCAAAGCAGAATCTTAAATAAGGTTTTAACACTATTAAGACATTTTCTAGGTATATCACTGGACAGTGTTAATGGGAGGAAAATGAACAGAACAGGGAGGAACAGAGGTAAAATATGTCTGTGAGGAGAGGGGATCACACACTCTATGAGAGTGACTCACTTTTTACACATAGTGCAATTGGTTATTGTGTACCCAGCAATTCACTAGGGCATCCAGTGGTCAGCCAAATTGAACACTTACAAATATATACAGATATGTGCTTAGAGCTGTGTGTCCTCATTTACACTGTGTCTTGAGCCCTTTATGGAAATTAACTGCTATTGCAGACTAGCAATTCTTCAATGTGAATATATTTCCAGTTTTACCTTTTTCTCTCACTTAGTAAATTAAATTAGACCACATTATAGACTAATACCTTGAGAATTGCATTTATTAGATCACAGCCCATTTGAATTACGAAGGCACTTGCACCCAGAGGCACTGACTGCCCTGCAGAAAGGCAGAGCAGGGCTTAAAGGTTTACAGCACCAAGTAGTTTCTCACCCATCAAAGAATGGGTTCCATTTTTTTTTTCTATCAGACTCAGTAAAAATGCCATTCATGACTGTACCATGACTCAGATTCTCACTGTGGTCTTCTAGGGATGTAAAAGCTGAACAAAGAAAGACAGGCAGTGCATTTGTTTCTGCTAAAGGGGTGTTCACGATCTGTTTCCAGCTCCATCACCTTCAGATTAGGGGGAGAAAGCTAATTTTTGAAGACATTTATTCTCTGGTAGAAGAAAAATTATTTTTATCTCTATACTGCCAAAAAACAAAAAATAAATGACAATACATCAATGACATAAATTCACAAGAACCAAGTTTTCAGGGCAAATCAAATCACAAATCTTTTGAGAGGAGTGTGTTATATGGGGTAACTTTGATTACCATCTGCACTCTGAAGCAGCGCATTTGCGAGTTAACTTTTGAAGAAGTGAAATGCATCCCCAAATAATTCATTACTGGTGCTCATTCTGCCTTTGCAATGAATCAGAGTCTGAGAGCGCTTCATTTGGTGCATTTGTACGGTTTAAATAAATCTGGAAACACTAACCCTGTCACGTTCAGAGGTCGAGTGTGGGAATGAATCTCTAGACACAGAGGGTAAAATACTTCAAGCCGTATCCCCAAGAGATTTCAGCTGGACAATCAGAATTTCCTTTCCAAGAGCAGGGTGCCCCGATGCATGGGAGCCGTTGGTGTGTTTGAAAGTCTCCTTAACCTGTCTCCGCACACAGCATAAATCACAGCCATAAAGTCTTCCTATTCAGCATGTCCGGGCCCGGGGCAGCTGACCAGCTGCTGACCTTTGATTCTGGGCCCCCACTGACCCTAACTTCAAAGTTCAGGCGGTCAATTTCAGGTCACTGAGGGCAGTCTCCCAGTCTTTTCAATTCCTCTTGGACTCCAAGGTTAAATAATCTGCACAGGTATTTTCCTAAGTTTCCTAAATATGTAGCTCATAGAATCCATACCGAATATGACAAAAAAAAAAAAAAAGACAAGATCATGAGGAAGGAAACAAAAAAGGGTGAGAAAAAAATAAACAGCCAATTTTACATTGATACCCTCCTAACCAGACCGGCCTTGGTATCCACCATGTTGGTCGTTTATCAGTATAATGGATCTACAGACAGCCTTAAACAATTGTCAAACATTCTTTTAAAAGCCATTAGTTTTTCAACTAATATATATCTGGTTTGTGCATTTGTTGAACCCTTCACTTGTCACTGAGAACTGGCCTGTTAAACTAAGCAGACGCCTGATCAGTTTTCAGTGAGCGTTGAGCCTCAGGGTTCACCTGGGTCATCCGCAAGATTTATGAGGCCCAGTGCCAGTATCTGATCGGGACTGTTAGTGCTAAGGAAAGCTGACGCTTCCTCCCTTGCTCTCCTCAAGCCTGACACACAAAGTCCACTGACTTAACTTGTACATTCCCACTAGCTGCCTAAGAGGCAGCAAAATTGATGACCTGTACAGACACCAAAGTGGATATCAATAAAAAAAGATGGATGTGACCAAGTGGAGTGACAAGCCTCACTGCTGAGCGACTGAGAGAGAGGGCAAAGAAAAGGTTAAAAAAACACTGTAAAGTTATTTATACAAGCTTCAAGGACAAGGATTTTGCCACCGCTTGCCTAAGGATTTTGCACTTCTGCCATTCTTTTCTGGGGTTTTTATCCTTCTCTGGTTGACAAAATGTCTGGGGAACTTCTGGAAATTTCCAGTTATTTTTACTTCTAAGTTTAGTGTAGAAATTTTTATTTTACTATCTTTATACATGAGCAAATGATACCCTGAGATGAACTAAAAACTGTTGCTCAGATGACAGAAAGGGACAGGACACTGTCAATAGGACTCAGACGTGCTCTGACCAGTGTGAATGGCTGAAACTGAACAGATGACATGTTCCATGGAGTGCGCACAAGCCCTGGGATATGTTCACCATAGAGCACTTTCCGTGAAACTGCAGGCATACACTAGGAATTGTGCTCAGGATGGTTGGGTGGTCCATGAAGTAGTCACCTGGTGACATTAAAGTCACTCTCTATTTTAATGTTCTTGTGAACAAAGTCACCGGATAATTTAGCTAGCAGAACAAATGAGATTACAAAAACACAAACTGAAAAACAGAATTTTTTGTAGTTTCTTCTATTTCATTATTAATGTGTTTATTCACCTTCTGAGAAGATTTCTCTATGTCTATATATTATATGAATAAAATTAAAAATAAATATGTGATCAGGACAATTGGATGTGATTTATACATGGTGATGTCAGAAGAAATGGCAGAATTCCCAGATGATACTATTTTCAAATATTTCTTTCATACTTCACTCTGCATTGGTATTAAATGATAATCTATTTTCTTTTCCCTATTTATTTATTTATTTGATTTCTGAAGACAAAGTTTCTCTATATAACAATCATAACTGTCCTGGAACTTCCTCTGTAGACCAGGCTGGCATCAAACTCACAGAGATCTACCTGCCTGTGCCTCTCAACTGTGCCACCACTGCTGGGAGGTGATCTACTTCCATACGGCACAAAACCACATTTAAACATAAGAAATGTGTTCTTCAGGTGTCTCAGGTAATAGCACCTACTACATAGATACAACTCCTTTTTAGGTTTAAAATGAGACTAACAAAATGCTACCATGGTGTTTTAATTGTGTGTAAAGACTGAACTTGGTGTCTACTAGAGCTGAAGATTGAATTTTTGTTCTGTTTCAACAGTGTTCACACCAAAGCAGCTTTGGCTTTCCAACCTGTGTGGTCCTTCATTGTTCTGACCACCACAACAAAACTGTCAGGAGACTAGACTTCTCGCCTGTGTTATCACAAAACCTGAGTCAAGCAGAAACAACAACGTTCTCTCCTCTGGTGCTTCTCACTACCTTGTGATAAGATGGCTACCAAAACCCCAGTGATGGCAAGAAGTTTGGTGCTTTAGTGTGTCAAGGAAATTTCTTCCAACCCTGCTACTTTGTCTGATACAATTCTAAGAGTGAGAATAAATAAATATTTCCCATTTGCACAAATGGGACTTCATATCTTTCCTTTGGGAAGTTTCCTAAATTTCTAACATACCACTGCCATTTCTTCAGTAAGACTAAGTAGCCCATGTTGCTCGCAAATGAGCCAAGTCTTTAGAAAAGATGATCATTTATGGTATCAGCAGGAATGACTTACATATGGAGACTCAACCTCAGAATAAGACCAAAGCAACTTCCAGCAGGAAGGCAAAAGAAATTTATAGAATATAACAGTACGTGAGGGTTTTAAAAGGACAGGTGTGATATGTCTTTATCTCTTAACATAATACATGCATTTGTTCACTAGAATAACTATTGTAATTCACGAGTTTTTCCAGCTTAGTTTTTTTTTTCTTATTTTTCTTCATGGTGTGGACTTTTTGAAGTTATGAGAGTTACCTATCATAGTTTTTGCATCCTATATGTTCTTAAATCATTTAGATGTTCTTACTCAGATCCACTGTAGCTCCTTTGTGACTGGGCATCATCGCTCTGGAACATGGACTTACAGGGGACATGGTTTAGAATTTTGATTGCAGTTTAGGAAGTTAATGAAGAAAACTCAAGTAATAGCAATTATTTTCTCTAGAATAAATAAGAAAAATCTATGAAGTATCCCTTTGTGATCTTAATTCTGTTTATTTTAACTTAAATATTCACATATCCTTGAGAATTTTGTGAAAAAAAATAGTTCAAAAATT
>NC_022021.1:20531225-20541615 GCF_000317375.1 Microtus ochrogaster
GGACCTTGGGAGCTCAGTCCAGTGCTCCAGTGTGGGTCTCTGTCTCTATCTCCATCCATCACCAGATGAAGGTTTTTCTTGAAAATAGTTTTTGTTTCTCACATAATGTATCTTGATCATAGCTTCCCTGTTGCTGGTTGTTTTCACTCTTTACTCTTTAGAGAATCCACCACCCACATCCCAAATAAATCACATGGAGTCTATTTTTTTCTTATAAATGTCTGGCCTTAGCTTGGCTTGTTTCTTGACAGTTTAACTTAAATTATCCTGTCTACCTGTTTCCTCTGAGCTTTTATCTTTCTCTCTTCTATATACCTTTCTTTACTTCTGACTCCATGGCTGGCTCTGTAGCTGGGTGGCTGGTCTCTGGAGTCTGGAGTCTGGAGTCCTCCTTTCCTTCTCCTTTTGCTTCTCGATCTCTCTTTTCCTCCTTCTATTTATTCTCTCTATAAATCAGCCCTATCTATCTTCTACCTTGTTATTGTCTATTCACCTCTTTTTAGACCAATCAGATGTTTTAGACATGGAGAGTAATACAGCTTCACACAGTTCAACAAATGCGATATAAAAGAATGTAATATATCTTTGCATCATTAAAAATGTTCTACAGAATAAACAAATACAACACATTTTTGTAATATTTTATAGGATTTCTATTTCCACCACTCCTTGCAATTTCTTCCTACACTCCATCCCATCCATATATACTTCCTTTCTGTCTCTCATTAGAAAACAAACAGGTCTTTACCCTATTTATTATTGTTCTTCTGATGTCAAGTTTCTTGAGTTCTTTATATATTTTGGATATCCATCCTCTGTACAGTATGGGGTTGGTGAAGATCTTTTCCCCAAGCTTGGCTACAATTTTGTCTTATTCACTGTGTCCTTTGCCTTGGAGGAGCTTCTTAGTTTCAGGAGGTCCCATTTATTAATTGGTATTCTCAGTGTCTGTGCTAGTAGTGTTATATTTAGGAAGTGGTCTTCTTTGCCCACCCGTTCAAGGCTACTTCTAACTTTCTCGTCTATGAGGCTCACTGTAGCTGGATTTATGTTGAGATCTTAGATCCATTTGGCCTTGAGTTTTGTGTGTTGGGATAGATAAGGATCTGTTTGCATTCTTTTACCTGTTGACATCCAGTTATGCCAGCACCATTTGTTGAAGATTTTTTTTCATTGTATAATTTTAGTTTCTTTGTCAAAAATAAGGTGTTCATAGGTGTGTGAATTAATATCAGAGACTTCAATTTGATTCCATTGGCCTACCTGTCTGTTTTTATGCCAATGCCAAGTTGTTTTCATTATGATAGCTCTATAGTAGAGCTTTAAGTCATAAAAGGTGATGCCTCCAGAAGTTGCTTTCTTGTACAGGATTCTTTTGACTATCCTGGGTTTGTTTGTTTGTTTGTTTTTCCTTGTAAAGTTAAGTATTGTTCTTTTAAGGCCTCTGAAGAATTGTGTTGGGATTTTGATGGGATTGCATTGAATCTGTAGATTGCTTTTGGTAAGATGTCATTTTTATGTTGAATTCTCAACAGAAAAACCTCAAATGGCCAAAAGACACTTGAGGAATTGTTCAACATCCTTAGCTATCAGGGAAATGCAAATCAAAATAACTCTGAGATACTATTTTACAATAGTAGGAATGGTAAGATCAAAAGCACTGAGGATAACTTATGCTGGGGAGGATACAGAGAAAGAAAACACTCCTCCATTGATGGTGAGTGTACAAACTTGTATCAGTATAGCAGCTTCAGGAATCAATATATCTTAAGACCCAGTAGTACCCAAAGGATGCAGACCCATATCACAAGGATATATGCACAACTATGTCCATAGCAGCATTATTTGTAATAGCAAGAATCTGGAAAAAACATAGATGCTCCTCAACCAAATAATGGATAAAGAAAAAGTAGGAATTTTATACAATGGAGTACAATTCAGCAGTAAAAAACAATATCTTGAAATTTGCATGTAAATTCTGAGTGAGGTAACGCAGACCCAGAATGACAAACACAGTATGTCATAAACGGATATTAGATGCAAAGAATAACCAGCCTATAGTTCACAACCACAGAGAAGCTGGGGAACATGGAGAACCCTAAGAGAAATATACATGGATCCCCTGGAAAAGAGGAAATAGACAAGATCTTGTGAGAAAATTGGAAGTGTGTTAGGAGAGAACTGAGGGAGGGGGAGGATAACATAAGGAGACAGGATGGTCAAGTTGGTGGAAGGACAGAGAGAAGAGAGCAAGGAAAAAGATATTCTGATTGACGGAGCCATTATGAGGTTAGCATGAACCCTGGCACCAGAGAAATTTCCAGGATTCCACAAAGATGACCCCAGGTAAGACCATAAGCAATAGTGGAAAGGATGCCTAAACTGACCTTCCCCTGTAATCAGATTGATGACTACCTTAATTGTCATCATAGAGCCTTCATCTAGCAACTGATGGAAGCAGATGCAGAGATCCATGGTTAAGAACTGGGTCAAACTTCCAGAGAGCAGTCCAAGAGAGGGAGGAGCAATAATATTAGCAAAGGGGTCAAGACCATAATGGGGATACCCATAGAAACAGCTACCTGAACTAGCGGGAGCTCACTGACTCTAGACTGACAGCAGGGTAACCTGCATAGGCCAAACTAGGCCCTCTGAATGTGGGTGACAGATATGTGGTTGGAGCAGTCTTTGTGGTCACTAGCAGTGGGACCAGGATTTATCCCTTTGCTTGAACTGGGTTTTTAGAGCCCATTCTTTCTGGAGGAATACCTTGTTCAGCCTAAATATAGAGGGGAGGGCCTTGGTTTGTCTCTAAGTGAAGTGTCAGACTTTGTTGACACCCCATGGGAAGCCTTTCTCTCTAGGAGTGGATGGGGGTGGGATGGGGGAAAGGTGGGAGGGCAGGAACAGGGGAGGAAGTAGAAGTGGCATAAGTGTGTAAAAAGAGAAAAGTTTGCTTTAAAAAATAAATAGTTCCAGGACAGGCTCCAAAACCACAGAGAAACCCTGTCTTGAAAAACCAAAATAAATAAATAAATTAGTTAATTTAATAAAAAAGGAAAAAGAAAACAAACAAGCTTCCAAGGACTGATAATAAAGGAGAATAAGTGAGAGAATAAAATAAAGGCTACGTGTTTCCACTCTGAGCATTTCAGCACTCATGAGGCTGCTCTGAGATCTGCAAAGGACACTTTGAACACGTAATCTCATCTGGATGGAAGACCTGAGGTTTCTATACTTATGGTAACACTAGCTTTCAACAGAGGGTTGAATGTCCTTCCTTATTCAACAATTCTGGTGTTCTCTTGGCAAACTGACATCATGGATCATCATTTAGCCTCATGCAGCTAGTCTGTCAAGCTTGCTCAACCTGTCCAACATCAAGACCAGAGTGCTATTTCCTAGATATCGGACACACTTCATCTCTAGGACCCAAGTAAACAATAGTAAGATTTACTTGAGTAAAACTGAAGAATTTCTAAGTTCCTAAGTCATTTTCTGTGGTGTAAGATTCTCAGATTCTCATTGGTAAAATGACTGGGAACCATGATTCAAAACTGACCTGGAGTAGGTCTAGGGATGACCTTGGTGTTCTCTTAGGTGGGCAGACTCAGAGGGATAGTTTCTTTATCCATTATCATGAAGAGTGACCCACAGAGTTTCCTCTACTTGAGGCAACTAGTTGCTTGTGTCTGATTGATCTAGAAGAAATAAATTTACATTCTCCCTGTTGTCCCTTTTTGCAATATAAAAGCTTCCTGGAGTTTAAAATTCATGTATTATTCTTAAAAATAATGGAATTTTCCAAAGAAGGAATGTGCTTAGAAACATAATAAATAATTTAGAACAACTTGAGATAAACACAGAAAGGTTGCCAACTATCACATTGTTCTCTCTGGTAGTTTTATCAGGAAGAAGATAGTGAAAAATAAATTGAATTACCTTTCTTTCTGTCTTGTTGATATTTAGTATTATCTAGTTAAAGAATAAAACATAATAACAAAATACATCAAAAATGTCTAAAAGGTAGCAAGAATTAGAAAAGTCGATATTTAATGCAATCATGTCAAGTGGATTCTCTAAACCTTGATGTGGGTGTGGACATCTCAGCTGAAAAGTCAGTTGTACATTTACAGCTTAATGTACAACTCTATAATACAGAAAAATATGATCACGTGCTTATAGTTTCCTTTCTAATGTAAATTGACCAATATCAATAGCAATATAGTGACAGATTTCTACCTACCCATCTTAGTGCAGGAACAAGGTGTCTCAGAGGTCACAAATGAGCTATATTATATAAGGTTTCTCTGAATTCAAATATCAAAAGTCCTGTTTTCAAATTTTTTTAGAAAATGAGTATATGTATTTTAATTGTTTATAAAAAGATTTTTAATGGATTAGAAAGAATATTTTTAGTATTTGTTAACTTCTTTCTGAACTATTTATCTGCTTGGTTTCTACTAATGGACATTCCTAGCATGTAAGAATATGTCACAGGGATTATAGTCAATTGTTAGCAACCATGAATTGTTCATTGTGCTTTCACAGCAAAATAATTTTGCTGAAATGATTAAAATATTTATTTCTGCAGAAAACATCACTTGATGAAACAATCAAGTGCTTCCCAAATTCCTTCATAAGTTACTTGAACTCTACCAAGTGAAATATTTATTTGGCTAATGATTATTTTATGTGGAAAATATTCTCCAAAGTAAATGTTGTTAAAGATACAATGCTTATTTTTGAATGGGCTTTTTTTCCAGATACCTAAAATTTTCTATTATTACCTTATTGCTGTTATCATTATTACAATTATAGAAATGAGAAAGGGAAAAGAATGAAAAAACTAAAAAAGAGAAATGAGTTGTCTTTATTATCACTGTCTGTTCAGGTTACTATCACAAAACACCTTAGACTGGGAGCTGGTGAACATATGTAATCTGTTTTGGAGGCTGAACTCTCAAGTGCAGACACCCATCTTGGGCAGACTTTGGTGTGGATTCCTTGCTGGATAAAGATTAATTCTGTTTTGAAGATTACATGGTAGGAAGAACCAGCTAACTCTCCAACTCCTAAAGTACCAAACCAGTTCATGAGGGCAGCACCTTCAATGACCTAATCACCTCCCAAAGAGACTTTTCATTGAAACTACCACACTCTGGAGCAGATTTCTCCACGTGGATTTAATTTTATCCACTATTTGGTTTTTAATGGGAAAACAGGAAAGACTGCCTGTTTGCTAGAAAGTCTTGCAAATTTACATTTAGAATCTTTCTTTAATTCTTTAGCTAGTTCATTTCAAACCATTTATCAATTTTGAACAAGTAAAACAAAATGAAATATGAAAGTGGTTATTGTAATTAAATGGCTTACTATTCCAACTTAGAAAAGTGTGGTAAACAAATTTACAAGAATAATAGAGTGCCCCACCCTGTTCACATAATCTGCACACTGTCTTCATGACTCCTGTAGAGCATCCTCCTAGACCCGATGCTCAGCACGCATGCTCATCCGTGGGTTATGGCTTTCTTCTTTACCATGCTACTATCATTTCTCTTTTCCCTCCAGATGTTGTCAACATTCAAGAGCACAGAAATACCTCTTTTAAAAAATATTCCTTTCTACTACTTATTCCATTCTATTGAAATAAAAATATCTATATTACAAACTGTGGATAATACTTTGATTCATCTATCCTCATGTTAACTTTTAAAACTATGTTGTGGTTCCTGGTTGTGCTGATATTCATTTGACAAATAAAACTTACAGCAAGTCTGCATATTATATGAGAAAATAGATATGCACTAAAATACACAGTTTATACCAAAGAAAAAGAAAGAAAAATCTGCCTGCAGTGCAAATTGGGAAATGGGACTTTGCCCCTATTCTAGAGGGTTACTTCTGTCATATCTCATATCCAGGAACTGTTTTTTTCAATTAAGATCTCCTGGGAAAATAAAAGCATAGTGCAAAGTAAAGCTTGCTGAAGATCAGAGATGGCTTATTGTTAATGACATAAAAAATTGATATCTCAGGTTTTAATTTCTGTAACACAAGAGGGAAATTCTAAGCAAGGCTATATTTTAGACTACATGAAAATCTATTTTGCTATTTTGAACATTTTATTATGATGGTTACTGCTAACACTTTTCTAAGGGATATACCTTGAAAAGAGTAAGTTCAAAGTTAAGTTATTTTCTTCACTCTAAATCATTTTTAAAGATGAATGCCCTAAAACCAAGTCCTCTTATCACTAGAAGGGGAAATATCAACTAAATGGATTAAGGTGCAATAATAAAAAAGGGAGTCACTTCAGCCTATAGAAATTCCCAGCAAGACTAAAGAACCTCGGTCTGTTAGTTTATGGCACATTTCTTTTGAGAATTGACGAGGAATAGGTAATTTTTTGTATTAATAGGTAAACAACAGTTTCCACATTTTGTCATCCAAAAAGTTCACTTGAAAATCCATGATAATCTATAACAAACAAACTGGTGAACATTCAAATACATAGATGTATCCATACAAATGAGTGTAAACGAACTATATTACATAAAATGTAAACATATTCAATAATATTTCCAGTTCTATTCAGATGACTCGAATCTATCCCATCAAACAGCAGCTCAGAGGGTGCATTTTATGCACAATAATCACATTCATTACCTCCTAGGTAAAATGTTTATTTTTTTTCCAATTTTGACAGTATTATGATGCAACGAATACTTTTGTTTTTCATATTTTGATCCAATTTTAAAATATTTTGCCAAAAGAAACATATACATTCTAAGCATTTTGTGTCAGCATACAAGTATTAAATGCACAGAGGTCAACATCTGTTAATATTTTCTATATTTTGTGATCTTTCACTTGCTTAAAACATGCCAGACTGAGCCATTCTGTGGGGGAGCATAATCTTCTCTTTCATCTGCATAAAACTGAAGTGTGTGAATCGTATCAAAACTTACTTCCTTTTTTAGGTATTCTATATATTATGGCATTCATTAGTTCCTATATGACTTACAAATGTGCATATATTTGTCTAAACACCTTATTTATTTATTTGTTACATACATAATGATTTTTTCCATGTTATAGATTTCAAAATTAGCTACGGTGAATTTACATCATTAGGTATGTTTTATGTTAAGCAGTCAGATGTTCCTTTATAGAATCTTAAACAGATTACATGTAACAAATGTTCCCACATGGATTCCTCTACAATTTGTACCTTTTGTTTGACATTAGAATCCATATGTTGTCTCCCAGGAGCATTCCATCTCAGCAAATGCATCCAATGAATATTTTGTCAGTTTTGAAAGTAGATTGCAATCCCAATATAATATATTATCTAGAATTTTTGTTACCTGATTCAATATTTTTTTTAAAAACGCCCAATTAAAATGTTATTTTTTTTAACCACAAAAATGTATTAATGCCATGCCTTTCAAAATTACTGGGAATTTGATATCAGACCCCTTAATACATCAGACAACTCAAATAACAAATTATTCAAATCTTGCTTAGAATATAGAAGAAATTTCAGATAGTACTTCCTGGTATGCTTTTTTATATGGATGATTTTCCTAAATAATCAAAGAAATTAAATATTTTTGTCATGTATACATATACGTATATGTGTATTTTGTATCATTCTTAAAATAAGACAGGCTTTAAAATCTATGATATTAAAGCCATTTAAAATGCATATTTTTATAAATATTATTGAACAGAACTCACAAATAAATAAAAATGCCACACAACAAGATTAAGCAGACCACTAATCTATAAAATGCAATAACTTTCTGTACAGTTCAAATAGGCACTCTGAACAGAAACTTAGCCTCAGAGTAAATTTTGCAGTTTCAGGATTGAATTTATTTTACGCATTGTGTACCACCTAAACTGAAAATACCATGACAGAATTAGAATTAGTAAAATAATTAGCTTTATAAAAACCGCTTTTAAACTGTTATTCACTGTCAACATTGTCCTTCTTTGTCCCTTTTATTTAGCTTTTGTTTTTCTCTTTTATTCATTATATTGGATCTTCACCTACTCTAAGTTATTTAGTTAAGAGGAAACGTGGTGTGACTTCATTTAATATACATTCTAGTGCATTCATTTTCCTATGGACTTCAGTTTTAGAGCTAAATAGTATTCCAATTAAGATAGATAGATAGATAGATAGATAGATAGATAGATAGATAGATAGATAGATATAGATGGATGGATGGATGGATGGATAGAATAGATAGATAAATACAATGTTTATTATCCATTTATCTATTGATGGACAGATAAATTAATCCCAATTCTTTGCTGTAGTTAACATAGCATAAATGAATATGAGGGTGTAAATATCTCTCTGATTGGTATGAACTTCTCAGGGTGTATACCCAGTAGTATTTATAAAATTCAAATAAAATCAAAAGATCATGGAGACAGAAAAAAAAACATTTCATGAAGTTTCCATATTTTTCCACATATATTTTTGAGTGTTGTTTATTCTTATTTTTTATGTACATGATCATTTTGTCTGCATTTCTGTAAGTCCACCTTGTATACACAATGCTCATGAAACCAGCAAGAAAGCACCGTGATGTGGGAATGATTTCTTATTAATAAAGAAACTGCCTAGGCCCATTTCATAGGCCAACCCTTAGGTAGGCGGAGAAAACAGAACAGGATGCTGGGAGAAAGAAGCTGAGTCAGTGAGTTGCCATGGTTCTCCCACGCCAAACAGACGCAGGTTAAGATCATTCCTGGTAAGCCAGCTTGTGGACTACATAGAATAATAAAAATGGGTTAGATCAATATGTAAGAGCTAGCCAATAAGAGGCTGGAACTAATGGGTCAGGCAGTGATTAAAAGAATACAGTTTCCGTGTAATTATTTCGGGGCATAAGCTAAGCTAGCCATGTGGGCGGCCGGGTGCGGGGGACGCAGCTCCGCTGCTCTTATTTCAACAGCACCGTATATCCCTGGACCTGAAATTACAACACGTTGTGAGCCACTATGTAAGTGCTAGAAATTGAACTGGAGTCCTCCCCATGAGCAGCAAGTGATATTAACCTCTGAGCAATCTCTCACTCTCCCCCACATCATATTTTAATGTTAAAGATTAAATAGCTCCAAATTCATTTTCTTATCCTATCAGACCGTTAAACTTATACATCACTTGAAGTGTTCAGTATCATATATTTTAATTTTTTGACTTTATGTTGTCTTTTTTATGAGACAAAGACTAGGGGACTTTCTTTTCCTGGTCTTTAATATAGT
Source organism: Microtus ochrogaster (assembly GCF_000317375.1). Taxonomy (NCBI): domain Eukaryota; kingdom Metazoa; phylum Chordata; class Mammalia; order Rodentia; family Cricetidae; genus Microtus; species Microtus ochrogaster. The sequence goes on from NC_022021.1 coordinate 20,540,511, forward strand.
ACATAACTTCTATTTAGGAGTCTAGTGACAACTGTAATGGACAATTTACAACCTACAGGCTTCTGGATTGAATAACAGGGTTCTGTAAACGAACAAGCTTCTTTCCGACTTTGGTGAAAGCACAAGTGATTTGTTTATTGCCCTTTTCCAGTTCCTCAATTACAATTGATCTCTGCTTAGAGTGCTGCTAATTGCTGGGGAAGAGAGAAATATGTTAATCCTCATAGATACTCGTAGCCTCTGATTTCTCTTTATACTTAAAAGACACAATCTCACGTAGGCACAGATAAATGGAATCCACACACCTAACCATAACAAGTACTTTTAAATTTAATTTATAAACAATCAAAGTTGAATAAGCTCTATTGGAAACAGCCAATACATAATGACTGATTGTATCTGATTCTGAGCCAATGACAGACAAACACAAGCATTTGATTAGAGCACTTGTCATGCTGGATCACTACTCCACTGATAGGAGTTGAATCAGCACTTAATCTCCTTATCATGTTTAGGGTGTTGATCAACTTTAAATAATTAATGTAATACAGAACCCCTATTGGCATTTCCACTTAAAGTTAGAGGCATAGTATTGCTTGTCTTCTTATCATATTTTTTCATTAAAAGTGTGAAGAAAAACAGTTATTATCATCAACTAAACGTCTCCTAATTTAGTCTTTTAAACTTTTGAGTTGTCAGTTTTAGAGAAGCTTGAGTCGCTCTTGGTTTATTTTCAAGTTTTGGGCCATTTTAAAAATACTCTTCCATGGAGGTATGTAGTGTTCACTAATTTACCATTAAACTTTGGAATTATTATTTTAGAAAGCTAGTATTTAGTGTAAGTCTTTCCTTTCTTTTTTTTGTTGTAGATTAATACATATTTAATTTAATTTTATTTCTTTAGTAGACTATTTTTTTATTTATTAAAGATTTCTGCCTCCTCCCCGCCACCGCCTCCCATTTCCCTCCCCCTCCCCCTCCCCCAATCAAGTCCCCCTCGCTCATCAGCTAGAAGATCAATCAGGATTCACTGCCCTGTGGGAAGTCCAAGGACCACCCACCTCCATCCAGATCTAGTAAGGTGAGCATCCAAACTGCCTAGGCT
>NC_022021.1:20542662-20550354 GCF_000317375.1 Microtus ochrogaster
ATATATTTTGGAGATCAGACCTTTGTCAGTTGCGGGGTTGGTGAAGATCTTCTCCCAGTCAGTGGGTTGCCTTTTTGTCTTAGTGACAGTGTTCTCTGCTTTATAGAAGCTTCTCAGTCTCAGGAGGTCCCATTTATTCAATGAGGCCATTAATGTCTGTACTGCTGGGGTTATACATAGGAAGTGGTCTCCTGTGCCCATGTGTTGTAGAGTACTTCCCACTTTCTCTTCTGTCAGGTTCAGTGTGTTCCGACTGATATTGAGGTCTTTAATCTATTTGGACTTGAGTTTTGTGCATGGTGATAGATATGGATCTATTTTCATTCTTCTACAGATTGATATCCAGTAGAAAATGCAGTTATACATGCACATATGTAAATGCTTACCCAGCACATAGTTAACTTCTGGCTTCCAGTTTTACTATAGTAAATAAATGCCCAACCAGACAAAAGGTTAACACACAAAGGAACAAGACCCTCTGAAGTGTTATTATATTACAGGTAAACACAACTTTAACCATATCTTTACTCAGGGGACATTCCACATTAAAAATTTTTCCTTAGATACTACAGCAGCATAATTCAGGAAAGCAAGCATAATTCCTACATAATGTTGTGAGTTAATGCTACCTATTTACCATGGCTTACTAAGAACTACAGTCCTCATTTTCTTCTAACCCTGTGTTCACATTTCCACAGACTGAGGTTACTTACTGTTTTAAAGAAAGTATACTGATGTCTATGATGATAAAAGCCACACAAAATAGATACATTTAGTGTTTAACATAATATATAATAGATATATTTAATGTTTAACACATTAGTACTTTAGTTAGCATTTAAGTTCTTTCCAATCTTTGTACAATTTTGAAGTAGCATAAACCCAAAGCAACATATAATGAATTGTTTTCTATTACAAGAAATAAAGAATACTTCATTCAGGTAAGAAAAGATATTTTACTATCTCTGAACGCCTCAACCATTATAGCACTTTATGTATTTTAAAGAGAAACGTTGTTAGCTGCTCCTTTAGTGTCAAATACATTAAACCTGATAAAATTAAGTATATTATAAATAAAACTAGCCTTTATAAAATTATTAGAGATATTAATAAAGGTATTTTAGGAGTGTGTTTTAATGATGTAATTTAAGCAGATATATGAGGAAACACTTGATTTATGTGGATGATGTTCTACTAATCATGGAATTACTGATAGGATTCATTACTTTTAAATTGGGAACAACCATGCATCTCAAACAGTCAGTAATATTGAGCTAAGTAACAATGTTGGCTAAATCGCACTGAGGTATAAACAGAAGAAAATAAGATAAAAGTCTATTATTTCTTCACTATAAATGCTTTCTAAAGTAACTCAGATGCTCCCATTTTATCTGAATATTGCTTTTTGTTTCCTCTATTAAGTAGTGCTTAAAAACGACAACTCAGTCAATCAGTAAACAAGATCATTATTTCTAAGTGTTTCAGATTTTAAATCAAGGGTTTCATTTAATTTTCCTAGCAGAATAATGCATATAAATGAGGATGTCAAATTGCAAATAACCTGTATTAGAATAGCATTTACAGTGCTTATGGTAAGTAATCAACATTATTGACTTAGCGTAGGGATTTTAAATGCTGAAAAACACTAACAGAATAAATTGATTGGAAGAATAAAAAGTATATCACTGTGTTAAAGATTTGAAATGAAAGTGAAATGCATTATATGATTTTATAGTTTAAAAGAACATGTACATACAGTACATGTATATAGATAGATATGCACATAGATGGATAATGTGGACATTACTGATTTAAATTCCCTATTGGGATTAAAGAGAGAATGCCTGGTTTCACTTCAATGGTAATGTTGGCATTTATTATCAATATGATAAAATACAAATTGATGCTCTGTAATACAGATTTAATGCCCCTGCTGAACTTTTTCCATTAGTAACTAATGGTGACTTCTGTTTACCTTCTATGACTACAAATGCTCATTCCATCTTTTCTTCATGATCATCACAGTTACATAGGAAATGGTTTTTCTGAAAATGAAAATAGTCTACCTATTTTAGAAAACAATGGAGTTTGCATCTATAAATGTAACTTTAATCTATGCATTCTGTGATGTTCAGAATTCTCAAAGAGAATTTTATCATGAGTTTATAAATAGAAGTGAAAATGAACATAATATGGGATAGTAAGAAAAAGCTGGTTGCATTGATTAAAGTGAAGCATTTTCCTCTCAGCATAGCTGATAATTTTATCATACTTAAGGTGAATATTTCATTCCATAATTAAAAAACTTTTAATCAAGATAAATCTGACCCTTGAATTGCTTTTCCTTTCTACATAGCAGTGCCTTATTTTTAGAATAGCTTTCAACTACTAAGTTGGATTTATATTAAAGAAAGAAGAATACAAAATCTCTTATTAATTTATTTTAATTAAACCCGTTGCAATAATCCCTGGGGAGAAAACAATTAAACACTGAATAAGAGACAATAAAAAATCAAGTTCATTTCCTCTCTGCCTTTGAGTTCCCTTAGTCATCTCTTTTTCTCAATATGAAGTTTTTAAGCTTTGTACATTTTAAGTGAAATAGCATAATTTCAAATGGGGTTTATAATACTAATACTCAATATCATCACACATCCTCTGCATATCATATGTTATTATAAGCAGTTAAAATGCTTACCTAGTTCTCCCAAAGAAGTTTATGAGGTACAATTATCCTTTCTACACTAGAGAAGATCCAAAGAATTTTATCAATTAAGTGAAAGACAAACCGTTGAATAGAAGAAAAAACTTGCAAATCACATATAAATGAAAATTAAAACTACAGTGAGTTATCACTAAAATTACAATTATGATTAAAATAAATTAATAGAGTTGACTAAAACCAAGAAATAAGAAAACCCAGAATCTGATACTTGGCAAGCCAAACAACAACAAACGGTAGATACAAGAAAAAAAAAGAGCTATAGAATGTATGAACAAAAGTTCCCTATGTATTGAGCCAACCCTATTGGTGGAGGTGGAGGTGAGGCAGCCCTGAAATTGTGAGCGTAGGAGCACTGTCTGACTACTCATCTGTCCTGTGGCTGCACGGACAGGGAGAGATGCCCTACCTCCCACACATCCATCAATGTCTTAGACAGGTAGAAAAACAGGCTTTGAGGTCACAAGAGTGGAAGAGCTGTCCCTGGCCCCTACAGTCTGCAACACTTGGGAGAGCCAGTCCTGCACCTCACTTGGTAGCACAATAGAGCCAACCCTGTTCGTGAAAGTCTGAGTGACCCAACCCAGATGCTGTGAGCAAGGGAGAGAAGTCCCCACTACGCTTCTGACATGTGGTAGTATGGGCCAAGGAGAGACACCCTCCCTCCAGCTCCCACCGTCAACCCCTGAGACAGGTGTAAGCCCTGACCCTGGGGACTTAAGAGACGGAGGGCTTTCCTGGCCTGTCACCAACTGCAGCACTCTGTACCTTATCCGGGCAAGAAACAGAGTTGGCCCTGAGAGTGTCGCTGTGTAAGAGCCAACCCTGCAGGTGTGAAAGCAGAACTGACCCACCCCTTAGTCTTTGCTGCTAGAGGTAAATTTAGCCAGGGGGCAATTCGGGAGAGCTCACCCTGGTGGTGAGGACAGGTGAATCCGCAGCTGCCCAGGTCCAAAACCAGGCTTATTACTTGACCTGTTACAACATTTACTCCATTTAAGATCTGCCAGAGCACATGAAGATCCACAGACCCTAAGCTGTAGGATCTCCAGAACAATAGGATATCCAAGAAGAGTCCTAGTGGGGTCTAACATCAGTAGTATAGTAGAAACAAGCGGCCTTGAGCCAGACTAATAACTTTTTGTAATCGACACTTACAAGTAAAGATGTATGGACAAAGGGGCTTACTGTGTAACTCACTGTGTTACATTGCAGCTTCCATGACAAGATTTTTAATTTTTCCCTTTTTGTTTGTTTGGTTTTTTTCTTTTTTTTCTCATAAATTTTGTTGTATTTGGAGAGGGCTGGGGATGTGTAGGGGCAGGGATGCAAAGAAATGGGGAAATAAATGAAATCAAGAAAAGTCACACAGAATAAATAAAAAGAAAATAAAATGAAAAATGTACTTCGGAGTGAATAAAGCTTTTCCTAGAAGTTATAAGTTCTTAAAAATGAAAATCCCAACATCAGAGTTGTTGGCCTTTAAGTTGTTAGCCAGGGAGGTCCTAAGGCATCTTCTTGCAAAAATACAGGCAATTGTCACTGGTTTTGGTTGCCCACCAGAACTAATTGATACCCCTGAAGAAGTCACAACTATCTGGACATAGAGAAATCTGGAACTTGGTCAGAAGCTTCCTCCCTGACGACAAGCTCTGATAACTCTAAAGCAGCATTTCTCAGCCTGTGGGCCACAACCCTTTTGGGGGTCAAATGATCTGAAGCATGACTGATCAAAATTCAGAGGGAGAAACTGGGGTTCAACCTGAAGGTCAGAAAAGCAAAACAGCCAGCCACTGTCTCTTACCTATACCTCAGTCCAAAATGGCGATCCTGCCTCTAAGAATCTCAGAATGAGACTGTGTTGGAGAGCTGTCTCCTCTCATTTTATAATCCTCTCTAGGGCTGGGATTAAAGACATGTACTGTCTGGCTTCTATGAAAAACTAATGTGGCTACTGGGATTAAAGGTGTGTGTTACCACTGCCTGGTCTGTAAAACTTACCAGTGTGGCTGAATTACTTTTCTGATCCTCAGGCAAGCTTTACTTATTAAAATGCAAGTGAAATGCCACTACACAAACTTTTCACAGGGGTCACCTAAGACCATTCGAAAATACGGAAATGTATATTACAATTCACAAAAGTAGCAAAAATAAAGATAGAAAGTAACAATGAAAATAATTTTATGTTTAGGTCACCACAACATGAGGAACTGTCTTAAAGGATCACAGCATGAAGAAAGTTGAGAATTGATGTCCAGAGGATTATTCAAGTTTCTAGAGAATTGTTATAAGCAGTCTTGCTCAACATTACATTCTGTGTGCAGCTATATCAACCACCTATAGAAAATCAAGCCATTGGTGTAATATAGGCACCAATACTGGGGCGAAACAACTGCTTGCTGATTTGGTTTGATTTCCACATCATGGGGGAGAAAATTCAGATCTGGTGTTACAAACCTGGTCAAAACCCCATGACTGTGGAGATCGTGGACCTTAGTAGGGTTAGCGTTGCTGCTGTTTGGTTAAATAGGTATGATGTGCCTGCAAGACTATCTTCTAATGGCTGTTTTTGCATGTAAAATATGACTACTCTCAGATTTCGTTAAGGAAGCTTCATTGGTGACTACATAGACTCATAACTGACTCAAGAGAAGGAGTGACTCTTGAATGTTCACTAATAAATGGAACATCAGTAACACTTTGTCCAACACTCACCAAAAATCATAGTAAAAGGGCTAGGAAAAATTTAAGAGCCAGCAAACAGAAGTTAACAGGTGTTATGTTGATATCTGAATACAATATGACTGCTGTGTTCTTGATGTCACAACAGCTGTGTTTACCTATACAAGATCTTCAAAGGGCTCTTCTTCCTGTGGTCTCATCCATTCCTAAGTATTTACACACAGATAGTGGTTAATGGGAGAGAGAGAGCTTTTCTTAAGTGATGACCAATTTTATTACTTAGACATGTATTTTAGAAACCATCTTCCAATCTTGTTGCACAAATTCTATTTGGTCTTAATAATAAAAGCTCAGATCCTGAAACCAGGGCAGGGTAAATGTTGAAAAATCCTAGAGACAACAGATCAAACTACAGCCAACTCTTACCTTGCTAACTCTTCAGTCAAAAAAGGGCTAAGCTCCTGTCTTCTCCCACCTTATATTTCCCTCTTCATCCAGCCATATAACTTCCTCTCTGTCTGTACAGACCTCTAAATATACTAGCTAGCTCAAATACTAGCTAGCTTGGCCCTCTAATCTTCAGACAAGCTTTACTTGTTAAAGGACAAACAAGATATCACCATATAATCTAGACCCAAATGAAATTCTCTGAGTGGATATAAATGAGTAATTCAACATGGGTAAATACAGAGGTCATGGAATAGAATCCCTGGCTAAGAAGCCACAGTTAATGGATTCAGATTAAGAGAGAGTCAGTTTTCTGCAGAGGTTAAGACAATTATTCCAGTAGATGGTCCTACAAGCATGCACATGCAGGCAGCACTTGTAGACTCTGTAGGGGATGGAGAGAGAGGGAGGAATAGACAGACATGGAAGAGAGAGGGGGGAGAAAGGGAGGGCACTTAGGAAGCTGGAAAAAACAAGTGGTGAGGAAGATAGGAGAGGAAGTAGAATGGAATGAATAGAGATTAGACTTGATTAAAAAACATTAATTTATAAAATTCTCAAACAACAAAAAGTATATAAAAGAAAGAAAAAATAAATGAAACTTAAAAAGATTTTTAAAGTTACATGTGACAATGCTGAATTAAGCCATTTCAAGACAGTACCATCATTAATTTTCACCATTTCATTCTGCTATACCTATATCAGTGTCTTGCTCAGTCGTCGTAAGAGAAGTATCCTCCTATAGTAGAGAGGAACAATACAGACTCACAGCTCTGAACGCAACTTTCAGAGACCTTGGGACATCCAGTTCTAAGTGGGATATCTCCATAAAATCCCTGCCTTTAGGATTTAGCAACTCTATAGAAAAGGAGGAAATATTGTAAAATCCAGTGGTGATGATGGAAGACCCCAAAGAAAAAAGGCCTTCTAGACACAACAGGAATGAAACACATATGAACTCACAGACTGTGGTAGCATGCACAGGGTCTGCAAAGGTCTAAGGCAGATGGGGTTCCATCACTGGGAAGGGATGTAGGCATAAGCCCCTTTCCCTTACCCAGAAGCTATCTCTAATTGATATCTACTTGCAATAGAAAACTTATTTTTCTACAATGGGGTTTTACTGGGTGTACAAAACACTCTTAAGGGCAAGCCCCATGCCCAACAATACATGGTCAACACAAAACAAACACAAAAATTAAAACAAGAAAAAAAGATTTTTCAATAAATCAAGAATTTTAAAAGTACAGAACACATTCACTTACTCCAATAAAATAACTCCATAGATATCTAAAATCTGTTGCCAAGTCATCCTCTACAGTATTGAGAATGCCACAATAAAAGGCACTGAATGTTATTCTCTTTGTATATATATGTGTACATGTCTTCAGAATGAGATCTATGTAGTTCCCCAGCACTCTTCTGCCTTGAATGACTTCATTCTTCCCAACCTGGCACTCTGTCAAATGACCAACCCCTTCCCTGGAGAGTCTTCCCCCAAATCAGAGATCCTGGAGTCAATTATGAACTCTACCTTATAATTGGTTTTGCTCTGCCTTAATTTCAAAGGCAATTAGCTAAAGTCAACATTGGCCATGCTATAGCATATATACTAATTATATGTGACTGATCATATGCTTTATTGACTTGGAGTTCTTCTCACTGACTTGAAGTTCTTCTCACAGGTTTACTTTTTTTTAAGATTTTTTTTTATTGAGAAAAAAAAAATTTCCGCCTCCTCCCAGCCTCCCACTCCTCCCACCCTCCCCCCACTCCTCTCCCCCTCCCTCTCGAGTCTGAAGAGCAGTCAGGGTTCCCTGCCCTGTGGAAAGTCCAAAGTC
>NC_022021.1:20551656-20600246 GCF_000317375.1 Microtus ochrogaster
GAATTTTGCATGCAAATGGATGGAAATAGAAAATACTATCACAGGTTTACTTTTGCACTCTTTTAGGATAATTCTATATTTCCTTTAAGTAAAACTCCAAACTTAATTGATTTGTCATTTAAATTTTATTAGGAAATTTATATTTCATTCATAAAAGTGCTTTCAGGACCCAAGGCTCGTGAACATGAACAAAAGCAAATTATTTTATTTTTTGCCTTCTTTTTTGTATCTACCTTGTGCCCATACCTCTAAGGCCGTCTTTCCTGGGCTCTTATAGTTGCTAATCTGTCATCCGGATGCTCATTCTCTGCTTTTGCAGCTTGATCACAGCCATTTTGGATGAAAAATCCTATTGACCTGAAATAAGACTATGTTATAATTTATTTAATAAATTAATGGCAGTTGTATGATTATTCTTTTCTTTTGAGAAATGCAGTGCCCCTAAATGCCTGCTGATGATGGTAAAGATTTTACACTTACTAACCATGATCGGTTCAGAGCAAAAATTTCCCCCTTTAAATGGTTAAGGTGTCTGGACTGTAACAGCATTTATTTCTTCATGAGATAAGCGAGTGTGTGAGAGGTTGCTTACATACTATAGCAGCCATTAGTTCACATGGAAATCAGAAAACAGTTCACATACAAGTCTTCACCATCCATCTTGTTTAAGACAGGGTCTCTTGCTTACAACTGTGTACCCCTGGTTCGCTGGCTCATGTTTTCAGGAACTCCCTAGCCTCACATAAGATTACCAGTGTGTGTATATGTCCTACAGTGTCCTGCTTTGCCTACCATCTGGGTAAGGTTCTCCTGCTTACACCACAAGTGCTTTACTCACTGAGCATCCTTCCAGCCTCAAATAGTTACATACATCCCTATTTTTCTAAGTTTTATTTCTTCCTTGGGAATTCTGTACAGTATATTTTATCAAAATATGAGTATAATTTTCCCTATTTGGTCTTTATTCTCTTTATCCCTAAGAGTATTAAGATTTCCATTTATTTCTTTTGAGATAAGAGAATTTCCCTGCTGCAGACTGGACCAGGGATACACTCTGTGAAGCAACAACTTGGTCTATTTCTCATCACACTTATTGTTACTGTGACAGAAATTAAGATGGGCCATACCTTAGGTGTCCTTTGCTTGTAATTCGAGGCTTTTCACAGAGATTGTCACCCAAGCCTAAAGAGGTCCACTGACTGCACATTCTTCAGGGTTCTCTGGCATATACAAGGTTGTGTGACTTCTGGACTAGGTCTCCATCTAACCATGACAACCCCATCCACTGTGTCAATGGGTAGGACGTTCCACATAAGCTGTGCTCAGAGGTGTCACATGCTACTACGACAGTTTGGTTTTCTTTTCATTTTTTTTTTGTTTTGGTGTTTTGATTAGCATCTTTAAATATTGTAATTCTAATCTGAAAAACTTGGCTATTTCATAGAATTTTATTATACTTGATTAGGATTAAGCACATACATGTATATACATGCATACACACTTCTTAAGACACATCTGTAACTGTGATTATATTTACAACAAGGAAGATTATATGTTACTTTCTTGAGAGCTTGTTTGGAAGTTCTAGCAGGGGAGCACAGCTACTTGTATGCCCTTGGCTGAAGACTGGTCCTCATCTATTCAGGGAAGGTCGTGCTCTTAGACGGAGCATGCAGCTTCAGGTGGGATGCATATGGAGCAGTGAGGGAGGAAGGGGACACCCGCTTAGCCAGCCAGATCAGCTGAATCAACCCAGGACCTCAATGGGGTGACCGATGTCGCAGCCAGATCTCCCTCACATCCTATATGTTACTTTCTCAAAAGTAAGTTAAGAAAAAAGAAAAGGGGTATTAGATAGATTCTTTTGCCTCCAAAAAGTTTTGATATTGCTTCACTGAAGTACAAAAGTATCAAATATGAAGATGCATTACAGTTTCATTGCTTTATTCTTTGCATCAGACTACATTAGAAATGAATTTTATCAGTTTTCCACAAGACCACTTTACTAAAACCACAATTATAACAACCAAAGAGATCTGAAAACTACATTCCAAACAGTAAACATTAAATTCATGAAATGACAAAAACTGATTCAAATTAATATATCACTTATCTACTGCATGTGTATGATCATATGTTTTATTTCATAAATAATAGTGAAATTTCAGACTCTTTGTTACTGGTGAGATAAAATACATGTCATATGCACACTGCAGTACATTTTTTGCTGCTAAAAGTTCCAAATTTTGAAAATATATCAAGCCAAGGATTTGTAAATCAGTGGACTTGAATTTGAATGTGAGTGAGACTCGGGAACTGAGCACAGAGTAGACAGAGACATACAATAAACAGGCCCATGCAATTGATATAAGACAAAAATCAAAAGTAAAAATAAAAAAGGATTAAACTTCAGGCTGTATTCATCACTATAGTGTGTAAAGTAAAATAAAATTAAAAGCATCATGAATAAGCAAACTATGACACTGGACACATTTATACTTCTATAAAAGGAAAATAGGTAATCATTTAAATGCTGCTACTACTATAGAATAGTGACATAAAAGTGTTTACAGTTCATTGTTAACAGAAGTGAAGGTCATTAACTTGAATAAGGTGAAATGTACATAAACTTAATTATAAATAAATTAATGTTACAAATATACAATTAGGCCAGGCAGTGGTGGCACACACCTTCAATCCTAGCACTTGGGAGGCAGAGGTAGGCCAATCTCTGTGAGTTTGAGACCAGTAGACCAGTGTGGTCTACAAGAACTAGTTTCAGATGAGCTAGGGCTGTTACACAGAGAAATTCTGTCTTCCCCCCCCCAAAAAAAAAGAAAGAAAGAAAGAAAGAAAGAAAGAAAGAAAGAAAGAAAGAAAGAAAAACAAGAATACAATTAATGAATGGTTATTTCTTGGTAATGTTCTTTCTTCCCCATGGGTTTTTACTTAAGCACTTTGCTTTTTTAAGGTCTTTAATTTCAATTTATGCATATGTATAAATGTGTGTGATGTGTATATGCTTGGGGAAAAGTGTATATATGTGTCTGTTTGCATTTGGTGGTCAGGGGTCACCATCATGTGTCACTTCAAAGTTGCCACTTAGCTCTAGTTTTGAAAACAGTCTCTCACTGTCCTAGAATTCACTGGTAGCCTCGGTTGGCTGGCTAGTGAACCCGAAAAATCCATCTGTCTCTGCCTTCTCAGAGGTAGGACAATATGCAGGCACTGCCATGCCTGGGTTTACATGTGAGTGCTAAGGATCAAACTCATATCCTTGTGCATAGAAGCCAAGTGAGTTACCAACTGAGCTGTGCTGTTTCCTTCGTCTCACTTGAGTGTGTTTTAGGCACTTCTTTTATTTGTTACAATAATGTACAGGAACTTTAAAATAAGCTAAAGAGATCCACAGTAGCTGATCTTGCCGAGCTGGTTCAGCAATGCTCTTCTGCTTTGAGCAGCAAGATCTGGTGAGCAGCATGTGCTCGGAGGAGCAGAGTACATCCCATGAAATGAGAGCTGCATGGACACACTTTAGTGTTTATGAACTATACTGGGTATACATTAGATGTTATGTACTTTAACACTGAAGAAACTTCAGTATTTCCTCGTGGCTACAACTACCAAATGAGAGAAATAAAGCACACATTACGATTTCATCAATGTGATAGTTTAGGACAAAGTGCTGTGGTTATACTTGTGTGTTATGTTTTTTTCCTACTGCATGCAGTGAAGCAATAATTAAGAGTCCTAAATTCATATAAATTCAAAATCATATATGCTTTCTAAATAAGCAGTATTTAAACAAAGAAGGAAAGTATCTCCCTATACACATTGTGTATGACACAATTTTGCCACTATATATTTTAAAAAACATAGTTAAATTTGATTAAAGTTTTAAATAAAAGTTTATTTTCATCATGAGGATAAATATCTACTGTGTAGTTTTAGAGGTTTCATGTAAACAAAGTATGCATGCAATATAAATATTAATCTAAATTGCCATACCAATTCCCAGGTCTCTAAGTCACTTAATTCAAGATAATCCCTTTTTAGATTATCTTGCTCTATGGAAAATGATGTAAGTATTGTGTTAATTTATTACCAATGTATTAAATACATATAGTTCATCTCTCACTGTTTCATTAAGCCCTGAGAAAGCCTTGCCGAGTCCTTGGAAAACTTATCGTCTACCTGAAAGAAACAACACCTATGGAGTTACGCAATTCACAAAAATTGAAAATAAAGTATGTCAAAAGACGTTACTATGTTGCACACAATCAAATGCCAACTCTCTTCAAATATTTTAAATGAGAGTACTGTATTATCTGGGGTTTAGAGATGTATAGGTTTGTGAGTCAACAAGGCTGAGAGATAGCATGCCTGGAAACTGAAAGGAGAATAACAGAAATATAAGAACAAAGATTCCTTGTAGAGGAGGGTCAATACATATCACATAATATGTGCCAGAAACAGCTTATAGAATTGTTGTAATATGAACCTCTTCATGACTACTCTGATTCATGTCATCTTCCAACAGTTCTTGTTCTCTGTATTTCTTTCACACTGCCATGATTATTTGTTTATGTAACTTTGGTTACTTAAAATTACATTATTGTTAATTTATTTATTTCACTAATGTAAGCCCTAAGAAATTCAGAACAAGTTCAGGTGTAATATTCCTGGTATCTGAAATGATTACTGAAGAACAGTCATCACCGTTAATGTTCATAAATAACAACTCATAGTTTTACAAATAAATATCTGGGTGGATTAACTTGACCTCGCACAGTGTGGACTTCAGGATTCTCCTTATTCCAGGGTAACAGTGCTGGAGTAGAGCACAAGGAACTTGAGCCCACAGTTCTCCAGAGAAACCAAGAATGTTAAGCACCTAGGACTGGCTTTACAATGGGAAAGAGGAAAAGCTTGTTCATCCTCCAGAAAGCTGAGACTTGGAAGTGGGTAACAGTGATCTGGGCTCTCTTTTGAGTCGGGACCAGACATGGTTAGTAGGACAAGTGACATCTATGCTATCTGCATGATGTAGATCAGGCCAAACCCTTAGGCCCTTGAGCTAGTATAGGTAGGATATATCTAGAAACTATCTTTTTAGAAGAAATGACATGTACCCTGAGTTTATTTCAGTGTGATTACGCTTCCAGGGATTGTATTATAATGCAACAGGGATTGTATCACAAGAGGAAATTTTATGGAAATATTTTTCCTATTATGTTGAACTTGAATACATTGGGAATAAACTGCCTGTTAGTAGACTTCTCGAAGTCTGATCCATGTGACAAAGTCAATCTGCACCAGGTTTTCATTCCTATCTCTTCGAGCCATTTGATGCCCTATATGACACCTGCAGGTATCGAGGTTTATGTTAGAGTTAAGCCCCACTGTCCTCTCAGGATTCAGAAGGATCACTGTAGCAGGAAAAAAACCTGATTAATAAGGTCTGAGCGTAAGCGAAATAAATTAGCTCACATAAGTCTTTTTATCATCTCCCATTTACACTTTTTATGCTCTCTCTAATGCACTCTTGATATCCCCCTTTTGATGTCCCTCACTGTTCTTTGCTGTCTTACCTATCCCACATAGCTTGTATATGAAGTAAAATTTTTAATTAAAATTGTAGTAGTAGTTTAAAATTTCAGTGGTAGTTGATGGCTTTTGGGGGAAGAAGAGTCACTTTTCTTTATAAGTGTGGCTATCACTAAATAGACTCTGTGGGTCACACACACACACACACACACACACACACACACACGGAATATTATTTGAAGATGTGTTACATTTGTTTATGCTGTGGACCCTTTGTCTAGTGTTGCAAAAATGTGTTATATTCTTTTATGCTGCATTTGTTTAACTCTGTGAAGCTGTGCTGCTTTGCCTGTCTAAAGCACCTGATTGGTCTAATAAAGAGCTTAATGGTCAATCGCTAGGCAGGAAAAGGATGGACAAACTGGAATGAAGAGAGAATAAATAGAAGGAGGAGGACAGAAAAGAGGGAGGAATAGTTGAAGAAAAGGAAGATGCCTGAGGCCAGTCATCCAGCCACTCAGCCAGAAACATAGTAAGAAGTAAAGAAAGACATATAGAATAGAGAAAGGTAAAAACCTAGAGGCAAAAGGTAGACATGATCATTTAAGTTAAGAAAAGCTGGCTAAACACAAACCAAGCTAAGGCTGGGCCTTCTAAATAAGAATAAATCTCTGTGTATTTATTTGGAGCTGGATGACAGATCTTCAGGTGTGGGGGGGTACGATTGCATAGACTGTCGCATGAACATGATATGATATTTAGAGATGTTTGCTGTTCTGGAGAGGTCAGGAGTGGAAGTGGAATATAAATATGAAGTGTAAAATAGTAAATTTAAGATTGCAGCTAAATGGGAGAAGGAGAACCCCATAGGCCTGCCCCAGGCTACTTGCAAACACTCGCCCAACACCTTCCAGTGCGGGCAGTCTGGCACTATTATGAGAGCAAATGTGTGGTGTTGCATGGGGCATGGGAGAGAGAGAGACACGGTGGTGTGTGCCCTGCAAAGACAGGCAGGCAGATTTGAAGAAGTGAAAGTGATGAGCAATGGGCTGAGGTGGTTGGTTTGCTTCCCACTCTGTCCTGGTGAGAAGTGGGCCTGCTGCAGCCTTAGTCTGTGTTCATCCTTGGTCTGACATGGTTCATGGATCCTCTTACCACCAGACTTCGAGAGGACAGGGCTGCACAAAGCTGGCCTAAACCCTCACCTGCTGTAGGTGATGCCCCTTTCTGCCTCTCACCTCCTGTGGCAGGTAGGAGAGCTATCCCTGAGGTTATGAGACAGGGAGAGTCTTGCACCTGACTAGCTACAGCACTCAGGATTGCCTCCCCTGCACCTTGCCTAGGCAACATAATAGAGCTGTCTCTGGTGGTGAATGCATGGGTGAGTCAGCCCTGAGCACAGAAAAGCAGAAAAACCAACTAGCCCCTTGCTGCTTGCTGCACAGTATGAATTGCTGTGGTAATGCTGGAGAGCTCACCCCAACACTCACCCCATCTATGTTCAGATGAAACAAATGAAGGGCTGGTCCCGCAGACCCAAAGCTTCAGGATCTCCATATCACAGGTGAACAACAGGATATCCAAGAGGAGTCCCAGTGAGGGCTCAGTATCAATAGTGTAACAGAGACCAGAGACTTCAAACTAGACAGAAGATTCTTTGCAACAAACACATGAAAGTAAAGATTTATGGACTAGAAGTTATACTGTGTGACTCACTGTGTCACACACACTACAGTTTCTACAATGAGATTTTTCTTTCCTTTTGTTTCCTGTCTTCTTTTTTACTTTCTCTTAGTCTTATTTTACTTAGGAAAGCAGTTACAAGGGCAGAGGGCAACAAGCAAGTCAAGACCATGAGGGGTTCACCCACTGACCCACTGAGACAATTTGCCTAAGCTAATGGTAGCTCACCAACTCCAGCTACTGGGAATGAATGAGCATGGGATCAAACTAGTACCTCTGAATGTGGTTGACAGTTGGGGCAGACTGAGGGGCCAATGATAATGGCACTGGGATTTGTCTCAACTGCATGTACTGGCTTTTTGGAATCCTATTCTCTTTGGATGTATACCTTGATCAATCTAGATGTAGTTGGGAGGGCCTTGGACTTTCCACAAGGCAGAGTGCCTGTCCTCTCTCAAGATTGGAGGGGATGGGGGAGAAAGGTGTGTGGAGGGAGTGAGAGTGGAGTGGGAGGAGGGGAGGAAGTGGGAATTTTGATTGGTATTTCCAAAGTAATAAAATAAAATAATAATAATTTCAAAAAGGAAAAAAATAATTCATTCATGGAATATGTGCACACAGAGTGATCATGTATGAAGACAGAGAACAGCATTGCTATTAGGATATAGTTTCAAGTTTCTGTTGGGTCAGGTATCACATATTTATGGAACTTAAACAGCATAAGCTGATCCAATAAAATTGTTTATGCTTCAGTAACTTCTCTTTATGGTCATTAACTATATGCATTATTTTTAGATTATTTCAATAAATATTAGAGTCAACAGACTACAATTCCCCCAGAAAGGTATTATATAGGCTTTAAAACTATTTCTAAACTATCATCTAAGATGATGTATAAAGCATTTCACATAATAGCAGATTAAGTATCATAAAATATTAGTCAAGTACTAACATAGTCATTAATATTCCTCTTTAACAAAAGGCAATTTCACAACCTCATTTACCAACTGGAATATCCCAAGCCTACTTAATAATTATTCTTTTTATTCATCTCTATAAATTCCAGTTAGTGCTTTTTTGCAGGTTCTTAACATTAGTGCTCTGGATGTTTTTAAACTGAATTAATAGCATCATATGAAATATATTACTTGTATATATTTAAATGTAGGTGATTTGACTTGTATTGTGGCAATCAATTTTTAATATCCTATTATGTTTATAATTTATTTTATTGGAGCTAATTTTAACCTCAGTATTTTGCAACATCTCATCATGATGTTAGTTTTATAAATAGAAAAGTATGGAGAACTGAGATATGTGGTCAGTTCCATCTACCTTCAGACTGTTTAGGCCAGAGGCAGGCCTGAGGAAAAAAACACTTCAGGTGAATTAGTATCCAGATAAATAGCCATAAAAGTCTTGCTACATATCTCCTTGTTAAAAAATAAATTTACAACTCTTTACACTGTGGCACTATGTCAAAATAAAGTCAGTAAGTATATCGTGGAGAAAGTACACTTGGCTAGAAAGTATAATAATTTTTACACATGAAACTTTTATAAATTTAAGGGTAACTTTTGTCTGATTCACAGCAGTGTGGATGGACATTTGGAATTACAATCTTGGAAAATTTTAAAAGATGAAACAGTTCTTTTTCCCTTTACTTACACAATTTCATGGCACGAAAATTGAATGGAAGGATGATGGGGAAACAGATTTGTTTCAAAATAAAAAGCACTGGCACAAATGTGGATAAATTAAGGACATATTTCAGAGTTCATGAACTTACTTGGATTATAGGCATATAAACAAATACCGCATTTGTAGTTTTTTTGCACAGTTCATAGAACAAAAATGACTGTTAAATAATAATTCCTCTTTTAGGTATTACTAAAATGTTCACCAAGTGTAAGATGTCATGAAGCTAATACAAAGTAATCCAAGCAAACCATACTCACACTCACATTTTAATCTACCAGATTTTAAATAAAAGTAATTGTATTAATCCATCCATTTTCTCCTGGAAACCACTATTGTCATGTACTTTATAATATTTCTGGCTACTTTTGTGACAACATAAGAACAGCAAGCTTTATTCATGTATTATATCTCATTTTATCCTTTCCACACATTGGTTATGTCTTTCAAGACCTGGCTCCTACAGACTGAGCTGGTTAACAAGTGGATTCCACATTACAGAAAACCACAACCCAGATTTCTTCCATCAAAACTTTCTTACCTCCTAGTAGTTGTGCTCTTTGCTTTGTTTTCTAGAGGTAAACATTTAACTTGTAAGTATTTCTTAAATGTTATTTGGATGATATAACTATAACCTGTATGGCATAATAAAATTACAGGAAGATGAAGAGTATAAAATGCAAACAAACCCACTCCATTCTAAAGTCATATGTCTCACAAACAGGAAAGTTGTTTAAATGACTTCATTTTTTATAATGACCACCATTATACTTTAAATGGAATGATTATAACTCTTTCTATTCTATTCCTTTCAGTAGTATATGTTCACTTCTTCCTGGAATAATAAAATTTTAATCTAATTATGTTCACAACTCTGCCTCTTCTGCATCATGATTTGTGTATAATTATGCATCTAGTCTTCTAATCTGTCCCACTGATTTATGTGTTCTTGCTGCTATTATGCTCATTGTCTTACTATTGCTCTGTAGTCTAACCTGGAATCAAGTATTGTGACAGCTCCAGGAGACTGGTATTTAAAGTGGTAATTAAAACTACGTGAGGACCCTAGAGCTGGAGCACAACCTGAGGGACTATTGTCATAAGAACATCAAGAGAAGCAAAATGGTTCAAGAAACATAAGGGTATTTGAGGACACAGTGAGGCATCAGCACCTGTAAGCTATGAAGGGGGAGCCTAAGGAGAGCTTCACCTGTGGACACCTTTATTTCAACATCTAACTCCCAGGACTGGAAGGAAATAGATTTATATTGAAAAATTACAAAACCTGCGGCACTTTGTTAGATTAGCCTAAGGAAATCAGTATGTTTATCTAAGGTATGGCTTAATTGCCTTTTAATTGGCTACTTTATGGAGTTAGTTATTAATCTCTCTCTCTGTCTCTCTCTGTGTGTCTCTGTCTTTCTCTCTCACACACACATACACGCACATACACAAGCATGATTTTCCTTGTGTTTCCATGTTTGGAAATAATTTATGTAAGAGTTATCTGATCTTCACAATCTGACAGATCTCCCCTGAAGTTCCCTGGAGTGTTGTTTTTAAATAACGTTTTGGTAATCTTATTTCTGATTTTGAAATCGTCTCTTATTTATTCCTTTGGTCTTAAGTTTGTCTTCATGAAGTGTAAAATTGTATCTGATGACTTTAAAAATAACTAGGCTTATATGGTTATTTCCTATCCTTCCTTGTCTTGTGTACAGGAATTTCCTCGTCTGCTTTAGTAGATAGGATTAGAACTGATTTATTCTATTCTGTTTTTCTTCTTGTCAAAAGAACCCACTTTATGAGGCCCATTTTCCTATCATTTGAATTATTTAATTAGTGTCCTTTTAAAAATTATTCTCCTGTGTTTTATCTTCTTTTATTATTTTTCTACCTTCAAATTAATGATTTTATTCATGTTACTTTATTCTCATTAATGAAAGCACAAGAAGCAATATGCTTTCTTCCGACTGCTGATTCACTGCATCTTACAGACTTAAAGGTTATGAAGGTCTCCATAGCACTATTTTAAAAATGTCATGTTTTGCTTTTCCTGTTTTGTACAAGACCTGCTTAGTAGAAGTTTGAAAATGAAATTGTTTTTCTTATAGTCTTGTTATAAGCTAGAATTTTCTCTTTATGTTATTTGTAAAAATGGGATTTATTATTATTTTCCCTTTTGTATGATAATCTGTGCCAATGTTCTAAGCATACTGACAAAGAGTACCTTGACAGAAAGATGTTGTTGAAGTTTTGATTGAGTTCTTATTTGATGTTTTTAGAGTGCATCTCAGTGTTTGTTTGTTTTTTTCATTGTGTTTTTTAATCCCTATTACTAGCTAAACTCATACAGCTTTATGGATCTTGGCAAATGCACAAAGTTCCTGGATTAGAGATAAATAACTATTAGGGCATTAGCAATAGTACACAGTGTTTCACTAGCCCCAATAAGTATAGTGCATGTAATTTTCAAAGCATGATCTCCCAAAAACTAATGCAAAGAGGGCCGCAGGATAGATGGATGTCAAGAGATTGAATTACTGAAGAGAATCCTGAGTTTTGTCAACTTAAATCTCTAATGGGTATTGCATGGCAGTTCTTTGTTCCACATAACAGCCTCTTAACTTCCACAGCTGTTTTCCATGCAAACACCCTTGAAAATATAGCCTGGAACAAAAATTTGCTCAAGTAAAATTGATTTACTTTTATCGCTGTGGAAGCAATGTGCTTTTTTTCTACTTTGCTTTTATTTTATTTTTTAAAGAATAGTTCATATTTTGTTAATTTCAAAGTGAGCTGTTAATGCTAAGCATTGTATTTAAGAAGTCATAGTCCACAGAGTTACCAGCCCCCAACTAAAAATAGGAAAAAAAATGCTCGGATATGCTCAAAATGTCCAGAATTTAAAATACACAGTTTAAAATGGTTAATCTTCATTGTGAACTTGATTGGATTGAAAAAAGCCTATCACATCAGCAGGGCCCTCGTTGGGCATGTCTATGAGTGGGCATTAACATAGCTAAAACCCTGAGCCATTTTTTTTTCTTTCTGTGGTGTTTGAAGCAAATATTTTATCACGGAAACAAAAATCTACCACCAACTGGAGGGCACCTGGAAGTCTTGCCCATCCCTTCCTCTTCATTCGTAGTCATTTTTAGCATGGAGGCCCACCTGTCTATGCCGCAGGCACCACGCTAGAGCTTGTTGTTCTAAGTTTGGTCATGGTTTTAGATATTTTAATGTTCACTCATAGACATGTATAAATGTTTATACATTTTTAGATACAAAGCAGAAATTCTTTCCTTTGTTTCATACATAAAGAGATGAGTTTTCATAAATACAATGGTGAGATTTTAATAACTCTAAAGGTAGTGATTTGAATCTTAAAAGCTTAGTAGTATTTCAGTGTATTAAAACGTACTGGAATTTTAGTCCAATATTAGACAAACACAGATCTTGAATCTTGAACAAAAAGTGGAGGATATGCAGGAGAAAGTAACAGACAATCCATTTTGGTTGGAGGTCAGGATTCATATAATAGATAAAAGATTGATTTTACTTTTATAGAGATACATTTCATGATGTTTGCAATGATATTCAATGGGGTGCAAACCCAACCATCATTAGGAAATAGAACACTGACTCGGGAGAAATGCTGTTCACAGTAGGATTGGAAGTCATTGTGTAGGAATGACAATGCAAACTGTAAGGACCAATTACATTATAACTTTTTAAGGAAAGCAGAGTTAGAATACATGGGAAGGCAAAAGAACCTGAAGAAAACTTCATAATAGGAAATGACGAACAATATTGGCTAAATACGGTAGAAATTTGTCATGTAATAATTGGATTTTGCTCTGATAAATAAAGCTGCTTTGAGTCAGAAAGTGGAGCTAGCCACTAGCTGACCTAAATTAACCATAGAGGGTTGGAGGACTGTAGACAGAGAGGAGACTGGAAGTGGTAAAGTGGAGGCAGAGAGAGGATCTCAGGCCTGCTGGAGGAACAGAAGAGGTGGTGGGTGACTGGTGGCTGCTCTCTGCTTCTCTCATCTTTCAGGTTCTTACCCCAATATCTGAATCCAAAATCTGATTATCAATGAAGAGTAATCAGAAAATTGCTTCAGAAACTGCCACAGTGACAGAAAATAGAGAAACAGCTCTTGGTAAACAAATGAGCACATGAATGGTAGGATGGCCAAGCTGGGAGATAGGTTTTGTTTTTAAAGCACTGTATTACTTTTAAAAATTATGAAAAAAATATATCTACATTGATTCTTTTAAACGGCAGATGCTTATTATCATATAACTGCCAGGAAGACTCCACAAAACATCAAAAAATATATGTTAAGTTGCAGTTGTCATCATTGAGAAAAAAGCTAAAACATATTTGTATTCACAAAAATATTTTTGAAATTTATAGGAAAACAAACTTTCTTTTCTCGTAAACATACCTAATAATTTAAAGAGAAAACCAATATTTTTCTTTAAAATATTGAAACAAGGGTCTTTGTCTGTAACTTCATCCTAGTCTCTAACTTCCAGTCCTCCTGTTTCAGCGTTCCTATTGCTGGAATTACAGGCAATGCCACTGTGCTCAGCTGACATGTTATTATTATAGTGTCCCACATGACACAGCCATTTGTCTATCAAATCACAGCTTTAATATACCTGTAACTACATGCATTTTCTAGAGTTATATGTGTGAATAATATTACTTTAGTGAAACAAAATTACTTTAGATAGGAGAACTTCACCCCATGCCTATTGAAGATCGTTTCAGCAAAATGAGCACTTAACACTTCTTTCTTTATAAAAAAAAATTCTGATTTCTCTCCAAGTCACACGTACCTACATATCTCATCACCTCAATAACACAACTTACCAAAGCCTTAGAAAATCTGGCACACATAACCATATATCAGATGTTAAAATTATACTTCTCAAGTATGATATAATGCACTAAAGGAATAATAGAAATACTAAGTATACATTAAAAGTAAAATCTATTTGATATTTTAATTAAAATTTTATTCTTTTCCCTGTCAAAACACAATTGACTCTTGTAAAAGAGGTCCTCCTTTTTATTTCTTCTGGTTTATATGCCTGACCTCATCTTTTTCTATCATTATTTTTCTGCATTGGCTATTTTGAATTTATGCATCAGTTGCTTTCTCCTGCTAATAATAGCAGCACAACCTCAGGAGAGTTTTTCCTAACATGCTTCACCCAAGGAACTCTAAGGTAAAACATAGATTAGAATTCTATACCAATCCATATAGATTCTTTCTCCTCTCACTCCTAGGCCTTTGTGGCATGGAATTCTTGTATTATTTTGATGCTCAGTCATAAGACATGGGAGATTATATGAGTTCTGTACCATATTTTGTTCTTACTTTTTAGTTGCTTATGAAAATGAAGAAATATTTAGAAAAAATAGAAAAAAATCTTCTGAATTGATATGCAGTACATTTCTCTCTCTTTTTTACAGAAGGTGACAGTGTTGTAAGGTGTAGAGATAAGATGACTTTGTTCAAGCAATTACCCCTGTTGACAGCAGATTATTTTCTTTGGCAAACTTGAAATAACTTGTTGATGGGTAAGCTACTGCTCTTCTGGGTTTGTAGTAATTTACTTCCTGCCCTTTTTTGAGCATATTTATTTTAATCAGTACATCTCAGAATTGCTCTTTTTCATCATTCCTTTTTGGAGTTATGCATCTTTTAATATGCAATGAAGAAGGTCCTTTGGCATATGCAGGAGAAAAGAGACAAGGTATATTTGTTTTTGGAGTTATGCATCTTCTACTATGCACTGAAGAAGGTCTTTTGCATATGCAGGAGGAAAGAGGCATGCTATATTCCTTGAAATAAACAGTCTTTGCAAAAGAACTCATATTCTATGACCTTTCTTTTTAATATGATAAAAGCATAAGGTTTATTTTCTACAGCTCTAGTACTAGTCCAAATCATTTTTCGGGAACAATAACCTGAATAAAAAGTTTTCAACTAGAACAGTAATTCAGTACTCTCCTCCATTGTAAGGACCAACATCATAGAACATAAAGGAAAAAATGAAAGAATTCAGGTTAGAGAAGTCTCCTCAACCTTTAAGAACCATGCCAGGTTATGTATCTTATTGAATAGCTCTACGATGAATGTTAGCTGAGAGTTTTACTCCCTTTCAATTTGTAGAAAAAAAGGGATGAGATCAGGAAAAATAAAAATTTCCCATGAAGTCAAGATCAGGAAAGTGTGAATTTTAGATAAGAAGCTTAATTGGAATCCTTTGTTTATCCTGCTAATGAATTGATCACCACTTTACAGACAGATTACTAATTATGGAAAAAAATATGATGTAGGATGTCCTTCTGTATATGTGTTGCTTTAATTGGTTGCTTAGGAGATTAAAACCAGGTGGGATATCCGGACAGAGAGAGAGAGAGTAGGCAGAGTCAGGGAGGCACCATGTAGCTGATGAAGGAGAGAGATACCAGATCCTTATTGGTTGGCTACAGCCTCATGACAATATATACATGATAGAAATGAGTTAATTTAAGATGTGAGAGTTAGTTAATAAGAAGCCTGCGCTAATAGGCCAATGTTGTAACTGATATAGTTTCTGTGTGATTATTCAGGTATGGGTGGCCAGGAAACACAACAGCAGTCTCCATTTAGAAAATGGTGATACTGTGGGGCAACTACATCCACATAAGTCCTGGAGATCTTCGGAAGGACTTCTAGACACAAAAGAACAGAGTTAAGCATGGCTTCTTGGTAGCAGCATTTTCTCAGGTTGGCTCTGTTTGCTAGTGGCAGGCAGCGGTGCATTTCCTGTAAGAGAAGGCTTTCTGACTCAGCATTAGAAGCAAAATCTAGTCAGCATCTTTGAGAGACAGCTTCCTAGTTCATGCTGGTAGCATGAACAGCTCTGGCTCTTTCAGGAGGTCTCACTATGGAGCACTTAAATAGGGTTTGTGAGTAGAGTGCTACCAGCTGCTTAATAGCCACATAGACCTGCCACTTCCCTGAAGCTGGAGTCATGACCATGGCTCTCAGAGCTGGCAATTAACAGACCTCTGCCATATTGGATGTATCAGAGCCCACAGGCAAAACTGTGGAGTTGGTCCTAGTCATGCCTACCTAGCGTTTAGAAAAAGAAGGCACTCCTGGTCAGAAAATGATTACTAAGTTAGATAAATGTACTTTGGTTTGAGAAACAGAGAGAAGAAAGAGTAAGACAGTCATATATTAAAGGAGTAAAGATAATAGAATAAATATTAAAAAGCAATAGAGTAAATAAAAATGTCATATAAAGTTGGAATATACATAAAAAGGCTGGATTTTGTATTTTAGTGTGTGTTTCTTTTATTTTTTGACTGAAGAGAGACATTTGATTCTGCAGCCTGCTAAGCTAAACCAATATATATATTTTAAAGGTATCTTGACTTGAAAATTTGAGTCTAAGGATATGTTGTTTTTGAAAAGAGGTTCTGCTTTTATTTCCACAGAAGATGAGAACCTGTGGATTTCTTCCAGGCTAATGTGAACAAGACACCCTGAAAGATCTCTGTGAACACTAAAAATACTTTGCCCAACAAACAGCAGGAAGCAGTTTGTAGAAAATTACATGCAAATTCCCAAATGGTTGTTTAAAAATGTTTGTTTTCATTTAAAGGGGATATTATATAAAGAAGAATACTTTACATTGTTATGGACTTTGATTTATTGATACAAATTTAAAGTCAATTTTATTGTATGTATATTTCTATTCTTGTTCAAGGTATTATGTATATACACCTCATTTCAACTATAATATATAATTAAAAATTATGGATTAATAGATAATCATCTATAGTCATCAAACTTGTAGTAATGTTAGTTAGATTTTCTAGATATACAATGTAACATGAGGGCTGGCTTGTTGGAGTTTTTATACCACCTGGTACCCCACAGCTGAAAAGTCCCAAAGAAAATCACACAGAGGTCTCCATAAGATTATAAACTGATTGGCCCCTTAGCTCAGGTTTTGTATTAGCTCTTATAACTTATATTAACCCATTATTCTTATTTATGTCAGCCAAATGGCTTGGCACCTTTTTCAGTGGGGTAGATTAATCCTGCTTCTCCCATGGTCTGGGCAGGACTGGGCAGAATGGGCTTTCTTGTCAGAATTCTCCTGTTCTCATCACCCCACCTTTGCTTTCTATCTGGCTGACCCACCTATACTTCCTGCCTGGCCAACTAGCGTTTATTTAAAACATGATTGACAGAATACAGACAGTTCTCCCAGACTATTAGATAGATAATCTTCAACACTTCAAAGACGTACAAAATATGGCATTTAAAATGTTTTAAGAACTTAGGCTTTTCTTGACAGTGAGACATGTCTGCTTCTGGCAGCAACAATCACTTCAGAGAGGTTGATGGACATTAAAGAAGCTCATTATGGAATTTTTCCTTCAACATGACAAGGCAAGCCATTTGTGCAAGAAACTGTTCTTTTCTGGACTTCTTGATGGTATGCTGTATGAACTAGACATGCAGGACCCACAGAAAAGTGACTTCAGAACTTTCTAAAAAGACAGAACAGTCCTTCAGGGTTCCTGTTTCACAGAAGAAACTGCCAGTCATTCTACAGGATATAGAAGAAAGCAACTAACAAACTGCCATTATAGGCAAAACATTTTTAAAAATTTCCTGTTTCATGGAAAAGTCTGCCAGATATTATGGGATTGTCAGCTGAAAATGATTGCTTCAATATTATAGAAGAACTTTGGGTCACTGTTCAGGCAGTGAGATGTCTCTGTCAATTCTGGAGTTTTGAAAGTTGCTTATAATACATTTCCTGTTTATTTAGGTAATATTATATCCTTCTGTAGTCTTTGATGGAGTCAAAGACAGATAGTTATAGTTTTCCATAGTTGTGATAAAAGACAAATTAGATATAAAACTCTAGACTCACAAAGATAAAATAGATGATAGAATATTGTTGACAGATATTACTGTCTTGTACCATCCCAGAGTTATTCAGTCTCAAAGAAACACACAAAGGATTACATCCATAATAAACTCTTGGCCTATTAACTCTTACATCCTTCATTAACCCATAATTCTTGTTTGTGTTAGCCACATGGCTTCGTACTTTTTATCAGTGAGGCATTCTCATCTTGCTTCTTCGGTGTCTGGGTGATGACTGCAGACTGAGCCTTTATTCTCCAAGAATTCTTGTCTGTGTTAGTCACATGGCTTGGTACCTTTTATCAATGAGGCATTCTCATCTTGCTTCCTCTTGATCTGGGTCACAACTTCAGACTAACCTTTTCTTCTTTGCAGAATTCTCCTTTTCTGGTTGGCCCACCTGTGCTTTCTGCCTGGTCACCTTGTCTATACTTCCTGCCTGGCTACTGGCCAATCAACATTTTACTAAAATAATACTAGTGACAAACCTTTACAAGGTACAAGACCATTGTCCCACAGCAGAATATTTTCTTTAATTTGGTCAGATACAAATAGACTAATTATTATAACTAAAATTCTTATTTGATACCTGGTTTGTTATATGTAATTTTACTATGTTAAAGTTAAAACCTTCTGTTTTAATTAGATAGAAGGGGAAGATGATGTGGGATGCCCTTCATATATGTGTTGCTTTTATTGGTTGATGAATAAAGCTGTTTTGGCCAGTGACTTAGCAGAATAAAGTAAGGAAGGAAATCTGAACACAGATGAGAGGGTAGGCAGAATCAAAGGAGATGCCATGTAGCTGCTGAAGGAGACAGATGCTGGAATGTTACCAGTAGGCAACAACCTCATGGTGATACATAGATGAATAGAAATGAGATGATTTAAGATGTAAGAGTCAGTTATTATGAAGCCTGAGCTTATAGACTAAACAGTGTTGTGATTCACATAGTTTCTGTGTGATTATTTGGGTACGGGTGGCTGGGAAACATAAGAGCAGTCTCTGTTTACAAAATTATAGAAAGAAAATTTGATTTTTTAATATTCTTCTTCTGGATGTCTAAGTCCTCATGAATCTACACCCTTTAATTATGATGAAAGTTCAATATATGATATTTTAAAATGAATCATTTATTCTTCTCTGGCCTTTTCTAGAAAAGGAAAAGTTTTAGTTTAGATAGCACAAATGCCAAAAGCTGAGTTCCAGTCTGTATTATTGACTCAATTTTCTTCTTAAAAAAAAACAGACACACACAAAAACCACAGACCTATACTTTATTTAACTAAAACAGTATTTGTTTCTCTAATTTTTTTAATATTTATTTATTACAATAGTCTATCTGTATATATGTCTGCAGACCAGAAGGGGGCACCAGTCCTCATTACAGATAGTTGTGAGCCACCACGTGGTTGCTGGGAATTGAACTCAGAACCTTTGGAAGAGAAGGCAATGCTCTTAACCACTGAGCCATCTCTCCAGCCATTGTTTCTCTAACATTAAAAAGGATTATTAAGACAGAACTAGACTGGGGGTAGAGAGGTAAAAGCATTTGGCTTTGTTAAAAACAAAGGATAGTATTACTTTTAAAAATATATATGTTTCCTTGTGTTTTACCACAGAAAGTTTTTTTTTTCAGGAGAAAAACAGAATATCAAAAACTAATCTTTTGTTGAGGAAGATATTTGACATACAAGAAAAATCCAAAGCTCATATTATTTTACAGTTCTGGACTGAATTAGTTGAATTAGGACAAGTAGTTTAAATTAAATTGCCTATGCTATTTTATATTTTTTTTAAATTGAAATAGGATTACTCCATATGCCCTTTTCCCTCATCCTTCCCACTTACTGCTCTTGATCCCCTCCCATGTATCCACAAGTTGATAGCCTCTTTACTGTTGATTATATTTTTTACATATGTATATATGTGTTTTACAAATATAGACTAATAGAACCTGCTGAGTCTGTTTTTGTTTTTGGTGTGTATATGGGTTCAAAACTGACTACTCTGAGACCATCACAGAAACACACAACTGGACACAATGCAGAGATCAACAGATGGTTGAGATCCCAGCCCCAAGCAGACACATCATGACTCCTGTAAGCAGACAGATCATGTCTCCTGCATCTCTATCTCAGAGAACATATTGCAGAGGAGGAGTGTGAAAGTTTGTAGTAGTCAGAATACCAAGAAGTCTACTGTGAAATTGTCTCCCATGCTAATTTATAAAGCCAACTCAGAATACATTTATACTAATGATCATATTGTCTTATAAGTATAGGTACTAAATTTTTAAAACTTGAATATAATAGCAGAAAAAAATTTCAAGTATTTTTTGAGGTTGTTACTATTAAATAATTAAGTCGAAATTCTCATGTTTTCTTAGCAGTAAACTTATTTCCATGCCTTAGATTTTCCCAAATCTATACTGAATGTACACTGAAACAAGAACGCAGAATATTTTTAACATTATAGAAGTAGGACCATGGGAGAAGGCTGAAGGGGAGGGGAAAGACAGGGAGGGGAGCAAAAAAAATGTATAGCTCAATAAAATCAATAAAAAAGAATACAAACACCATAAAAAAGAAAAAGGGAATCTTCAAACATCTTTACATTTACAATTTCATTTAATGTTCATATGTATAATAAACATGTGCTCTGTCCACCTACATCATAATATAAAACCTCTACGCACCCTCCTGAATATTAACCTTCATCAGGCGATGAAAGGAGACAGAGACAGAGACCCACATTGGAGCACCGGACAGAAATCTCTAGGTCCAAATCAGGAGCAGAAGGAGAGGGAGCACGAGCAAGGAACTCAGGACCGTGAGGGGTGCACCCACACACTGAGACAATGGGGATCTTCTATGGGGAATTCACCAAGGCCAGCTGGCCTGGGTCTGAAAAAGCATGGGATAAAACCGGACTTGCTGAACATAACAGACAATGAGGACTACTGAGAACTCAAGAACAATGGCAATGGGTTTTTGATCCTACTGCACATACTGGCTTTGGGGGAGCCTAGGCAGTTTGGATGCTCAACTTACTAAACCTGGATGGAGGTGGGCGGTCCTTGGACTTCCCACAGGTCAGAGAACCCTGATTGCTTTTCAAGCTGATGAGGGAAAGAGACTTGATGGGGGAGGGGGAGGGAAATGGGAGGCAGTGGCGGGGAGGAGGCAGAAATCCTTAATAAATAAATAAATGAAAAATAAAATTAAAAAAATTTATAAAACCTCTGACAATAAAAGTACAGAATACTTCTATAGCTATATTTATGATTTGTTTGTTTAATAAGCTAATATTGACTGTTATATGTAAACATACTTTTTATTATTTTAGAGACATTAAAAAATAATGAAATTAGTGACAATCCTTTGATTCTGACGATCTGATGTTAAACATGTTGTGGATTAAAAGCTTTATACAAACTTTCTGTAGTTGAAAGTGGCTGAAAGACATAATGAAGAAGCTTCATTGATTAACATTTCTGAGGGTAATATTGTGGATTCATGACCAAATTAAGTAGAGAAAAGGAAAATTAATCAGGCACAGGCAAAATCAGAACTTCTTCATAATGACTCAAAAGAAAAGACGTGCAGATAGAAAGATAAAAAGCTGCAGTGCTGGCAACCTTTTAAGGGAGATGTTATTATTTCTAGTTTACTTAAAAAGATAATTTGAATGACATCAAGTCACTTCCATAAGAATGTTTTCTTTTACTTAGGGATCTCCTATGATATCACTGTTTTGAACAGTTTGTGAAGTAAGGATTGAATTCTCAAGTGTTTGTTGAATCATTTTAAATCGAGTCCAATTACTAAGGCTATACTGATCATTAACAATTGAAGTATGATACACATACACACAATTGGTTTTTATTCAATCATAAAGAAAAATGAAATTATATTATTTGCAGGAAAATCAATAAAATGAACACACCCAGAAGGACAACTATCTCATGTTATATACGCAGAATCCAGGTTTATTTATATGTACATTAGTATGACTGTGTCTATATGTGCAATCACACATTATGAATCTCTATACATAACATAGTATACACACATGTTACATATATTGGCGTGCTATATAAGACTTGCAATCAGAGAAAATCGAGAGAGGGAAAAGGAGAGTGAGAGATCAGAAAGGTAACTATTTAGGGAAAGGAAAGAGACCAGAAGATGGGTGAAGAGGGTTGGATAAAT
The DNA here is from genome assembly GCF_000317375.1 of Microtus ochrogaster. Lineage (NCBI taxonomy): Eukaryota > Metazoa > Chordata > Mammalia > Rodentia > Cricetidae > Microtus > Microtus ochrogaster. Next base: position 20,573,762 of record NC_022021.1, read on the forward strand.
AATGATTAAGCATTATCAAAGTCCTCATATGAAAATGTCATGAAGAAACAAATCTCTTCATAAAATAAATGTATGCTAATAATTTGTAAGAGTCAAATGAAGACTGCTGTGGAGGAAAGCCTCACTATTCTTACCCAGTGCCAGCCCTCGAATACTGTAATACTGACCTGCGGGTAAGATGTGCCCACTGCTGAAACAGTAGCATGGTGGTTAAGGAGGTGACAAACAACTTTCTAATTGGATATGAGGCCTTCTTCACATAAGGCTTTTCATGACTGGTACTGTAAACATGACCCAAAGTCCATGACTGAAGTGATTATAGGCCCTGAAGGGAACCTATCGTTTTGTTCCTTTGCTAAATGCTCCTGCAGTTAAAACTGTATTCTAAATAATATTCATACCAATAGATTTTGCTGCTGCCAATTTTAGTTAGAGAAACTTCCGTTTGCAGTGGGTAGTGAGTAATACAAAGACAACTGAAAAAGTGCCCAGTGTAAGTGATTCTGAGCACTCAGCTGTGTATGGTCATCTATATCAAGCTTCCATCATCCGAGGCTCAGAGACCCTCCCAGAAAAAAAAAAAACCAGAAATAATGGAAAAGCTGACAGGTGGGGGGGGGGGAAACTGTGAAATGCTGAGTTCGGGTCATAGCCAGACTGCTCACAGCAACTACAGTTACCTACACAAGACCTACATAAGATCAAGCCAGCCAAAATTCCTACATTGATGAGGGAGGGACCCTTGAGGTCCCACCGCATTGGAAGAGCTATTGGCAGTTGATAGCTATGGAGAGAAAAGAGTGGTTCTCCTCTGGTGATAGGGCTATAAGTAGGTTGCTCATACCCCGGAGAAAGGCCAAACACCTATGAGAATATGGACAGCACTAACTGGACTAGGTGAGTTATTAATAACAATTAAAATGAGAAGAACACATGAAGTGGAGAAGGAGATGACATGGAGACAACTAGAGAAATTTGGAGAGAGATAGTAGTAGATGGGTATGATCATACATTTATACATAGATGTATAAAGCTTCCGAAGAATGAAAATGTTATTTTTAAAAAGTTAAATACTGTTACTAATAAAATGCTCAGTGAGATAATTTGCTACACCATTTTATATTCAGCTCATCAATCTTCTTATGGGAAATATCTATCCATAAGAACTAGCGTTACAAAAGTTTGATAGATGTCAATTAAGCTCCATGCAGGTAGAAATTTTAAGGATGTTTCTATGTGACATAACGATGGAAATCCTGATACTGGTTGCATAAATGTGACATTAAATACTATTGACAGCACCATGAACTCTTGAAAAACTACAAAAGTTTGGGACAGGGTTGGGACAAGAATCAAGTGACTTGATTACACTTCTGCAGTCAAAATATAATATGCAGCAGCAGTGGCAGCTGGGAAACCTGGGTCCTGGATCTTCTGAATGAGAGGCAGAGTGAGAAAACCTGGCTGCAACGGTTGAAGTTTGCTCCACTTCCATCTTGATGTCTTTTACTGATGTTGCTGGTGGAGACTGGGATCGACCTCAGAAAAATAAATGCCTTCCAATTCATAACGGAATGAATTGTGGGGTCCCTTTATTAGAATCCCAGGGCCAGTCTTTACCAGCTGGTGACTTTGGGCAATTTATGGAAAATCTAGGCTTTATTATTTCTTCCGTGGAAAAAATAAAAATGGAGGAAGAGAAAGAGGTAATTTTAGGAAAAGTAGATCCCATTCCTATAAAGAGAGATAACCTCATTTAACAACAAAATGAATTATTACACAAATTGCTTAGAATAGTGCATGATAGATACTTCTGCAGAGTTTTAGCTGACATAAAGAAGTCTAAATAACACAGCAAAATAAACAATAGAAACAACAGTAGAAATCTCCCATTTTCTGAGAATATGAAATGTGGAAGGCAAGTTTTTATTTTTTCAACTAATTTTTAGATCAGTGCAAAATATAGTGTGTTTGACATGGCATCTCTTTATGTATGTACATGCCATATATATTTGTTTTTATGGGAAGGACATTGAGGAAGGAGTAGATAAGAAAAAAATGAATGGATCTTTGAAGAAGATGACATCGTTTGATGGAAACTGCCTGTATAAACTGGATTTACATTCATTCTGGTCCTGCACCTTCCTTGCTACATGACCTCCAGGTGGTTACTCTGAACCCCCTTTTTATCATCTAGAATCTAAGGAATTTCCATTTGTTTCCTGGCACTATTGAAACTCTGAGTTCTCATCTGGGGAGTACAGAACACTGTAAAATTATTTTCAGACCTTGTGTTTTAATGAGCACTTTAAAAGCTGCAGGGAGGGCTTTGTGGGTAGGATGACCCTGTGGTGCTCATTCGTGTTTTCTAAAGAATTCAGACAAACACCCAGAACCCTGTGGAAAATGCTACTTTCAAATAAAATAGAATTATTACATCAGATGAAAATTTATTTGATAGTATATTGTCAGAACTGCATGTGTGTATACATGTTCACTGTACTTCAAATTCCACATACAGCAGAGTGGTATGCCTGTATGTAGGAGCTTTCTGTGCTCTAAAAGAATAAATTTCTACTACATAGTAGATATTTTAAATTGAGACATTTCCCTTTCATTATAATGTGTAAATTGTTACTTTGTCCTCGACTGCCCAGAGGTAAATTGAAGATGTGTATACAAAGTGAAACTATTCCCCTAATAAAACCATTGACATGTTAAAAGGGTTCCATTTAAGTTATTTATGCTGTTTTCTTTCATTTTTAAAGATGACAATACCCTTTATTACATATTCTAAATGTGTACATTATACTTATACAGCATATTTTCCTACCATGACCCATTAAAGTAACATAATACTTTCTGGAGTCATGCATCCTGTAGCGCACAACCTACGACTTTAAACACTTCTACATTCGTTCTCAGCAGGGAAAAATGGCTTTGTAGTAAGGAAAAATCTTAGCCAATTATGTCATTTTTATCCCATTTTCAGTTTCAACCTAACATTATCTTAGGCTTAGTAGCAACAAATGATAAAAAGACAAAATCTGGCATTCCCTTCCTAATCTGCATTCTTGGCCATCTTCATTTTACCAGTCTCTTAAGAAACTTTTTTTTCTGAAAAAAAGATAGAAAAGAAAACCTCAAATATGACTGCCAATCTAGCCCATTCCATTCTGTGTGTCATGCTGCCGAAGCAGCTCTTGGAACTTAAGTCCCAAGTGCCACAACTGTGACTCATGGCACCAGATGACAAGAAAGCCTCTGTCCTTCGTCAGCACCAAAAACAGTGGAGGATCCGCGTGGGCGTTTATGGCTTATGAATAGATCTGGGGGAGGCAGAGGTCCAAGCCTCAGGCTTCCTGTATATACGACCATTCTGACAGATGGCATATTCTTGGCCAGAGTCCAAGGACCTTGGTCACCCAGTGAACTTTCCCTGACTGCATGCTGTCGATATCCCAGATGTCCAGGCACACAAGTCTTACTGATGAATCATTCGGAAGCTGTTCTGTGTGCATTCTGAATGAGTGTTCATAAAGGTATTGTTCATAAGCCAAGTTATGCTGTTTAGCACTTTGCCACACAATTACCATTTCTGGCAACACAGAACGTATGCTTTGTAATTTAATTCTAATTAATTTTTGACTCATAAATCAATAAACCTTTTTAAAGACTGAATAATAACATTTGCTTCCTGAAAGCATGTTTGATATCAACAAGGTCACAGTTTACTGTCATTTTTAATAAGGAAAAAAAAATCATTCTCAAGGGGCATTTAACATGTTTTGACAAGGTGACCCACAATTGTCCATTAACATTGTCTTTATCTAAGCCTTGCTACATTGATATGCAGAAAGCATGCAATAGTTCAGTGATGTCCCTCTTGTGGGGTGGAGAATAGGCAAGTGGGACCTTTCCAAGGTCTTTCATGGCTAGAACGCATCTTGCTATTCTTGTATTGATTAAACATTTGGATAGTTAATCAACACAGCTCAGCCCTTTTAACCTGCCAAATGCAGTATACAAAAGAAAGAAAGAAATGCCTGTTACAGAACCCATGAAGATATATTTTTCTTATATTCCAATTTGATGTAAAAACAAATCATCTCAGAAAATTGTGACTATCAGAAGATATTGCAAAATCTTCAGTGTGGCATTGAATGGATGACAGGCAGGCTTTTCTGGCATGTTTCTATGTAACTTCATTTATCAACATAAATGGATTATAATCTCATGTTCTTTTGTAGATTCAAGATGTATTCTTTCGACCCATATAAAATTGGTCCATACTTATTTTTCTCATGTCCTGTTTTTGGAATTCAAAATAGAAGCTTTCTACTTGGGGGTTTTTAGTTTATATCTACACCAATGTTTGCCCTGTGTAATCCATGAACCATGCATCATAGCATTCAGCTCATGTTTAACTTCAAATATGATTCATTTCCTCAACATGTAAATAAAGATGTCAGAATCTATTCTCAACTCTGCTTTATTCTCTACTAAAATTTTGTCCTCAAATGATTTTCAAAGTAAGTGAACAGTTGCAATCCTGTTAGGGAGTTCTCCAATCACTGCCTTTCTGCCACTCAGCATTTGTCAATTTATACAGAGTGCCACTAACACTTCACTGCTCACACTCTGAAGATCTGGTCCACACTCTGGCTGTCTCGATTCTTGATATATACACAATTGCACATGAAGATCCATCAAGACACATAAGTCACTTTTTCTACATATTGTATAGCCATGAAACTCCCTAACTCTCATCGAATATACTTAGTCAAAGTATCCAAGAATGAGACTACAAACCTTGCAGTTTCAGGAGAGTCTGGAGTCTATTACTCAGTCTATCCTTTATTCACATTCTCTGAGGCTACATGTACAAAAACTGATTCTTCAAAACTTTTCTGCAATAAGAACTTCAACTGATTAAGTATAGTTATAGAACTTGGCCTATATGTCTAATTTACACATATTGCTTAATTTGCATTACTCCTAAGTTCATCTCCTCTGATTTCCTTTAATTTGAGATATGCGTGTTCATATTTTTCATGATATGAGTTGCTCTGTGAAGAGGACATTTGTAAAGAAGAAGGTGACCTACTACCATCAACCAACAAGAGACAAAGATGTACAGCCTACAGAGTGGGCTGCCAGCACTCATGTGAACACAGAAAGCAATACATCACTGGTTGAGATCATATCCTAGTAAACCATTATGACAATCTTGTGATATCCTAAAGCAATTAATTCAACAAAGCTCATCAGACCCCTACCATAAACACATTAAGATAATAAAAATGTTGGGGTTATTTCTGTTTGTGGTAAGTTAACTATGCCTTAGTACACACATTACACAAAACACTTTTGCAATATAGTGATTGCTATTTTGGCTCCTGTTGCCTTTTGAGTCCCATTTGTTGATTGTCTTTCAAGTCCTATTTGCTCATTGTCACTTCAACTCATTGTCATCTGTGCATTTATACAGCATCATAATTTGAAACATTAATAGGTACTTTATCTACTTGTGTCATAAACATATATATATATATATATATATATATATATATATATCCCACTCCTATTGTAAAAGGAACACTCTCACCATGCATCTACTAGAACAAGTGAATGTCTTTTCAGAGGTTGGAGTCAGATATGATAAAGTAGAATCTCTCTTTACCAATTAAAATATAATAGGGTATTTCTTGCATTCAGACGCAAGAAATTCCATGGTATATCTACAGCAGGGCTATGTCAACTTTGGGATGCTTTTAATTCTACCAGTTTCATCAAAGATCTCTAGGCATATTCCAATCTCAATATGACTAAGAGATAACCTGGTTTTAAAAGAACCCTGGGAGCAAAAAAACCTTCAGCTAGTATCAAAGAAGAAAGTAAAAATCACACCAAGAAACAAAGTCTCATCCTCTCTGTGGTAGCTTTATAAGCCGCATCTGAGGTAGAGGGCACAGAAATGAGAGAAAACACATGAAAAACAAGCAATGCTGCCAAGGTAGAAGCACATGGACAGGGTACTCAGTTTGCTGAAAATAGACATCCCGTTGTGTAGTAATTATTTCCCTAAAGGCATGGAACAGGATGAGAATCTTGTTAAAAAATAGGTCACTATTAACTGGAAAATATGACTCTAGTCTTAAAAATAAGACTATAGAATTAGTGGTGGGCATTAATTCCTTATTTATGAAAGCACTTTGGAAGCAGAGTCCCTGGAGTCTTTTTTCTTTTTATGGAAGCAGACACCATTATTCAATTTTGTACTATCTTTTTATTAATAGGCGTAAAACATCTCCAGGGAGTACCAAAGCCTCAACAGAAGACAGGAGTAATATAATAGATCTAAAGCTAGGAGTTGGCTCACCTAGGAGCTCCACCCCTACCCTTGCCTTCTGAAGAAGGAACCCAAGCAAAACAGGGCTGTCTCTGTTTTCTGAAGGAAAATTGTTGTGGATACATGGACATTTCACATTACCTCATTTTCTTCTTTGGGATTTTTTTATTGAGTTAAGAATGTCTCTTCCTGATAAGTTTTTTAATAAAGTTCTAAATGAAAATTTTAAATTTAAATAATTTTTAAACATTTACCTTCAAAGTTAAAAGTAAGACCAAAAGAAGAGAGTGGTTCACTGGATGACAGAAAGGTAAAGTAAGAAAAGATGAGGAAGAAATGAAAAAGAAACAGAAATTAGAGGCTTGGAAACCATAAAAGCAGTCTGACTGCCTTCATTCTAACTAGAGAGAAAAATGAAGATGTTTTTCACATTTAAGAATACAATTCTGTGGAGCTCAAGCTTTTGAAGAACGTGGACCCTTTTTAGGTTTGTTTTATAAACAAAATGTTTCATGCCAATTTTATGTCTATAGTCACCAGGATATAACTCATCAGTGATTAAAGTCTCCTATACTACATTAAGACTTTTAATTGAAATATATTAATTAAAATAAAATTATTCAAGCATAGCTGTGATACAAGTTGAAAATATCTTAAAATTTGTGCCAGATAGACTGATTGATCTTATCAATTACATATTGTATTCTTCTCCCTGCAAGATGAGTAGGTAGACAGTTATCTAGGATATTGAGCAAGAGCAAATCATCTTATGAAATTTACCAGCATCCACTCAAGGTGATAAAAAGATAGACTTTGTGACTGGAGATTACTCTGAATTTTTGTAGTCATCAGTCACCCTTTATCTTTTAAAGGCAAGAGAAGCTGAAACAAATGGAAGGATGAGAGTAGCAGGGAAGGATGAGAGTAGCAGGGAAGGATGAGAGTAGCAGTGAAGGATGAGAGTAGCACAGAAGGATGAGAGTAGCAGGGAAGGATGAGGGTATCAGGGAAGGATGAGGGTAGCACGGAAGGATGAGAGTAGCACAGAAGGATGAGAGTAGCACAGAAGGATGAGGGTATCAGGGAAGGATGAGAGTAGCAGGGAAGGATGAGGGTAGCACGGAAGGATGAGGTTAGCACAGAAGGATGAGGGTACCATGGAAGGATGAGGGTACCATGGAAGGATGAGGGTACCATGGAAGAAAGCACACTATTTTTAAAATATGAGAGGGTGGAAAGAAAATAATCTAGGAGAAACACTAATGTTAAGGAATTTTCCAATGATAAAATTTTAGTGAACAGTTATGTAGATTTCACTGTATAAAGCATTATTCATATGTCAAAGAAATAATACCTAGCTTAGTATTTGAAGCAAATAAAATAGAGTCTATTTGCAAGAGTTTAATGGCGGTCGGTAACCTTGGCTGGTTGGAGCCAAGGGTTTGCTTTTTATAAGGGATATAACGCATAGACATAGGGAGAGTGCTCTACTCAGTGGCTGCAGTGGTCATAATGTGACATGTTGGTGCCACCGATGTCATAGCCTGCTAGGTTCCCTAGGGCAGGTCCGTACAAATGCCTGAATTGTAACACTGCTAATGTGTCGTAAACCTCCTGGTAATTTTCTACAGAAAAAAACAGAGTTGTGATTGTGCCACAAGGTATAACCAGAAAGAAGAGGCTTTGATGAATGCTGGTTTGTAGTGGGTGCTTCATTCCAATCCTCTTCTCTAGGCCTTAGAATTTCTATTGTAGTTATCATTTCAAACTTCACAACAATGACTTATCCAGTGATTTTGGTTTAAGTGATTTTTAAAATAGATTAGTTAAAAATGTCTGGTGAAATTCAATAAAATTAACGATATAGACTTGGCTTTGGGATTTTTAAACATAACTGTGAGCACTGAAAAGAAAAACAAAACAGGACAATATTGGCTATGATATTAAGGAGGTAAGAACCACGGTCTGTATGACACTGAGTGCTATATTCCATTGACATTCTACACAGAGATTCTTCTCAAGTCATAGTCTATCTCTGCCGGTGGTTAAAATAGGACTACGTGTTAACATGGGGTGCCATGCTCCACATGCCAACTTATTCCATGCTGTCCTCTCATTTCTCAGAAAACCAAGGTAGGATACTAGCCATGAAGGACAACACAAATATCTGAGAAGCCGGTAAAAGTAGAAAAGTTTATCTCCAGTAACAATCAGAGACAGCAAAGTATAGGGTCACACTCAGCTGCCAGTGGGCATCAAATGTGGAAAGAGTAGCGAAAGGTAAAAGATTTAGAGAATCTAAAGAGAAATCTGACATTGTGCGACTTGGTCTTGTGGAACTTCTAACAATGGGATCAGGGGCTGTCTCCAAGTTTTACCAGTTTTAGGGCCCTATTCCTCAAATTGGGTTGCCATGGCAAATCTTAAGACAAGGCAGGGTGTTTAGTCTTACTACAATTTGATATGCCAGATTTTGTTTATATCCATAGAAGGCCTGCCATTTTCTGGGTAGAAGCTGACGAATGGATGGTGGTAGGTACAGAGGGAAGGTGAGATGAGGGACTGGGAAGAGAGGAGAGAGGGAAAACTGTAGTCAAGCTGTAAACAAAATGAAGGAAAGGAGGGAGGGAGAGAAAGAGGGAGGGAGGGAAAGAGGGAGGGAGGAAAGAAAGGAAGGAAAAAAGAAGGGAGGAAGAAGTGAAAACGGTTATGTGGAAGACAACTAGAGCCATAGAAAGAAGACAGAATTGCTATGAGCAGACACAAATAGGAGTTCTGACATGTGTCTGCACTGGCTCTGTCAAATAGTGTAAAACTTACCTGAGAAACTAATAACACAGCCTTACCCTTCCATCCCTATTCCCAGGCACCACTCTAGACCCTTTAAGTTGGAACCTCAGGAAATCTTGAGATTGGAGCATAGGCAGCAGGGTTTTTAAAACTGGTGAGCTGACTTTAACATGCAGTCAACTGCTGGTACTGAGGCATAGCAGTGCAGTTTACTTTTTATTGGGAGTTAAAAAGCAATGATGAAAACACGTTTCTGTGCATGGTTGAATTCACACTTCAAGTGTCCTCATTATTTGGATTTTAGGAGTTCTTCTGCTACAAAGTTTAGTTACTACCTAAACTGAGAATGTTTATTCCTCAAACTGCGTACAGGTCTGTTGCCTGTTACTGGGTTCAGATTCTCACTCTTTCATTCTTACACACTTTGCTAAAGCAGAAGTAAATATAATATGTGGAAATGGATGTGGAAGTACAATGATGTAGAAGAGGAGGGACTAGGGGATGAATACAAAGTACATGGTACACTTGAATGACAATGTCAGGAATTCCAATACTTTTTAAAACAATGTGAGCTAATAAGTTAAAAATAATAGTATGTAGAAACCAGTGTTCTGATCAAAAGAGATTGCCAAATTGAATGTTAAAAAGAAAATATCTCGTATACAGCTCTGTCATGACTGCAATGCGACTTTTCTTCAGGGATTACTCAGACCCTGAGAGCAACCAATATTATTAAGTCCTTCAAATGACAATACATGAATTCTACAACAAAACTGAAATCACTGAGTTGCATGAACCAGGGGAATCAGAAACTAAAGAAAATTATTTATCTTTACCTTCACAAGAGATACTACAATTAATTACATATTATGGCTCCATTTGGTATCAGTTTTTCGTGAACCACAAGCATTCCACTTTTCTTTTTTATAGTTCTTTGGTTTTGCTTTTATTGTATAGTTTCCAATTTGTTATGTGTCTTTTAAAATAAGAAATAAGGCACTGGGCACTTCACAACCCTCTATACCTGTGGACTCCCAGGGTCATATGTATTTCTTCACAGAATAACTATTTATCAAGTCAATTGTGTTTATAACATTTCATCTTTGGGTACTCAAACTTGTTCTCTCATTAACTAATCATTTAAACATCTATTTTTAGGCTCCACGTAGTCATAATCCTGGCCGTTAATGACCTTGTCTCCTACTTTTCTAGGTCATCTTGAATTACAAGTAGATCCTCTAGGATTCTTGTTATTTCTCTCAACTTAGAGGTCCTCCATGAAACTTTATGTGCATGTTCTATATTTTACCATCCAAGTCACTGATAAAATGTTAAATGTCACCACCCTAGATAGACCCCTGTAGTTCAGCATTTGATGTGTCCTTTAGGTTGCCTGTGAAACATTAATTACTTCTCAATGAATATGATCCTCCAACCAGTCTGTACCCAAATAAGAGCCAGAGTCACATTTGCAAAGATTGATAGCACTAATTTAAATTGTGCTACCACTCAGAGTCAGAAATTTTGTGTTCTTTTCGCCCCTTAACAAACATAGATTTTAATTTTATCAGCTTAAACATGGCTGGTCAACATATGCCAAACAATAACCCAGGATAATTTAACAGTTCATAAATGTGATATTTTCAAAAAGCCATAAAAAGATCTCCCTATTAATAACCCTGACTGCAAAGGTTCATCACAGAGTACTATTCTCACCTCTTTGAACTTAATGACAACTGAAGTCAGTGCACTCCCTCTTCCCTTTGTTGCAGCTGCTACAAGGGTGGGAATGACTGTTGTTGGAAAAGACTGTTGTCCAGGCTCCAAGAAGTCCAGACAAGGTCTCCAGAGACTCTCTATTTTTCCTCCAGATCCATTTACTGACATTAATGATGAAGCAGCTTTGTCTGTGTCTCTGCCTGGGTTAGCAATGCCTCAGTGACAGGGCAGCTCCAGATGCATTGGATCAGCAGCTGATGCCATCATGCGAATGTCTAACACTTACTTTAGGTAGGTGACACTTCTTAATATTCAGTCCTGTCTTCACAATGTCGACTTCTCCACCATGCAGTGTGCTTTTTGCTATTATTATTGGGATTGTTAATATTTTCGCTTTTGATTTCTCTAAAGGGTGCTTCAAAAATAACTATTTTTAACCTTTAACGCCAGGAGGGCAGTATCGTATGCCTGCAGAATATGCAGCACAGAGTTCTCGTTTAGAAATGGTAATTAATTTTGCAGTCAACAGTAGTGTGACACACTGTCTCTGAGTAGACGTCCACTGTGGCTTCCTGCCAGTCGTTTGGAGGAATATTAATTGACGTCCAGCACTCAGCAGCCTTTTTCCTGGGAGTTTGAATGAAACAACATGCTTCACATTAAACAAATACATTCTACACTTGCATATTCAACATTAGGTTCTGCATCTTGAAAGCACTCAAATCCAGCAAGCTTCTATCTTTATTTCCCTCCTTTCTGTTTCCTTCTTGTTCACTCATGATGCTGAGTTTTACAAAGCTTTATTATTTCCCTTTGTTTTCTTACCTCACTGCTTCTCTTACAACTTTTTAAAAACTGCTTGTGGAATATTTGCAGTCATCAATACTAGTTCTGAAGAATTCATTCCTAAGTTACTGTGCTTTCTGTTTCTAAGGATTTTAGAGTAATAATATTTAACCATTTTGATAATAATATGGGTCATATATTCAACTTACTTTCCAAGAATGTCAGATTAAGTAAGATGACTGGAATCACTTTTTTAAGATTAAAATTCAAAATGACCCTGGCAGGCTAGAAAACTGAGCACAGAAGTGGGCTTTAACAGAAGAAAGTTCCATGTCATTCACACTGAAAGATGAACAAACAACACAAATGGAAGGCAATAAGCAATAGCTATCTCCCCAGGGTGTCAAGCAGGGAGAACACCTCTAAACAGCCAGGATCCACATGGCCAACTGGTTGTGAAGAAGTCACAATGCCAGTGTTTAGAGATTAATTTAAAAAAAAAATAGAAAGTAAGAGCTTGTGTGATAAGGGACTAGAAAAGTCAGAAAAAAAATGCATTTAAAATAAAGATTTATTATACAGGCGGTAGCCCATGTCCCAAAAACCACTAGATAAAAAAAATCTTCGAGCCCTCCTTCTATTTTAAAGCTACCATGGTGTCATCTGAAATATGCATATTATTCACTTAGAGAGAATTTGTGTGGATTAATTCATTATTATAACACCCACATACACTGTTCATACAATAAATATAATTAGAGCTCAGATGATGTATATCTATATTTATGTATTTTTTTTAAATGTTCATATCTCTGTATTCCAAAGACAGATCACGGTACTGGTCTGGGAGCCACTAATTACATCTTCCCTTGTGAGGAGAAAGTTTGTCAAACTTGAGGTCGGAAATAAAGACAAACTCCCAGATCATTTCCCGGGTCAGAGATGACTAGTGTCTGCGACATGCCTAGGACCCAGAACTACTTAAACTGTACTGCAGAAAGAGATGGCCTACTGTGAGAGATTCTTATTTGTGACAGATCTGTTTTACTCCTTTTTATTTTCTTTACAGTCTTTTTCTTTACTGGTGTTCTCTCTTCTCTTACTTATTTCCCAAAAGCCATTTGTTATGTAACAGATGCTTATGTGTTCCTGTTTATAAATATTCTACAGAAACTGAATAAAATACGTGGAAATAAAGGGGTTTCTAAAGACCTTAAAACTATACAGTTGGAAATGGTGGGAGCCTGCTCGGGACTCCTGAGCACAGGCCTCCAAGGAGGACAAGATGGGTATACAGAATCTGGTCTTGGATGGTTGGATCCCATCCCATCTGTTCCCTTCTCCATTTTTACTCTTTCCAGAATTGGAATGTTTGGTGTGATTGAGAATCACCTGGGGAAAATCAGTAGGGCACTGTGTGGAACTTCGTGCTGCTATTACAGTAAGCAAGAAGCTTAAAATCAAATTCATTACCAGGGAATTGAGTCCAGGGAACATGGATTCATTAAAAAGTATGACTTTATAAATAACTGCACATAAACAGACTGTTTTGCCTTAGAGACTAATATATTTCAAAATTATTATCTACTTAAAATATTTTACCTAAAAGAATTCATAATTAGCTTTCAATATTTAAATAGTGCATTAGAAATGGAATGTATATAAATATCAGAAATAAAAGCCACTTTGTTACAGGAAAAGCATTGCAAACACACCACACACTGGCTTGTGAATTTAGTACTAATATGATTTGCTATATATCTGTTTTTTAAAACTGAAATGAGGGTTTAGATAATAGCTGCTATAAATATATGAAGTGTCAAATTTAGAAAGTAGTGTTTAAACATTTGTCTTGGGGAGAGTATTGTTAAACTTAGCTTTTATTAACTCAGGGAATCAACGAGAAATATCGTGATGCTAGTGAACCTTTGAGAATCTTTCATTTTATCACTTTTAATGCATGTTTAATATTTAACATTCATCTTATTACAGGCAGGAATTGTGAAATGCTTGTGCTGTTTCTAAACAGTTTTAAAGTTCAATGCACAGTCACAATTCAGAAGGGAGATTTCACACATTTATGGAAAATAAGCCATTTTTGCAGTAAAGTTGCAAAGTGTGAAAGAATTCTTGTTTTATCTGCTTTACTTATCATGTTTATGAGTTATTTTGCCTGGAAGTAAATTGACAAGTTGTCAATGAACAATAGACAGTGCCCTAGCTAGGCTTTTCACAGGTTCAGATGCCTTTGGGCAAAAGGGCTAAATCCGTAGTTGCAACCTAACATATGGAGCACAGAAAAAAGTGGCAACAGGGTGAGAGACATTCCCTGCAAATGCATGTGGTTGCTGCTCTCTACCCAATCTGCTTGGACCACTGTATATTATAAATTCATGCACTGCTCTGACATCCAGGAAAAGGCCTACTTGCCCTACCTAATAAGTTCTTTCTATTTCAGCTCAGTGATCTTAGGGTTGATTTCAGCAGTTTAACTTTTTATTCCTTTGAAGAATTGTTATCACATATTAATCTTTGGTAATTAGATTAATTAGCATGATTAGCTGGGTTAACATTGGACCTTGGTTTCCATTTTGACTACCATATGTTAGTATTAGCTCTTTTTTATCTCTTGTCTCTTCCTCCTGTCTTATCTTTTCAGAATGCTATTTTGAACCTACTTCAAGATGACTCCTATATTAGAATCAATTAATGAGAAGCAAAGTGACTCTTCAGTAGATAGCATTCTTTGTTTTCAATTAGTGTTTTTCTCTTTCCTTCAAATCCTGTTTTGGGAGAGGGGGAGAGAGAAGGGAGGAGAAAGACTGGAGAGAGCTTGGGGGAGTGGGAAGATGGAGATGGAAGAAGGGTGGATATAGGAGCAGGGAAGAAGATATCTACATTTAGGGAGCCATTTTAGGGTTGGCCAGAGACTTGGCTCTAGAGGGGATCCGATGTGTCCATGGGGATGTCCGCAGCTAAGTCCTTGGGCAGCAGAGCAGAGGGTGCCTGAACTGACCTTGCCCCACTATCGTACTTATGATTATCTCAAATATCAAGAATCTTCATCCGGAGGATGCCTATATGTTTTTCTTTGGGTTCTCCTTCTTATTTAGCTTTTCTAGGATCATGAATTATAGGCTCAATGTCCTTTATTACGGCTAGAATACACTAATGAGTGAGTATATACAATATTTATCTTTTTGGGTCTGGGTACCTCACTCAGGATAGTGTTTTCTATTTCCATCCATTTGCATGCAAAATTCAAGAAGTCCTTGTTTTTTACTGCTGAGTAGTACTATAATATGTATATATTCCATACTTTCTTCATCCATTCTTCCATTGAAGGGCACCAAGGCCAGCTGGCCTGGGTCTGAAAAAGCATGGGATAAAACCGGACTCGCTGAACATAGCAGACAATGAGGACTACTGAGAACTCAAGAACAATGGCAATGAGTTTTTGATCCTACTGCACGTACTGGCTTTATGGGACCCTAGTCTATTTGGATACAAAGCCTCCTAGCCCTGGATGTAGCGGGGAGAGCCTTGGACTTCTCACAGGGCAGGGTTCCCTGCCCTCCCTTAAAGAGGGAGGGGAAGGGAGGAGCGGGAGTGGAGGAGTGGGAGAGAAATAAGAGGAAGGGAGGAAGTGTAAAGTTGTGAATGGAAAATAAATAAATAAATAAATGCCAGTTTTTCTTTGAAGCTCCACCTCTTCATCTATCTCATTCATCAAGACAGTTAGAGGGGTAGATCAGTGTAGAAGCTATAGAATACTAACTCGGAAAATAAGAGGTCACAGTGCCTTTGGCCAACCTCTATCTTCAAAAATATTTACATTATGAATCACAACATTAGCAAAATACAGTTATAAAGCAGAAACAAAATTAATTTTATGCTTGTTATAACCACAATATGAGGAACTGTATTAAAGAATTAGAACGATTGAGAACCACTGGACTAGCTCTGCCCCAGGTCCTGATATCTATTCCACAATGATCCAATATTAGTTTCCTCACAGAATCAAAAAATGTGCTATTGCTTCAACTATCACCAGTGCTATTGACTGCTCTCCAAACACTGATGGTAAGGGTCTAGTGCTGAAAGCAACACTTACATATCTTGTTGGACATATAGAAGTCAAGGGATTCCTATCTAGAGTCTTCACCCTTATGAACTACTGCTTGTGGGTTCATGGTACTAGAAGGGACATGGAATATTAGCAGAAGAGAAAGGAAATTATAGGCAGAGTTTCTCTGTGTCCCAGCAGTCACTCCCAAATAAAACCAAAGACTTATTATTAATTATAAATTTTAGGCCAGTAGCTCAGACTTATTACTAGCTAACTCTTACATTTTAAATTAATCCATATTTCTTATTTACAATCAGTCACATGATGGTACCTTCTTTTAACACAGCGGATTCATTCAACTCTCTCTGCATCTGCTCATGACTCCTATGGCTCTGCCCTTCTTCTTCCCAGTGTCCTTAGTTTGGTCCTCCCACCTAACTTTATCCTGTTCAGTTATTGGCTACTCAGCTTATTTATTAAACCAATCACAGAGATATACATTTACACAGTGTAGAGGAATATTCCAGAGGTAACTATCAATCCAGCTCCCAAAACTTACCTGACACTATCTACAATTACCTGCCTGCATAAAATATCATGCAATGGTGGCACAAATGTTATAGTAGTAACCACCCATGATTAGATTGGATTTTAAGTCCTATCCACAAAATGGAACCCATGACTGACACTGCTCAGTGAGCCAACAACATGGGACTTGATGTGTCACCAGCCTAACAGAAAACAAAATACTATTCTGCTTAAGAAACATAGCAATAAAATGACCCCAAAGAACAGTCTGAGTGGAATAATCCAGACCCAGAAAGATCAATATGGTATGAGCTCACCTGTAAGGATATACTAGCTGCTAAATAAAGGATATCCAAGCCACAATCTGTTTACCTGGAGACATTAGGTAAAGAGAAGGCCTCTGGGAGGGATGCAGGAATCTCCCTGAAAGGGTAAAATAGAATAGATTTTACAGGTGGCCTGGGGAAGGGTAGAGACAATGTAGGAGAGTCATTTGGTGGGAGATGAGATGAAGGAAGAGAGTGTAGGAGAGATGCCTGGAATTGTGTGGCATTTGGCAGGGATGAAGTGTGGAAACCTAATGCAATGGAAACTCCTTAGAATCTATGAAGGTTATCTTAATGAGGACTCCTAGTAATAGAGAATCCAGCGTCTCAACTGACCATCCCTTTTAAAGCTTCCACTGCAGAAACTAGATTGCGTTCCATTGAGTTATCGGCCAAAGGAATGCTGTAGAAACCCCCAAACAACCCAACCTGTTGCTAAGACAAAAGTTTGCTCTCTGAAAACTGGTACCAGGGTTCCACTGCCAAGGACAACAACCACACAACCCACAGGACATGGAGAAGTTGAGCAGATGAGCCTTCACCTCTATGTTCTAGGATCTTTGGTGAAGTAAGACACTCTGCAAGCTACTGAAAGAGAAACATAGATGCAAACCTAGCTACAAAACCTTTGGCTTAAAATCTGTCCTTAATGCAAAATATACAAGGGTAATGGTGGCACAGAACTTGTGGGAGTAGCCAATAAATTTCTGATTTGACACAAGGCCCACTCCAAGGATGAATTCATATCCAGCAGTGCTTGGGTAACCAAGAACCAGAGACTAGGTAACCCAGATATCTAAGGTAAAAACAAACAAACAAACAAAAATAACACAGTTCCTAAGCATACTATGTTATATTCATATAACAGTCATTTAGTTATCCAAAACTTATCCAGTCATCATCAGAGAGGCTTTCTCTGGCATCAGATGGGAAGAGGTGAGAAAGGCCACAGTCAGACATTACATGGGTAGAAAGTCTAAATTAGAGATCTTCATCAAAGTCTCTCCTCTCAAAGTTCAGGAAATCCCATAGAAAAGGAGATAAAAAGATTGTAGGAATCAGAGAGGATGGAGGACTCCAGCAGAACAAGAACCTCTTAATCAAATAAGCAAGGTGAATATGAGCTCACAGAGACTAACATAGCAAGCACAGGGCCTGCATGGCAGCTAAACCAGGTCCTTTATGTATATATTTTCATATAATATAGCCTAATGCTAAAACCCTTTAATACAGTTCCTCATGTTGTGGTGACCCCCCAACTATAAAATTATTTCATTGCTACTTCATGATTGTAATTTTGTTACTGTTATGACTCATAATGTAAGTATCAGATATTTGACTCCCAAAGGAGATGAGATTCACAGATTGAAAAACAGTTTATTATAGCTATAATACTTTATCTGAACATTGTTTTATGTTAGTGATATTTTTCCTTGTATATTAGGGTTTCCAACTTTATGTTTTATGGGTTTTCTCTCTGCATGTATGTGTTTCTCTCTGCCTGTGTATGTGCTTCTGATGCTTTTTCATTGCTCCTTTTTCCATTTGTTTTGTTCCATTCTTGTTTTTCTGTTTGTTTGTTTGTTTAGCCTGTTTGTTTTCAAAAGAAAGAGAGAGAAAGAGTATAAAGTTGAATATGTAGGAAGGTGGGAAGGATCTGGGAGTATAGTCTGAGACTGCTCATTAGTTTTCCAGCTGTCCAGACCCAAATAATAACACAGAAGCTATATTAATTACAATATTGTTTAGTCAATAACTTATTAATATTTTAGCTAACTCTTACACATTAAATTTCTATTCATCTTTAAATCACCACGAGGCTGTGGCCTAACCAGGTAAGATTCTGGCAACCATGTCCTTTGGCAGCTACATGGCATCTTCCTGAATCTGCCTACTCTCTCTCTCTCTCTCTCTCTCTCTCTCTCTCTCTCTCTCTCTCTGTTTATATTTGGCCCTGCTATAGGCGAAAGCAGCTGTTTTATCAACCAATGGTAATAAAACATATTCATAGCATACAGAGGGGTTCACAACCATCTGTAATGAGATCTGATGGCCTCTTGAAGAAGAGACCTGGTCAGTTGTCCTCATTAACTTATACCATGAAATCCAATATGGACAAGTTCAACAGAACCACCACATACGAAATGCCCATACATGTTCACCATTTCCAAGGAATAAATTTCATTTTCATTTCTAACACATATGCTCTGTTGATTAAGAATTTTCTATTGGTATAATGGGATGGCAAAGATAAATTCTCTAAATTAGCTTCTTCCACCTCTGTTCTTCTGTTATAATCTTTTGAAGAATGTCTGGCCAAATGTCAATTCTTCTGTCCATTTGTAGCTGTCCCTGTCCCTGAGCTACTGAAAAAATTAGGAAAAAACCTCATGTTTGTGCTGTTAATCTTACAAGTTTAGAAAGTCCTAATATACTTTTACCTAACAATCCTTATACTTTACTTTGACGCCTTTTGATTATCTTCACAGCCACTGAACAAACCACTACCATTGCTTCAAGCTTCTTCCTGCCCAGCTCCTGTGACAGAGCAGTTATTTTCCACTGATTCTGAAGAAAATAGAATCTGTGGAATCAAATGTCCCAATTCCTTGTCCTCTCCTCTCTAAATGTCTGCTTTATCTTTAGAGTACTGCTTTCTTTTTTCAAACAGTGGTGTCCTACTCTTTCCAAGGCTAACTCCTTCACCTTCTGTACTTTATACCATTCTTAATCTACCCAGCATTGCTATGAGGAGCTCATAAATATTTTAAGATAGCTTCATTGCTATATGGATCCAATTTTAATGCACAAAGTCAGGAAAAGCCTTATCTTTTCTACTCTGCAACTTAAACTTCACTTGGCCTTTGCTTTCAACCTCTACCCTTTGTCAGATTTTGCAACAGTTTGTAGAAATGAAATGATTTATATTTTATTTCTTCTCCTTATCTTCTCTCTGGAGGTCACTGTTAATAAATGGGGAAATGGCCAAGAGGAAGGAAGATGCCAAGCAAGGGAGAGAAGAGTTGGTCAGGAAAACCTATGAAATAAAAGCTAGATAAGCAGAAGCTAAATGCTGATTTCTTTGCAAACAGATATGCTCTAAAATGACATCAAAATTAATTAAGACATAGAAAGCAAGTAGGATTATAAAAAATGTGCTCTTAATTGTTCAAATCCTCATTCTCTATTAAAAGGTGCTATCCAAGTGATAGTTTAATAAAGTTCTACAAAGCTTTTTTAACTTTTATATATAAATCATAAAAATAATGTATTTTTATCTGAGGTCTGAAAGCCATCACAAGTCTCATGTAAAGGTCGAAAATTCACAATGGAGGAAAAACCCTGCCATGGAGATAAAGTTGAGCAGAATCTCTATTTGTATAATTAAGCAGAAATAGCTCCCTGAAACCATAAATGGAGGAAAGGTATTGGCTGAAATGTGTTGCTGTAATTATATTATAACTTAATATTTCCTAGCTAATTTTGTATTTGTCTTCTCTTGTCTTACTTTTCTCTTTATTTCCCTTAGTCTGACTTTTCTATTACCATTTTGTTTGAATTTACTTTCCCCTCCTTTCATTTCTTCCTATTTCAACTCCGCTTACCCATTTGTTTCTAGCGACAACAAGATATAGATTAAATTTGCATTGTCACTGGTGTTCTCATTTTACAAATGAAGAAACTGAGACCTAAAGGGTCATACACTACAGCTCATCGTAGCTGGAAACAGAACCCTAAAGCTAAGTTGCAAATCTCTTGAAATTAATCCAGAATTATTTCCTTTATACCTATAACCAGTTCCATATCCATTCTTCAAGGTCAAACTTGTCACCATGGAAACATTTCAAACACTATGAGAATAAAGCAAGTCGATGAAATAGTGAAATAATCTATTTAGTAAGCTCCATGACTCTGGCTTATGCCTAATCTTTCCCATCACTAAAGGATGTTTTCCCTTAACACAAGTACAGTTTCATGGCTTCCCCTATACCTCAATGCTCCCTATTCTACTCATACATCCCTTCCGAGCATCCTGATCAAAAGCACAAACCACTATGTCCACCCTTATTTTATGGATTCTACCTTTTCTCTCCATAATATGCACTGACTTATAATAAACTATATAATATGGATTTATTATGTATAATATTTATTATATTTTTGTCTCCATGAAAATACAGATTTTATTTCTTTATGTTTCATCTGTGTATTCTAGGCTGTAGACAATAAAGTATGGTATATTGTAGATAGTATAGTCAATGTTTGTAATGGGAATGAACTGAATGAATAAGTCATAATAACTGTCACACATAATGCCGTTCCTTCATGATTCCTAAAGACTCATTGGTATGATCACAATCAACATAAATTTAATATGAAGAAGAGTTCAGTTGCTCAAATTATTCGCTTTGCTTCTATGGTGAGGAAGACAGAAGAGAAAGGGAGAGGGAAATGGAGTGGAGATCTAGTGAGAGGGATCAATGTATGAGAAGAAGAGGTGAAAGAGAGGACAGATGGAGAGAGAGAGAGAGAGAGAGAGAGAGAGAGAGAGAGAGAGAGAGAGAGAGAGAGAGAGGTGGAAACTACCATCAAGAAAACACTTAGCATGGGGGAAATTATACATTATATATTTTCCAATTTTAAATTATAAAAGTTAATTTTTAGGTACAACAAATTTTAGTTATTCCCCTCAGAGTTTCTGACACCAGTCAGAGATTCCTCTCCCAAAACACCAGAGTTTTCCTAAGTAGAAATGAAAAGATAATACTTGCTTTATTTTTACTGCTGGTACAAATGTGTTGTGAATCAGTCTAAGGCTAAACCAGAACAAGCTTTTCCTTTCCTTATGTCAGCATTTCCTGCCTACTTATAGGATGAGCAGCTTGAAAAGGGCTGACCTTTTCTTCAGTGTGGTTTACTCCATGCTTAATCTATTGCAATAGAACTGTGCCAGCCACTGGAAGAAAAGGGCTGAGGAGGACCACAGAGCCAAGAGGCACAGGGGCTCATGCTCCATCATCTGTTCCTCCAGTTCTGTGGGAGAGGGCCACTAGAAGCTTCCCGCCAAAAGCTTTCAAGAGGTCAAAAGTTCCTATTTAATGGGCCATAAATTCCTGAGGTTTCTTATGACATTTCACTGGGTCACAACTCATTTAAAAAATAAATAAATGAAATAGTTTACAGTCTTGAGGTGCCAAGATTTCAACAGTTGACCTTCGGCCTTGTCTATGCTGACCTCTGGAACTACCATTCCCTCCAACGGCGGAAACTGGAGTCAGAGAGAATCTCTTTACAGAGTATAAACGACTCCACTCAGGCCAGTTAGTCATGCACCAAGAAAGAAAAGCTAATATTCTCTTTCATAAATTAAAGAAAATAAATGGAGGTAAAAATATACTTATGACATTATATCTAAGAGAAAAACGACTTTCACTAGCAGCAGGTGCAGAATCTATGTGTTGAAATAAAACTGAGACATGAAACGAAAATCTTTAATAAAGAAATAAACAATATCATTCATTCATCAGACCTTCTTTCTTACCTCCAATAATATCTCCTAAACAAAAATTTCTTGACCTCAGCTCTATAAATAATTTTTATGAGATAATTGTAATGTTTGTTTTGAGAGCAAGAATTCTGATCTACATAGTTCCTCCAGAAGTCACTTAAAGTTCAGACTCAAGTATAGGACCTAGAGCTCTATCTTCATTCCCTGATGGTTCTGACCTGTAGATGACATTACTCTGTAGTATGAAGTAACAAAAAGATCAATATTCCTTGGAATTCAGAGATTCTAAACAGAATCAGTATTTACAAAGGGAAGTGTGATGGAAAGCAGAAATGATGACTTGCTAATATTTTAAAAACCAACTGCTGTAACAGGAAGACCGCTTGTTCCTTCTGGCTGCCCAGAACTGAAATAATCACACAGAATCTGTATTAATTAAATCACTGCTTGGCTCATTAGCTCCAGCTTCTTATTGGCTAACTCTTATAAATTAATTTAAGCCATTTTTTTTATTCTGTGTATGGCTAAAGTTCCTGTATCTGTATCCAGTGGGGCTATATGTCATCTCTCTGACTCCACCCTTCTTTCACCCAACATTCAGTTTAGTTTTCCCTGCTTAGCTAAGTTCTGCCATGCTATAGGTCAAAAGCAGGTTCTTTATTCATTAATGGTAATCCACAGCATACAGAGGGAAATCCCACATCAAACTACTTCTTAATCTAAAAACAGTAAATTGAGCAATAACAATCAAAGATGTCCATGCCCCATCTCTGGAAGCTATGAGCATATCTCACAATGTGGGAAAGGAGCCTTCAACTGACACTAAGCTTGGCTGAAATAGGGAGATTTTCCTCAATTATTCAGTTTAATTCATGAGTCACTAGTGTCCTCTCAGGAGGATAGAGTTCAGAGGTTAGAATGAGACTGTGGAATCAGGGATCAAGGAGGTGATGTCACAAGCCAAGGAATGCCAACAGCCAGACTAGTGGTGAGAAGAAACAGAAACGAACACTCTTCCACAAATATGATTTAGTTATTACCTCCAAGAC
This sequence comes from Microtus ochrogaster, assembly GCF_000317375.1. Taxonomy (NCBI): domain Eukaryota; kingdom Metazoa; phylum Chordata; class Mammalia; order Rodentia; family Cricetidae; genus Microtus; species Microtus ochrogaster. Next base: position 20,596,890 of record NC_022021.1, read on the forward strand.
GATTTTTTTCCTAGATAGAGGAGAAAGTTTCCTAAGACCCAGAAACCTCACAGGACTTACAAAGCACCTCCTTAAATTACATAAGCAGTAAGCTGGAGGAGACTGGGGTACGACTGCTTACAAATTGTTGAGGTTACTTAGAGTATGTCACTTTTGTGAGCTATCACCCATGTCAAAGTGGCTTCTTGGTAATGCAGTTGCTTCTAAACTGATTGTGCTTATCTGAAAACCCTCAGAGAGATCATTGGTTCAACAACATATATGGTGGAATCATGCCATTAGTATGGTGTTGCTATTATATTTGGGGTGATTGGAGATTTTTTTCTGTCTTTCAGATGAACTCACAAAAAAGAATCTCCAGAATTATCTGTTCTTGTGACTGTCTTTGTCTATACTTCTGTTATCAGCTATGGGTGAATAAATATTTGGATGTAAAAATTTTTAACATTTCTTATATTGGTGGTATGCTTGTGCAGGTCATGTGAGTGGGAGGAGGTATCAGACGATAATCTGTAGGAGTCAATTTTCTTCCAGGATATGGGTCCTAGGTGTTGAATTCAGGTCCTCAGTGTTGGAAACAACTATCTTTATTTTAATCTCTCCAGCTGTTGTATATGAGCTACTATTTTATGCCACTAGGTTTGGGGAATTGTGTTGCAACAGCAACAACATAGGAAAATAAAGCTTGATATCAAGATTGTACTAAAGGGAATTATTTGATCATTTATTTGGTGTCAAAGAACACTTGAACTCAGGAATTTTATGAAGCCATAAAGTTCATTATTTATTTAACAAATAAACAGTGTATACTGTTGAAATAAAGAACATGCAAATGAAGTTAGTCTTTATAACCTCATTTTACTGATTATATCACTAACGGCCTGCCTATCTATCTCCTTCCAGCCAGCTGTGGAGGACAATCTCTGAAACACCTACTCTATAGAGTGTCCTACTAATAAAACATGTATCTAGAGATTTATACTTAAGCCTAATTTAAGGATACATCATTTGTTGAGCCCCCTTGTTGGTCATATAGCACCAGGTATTCAGTACTGAAATCATGTACATACCAGCAACACTAAGGGATTTCAGCAAGATGTATTCATATACTTATTTTTATATGTGTACAGTAACCACAATAACTAAGAAAAAGAGGTTATGCACTTGAGGAGGATTAAGGGGAATGTCATATTTATATTTTAATTGAAAATTCTGAAAATGAAGAGGAAATAAAGAGGCTCTTTCTATATGAAACCACCAACACTGAGTCACACCTAAGTCCTAGCTTTCTTCAGATTGGCTTAAAGCTCAAAAATTTAGTTAGCTTTTATGTTTATAGTTGTTTCTCTTTAGAAAGTATTAACATCTAAGTAGCCTTAATGATTAGTATCTAAATCAAAATATTACTACCCTCCCCCTCACTAAACTGAATGGCATGAGTTTTTAATTCTTAAACTTTCAACATTTCTGTGTGGTTTTTTTTTTAATATTTTGCACTTAGTCTCATGTCAGTTACCACATTTGATGTGAAATTTTCTTTTCCGTCTCAGTTTCTCTAACAGTAAATTCATATACAAGCCCACTGATCCTTTTCTCTAAGGTTGTTTTCATATATATTCTCTCTCACTTTGCCAATAGCCACAAGTAGTTTCCAGGACAGATTCTGTTTAATCAATATCATGTAGCACCTCTTCAACATTCTTTCTTCTGCCCCTAACTTAGGATTCCTTCTCCACATTCAGTCATAAAATGTTTTAGAAGGAAATAGAAGCTGTCATCAAAAACCACCCAATCAAAAAAAGCCCATGGCTGGATGGTTTCAGTGCAGAATTATACCAGAACTTCCAAGAAGAGATAATACCTACACTTCTCAACATGTTCCACATGATAGAAACAGAAGGAACATTGCCAAACTCATTTTATGAGGTTATAGTTACCCTGATACCAAAACAACACAAAAACTCAACCAAGAAAGAGAATTACAGACCAATCTCACTCATGAGTATAGAGTCAAAAACATTACTGAAAAACTGAATCCAAGTACGCATCAAAGAAAGTCATCCACCTTGATAAAATTAAATGGAGAGAAACTCAAAACGATTCCACTAAAATCAGGAACAAGACAAGGCTGTCCACTCTCTCCATATCTCTTCAACATAGTTCTTGAAGTTTTAGCTATAGCAATAAGACAACAAAAGGAGATCAATGGAATTCAGATTGGAAAGGAAGAAGTCAAACTTTCATTATTTGAGGATGACATGATAGTGTATATAAGTGATCCCCAAAACTCTACTAGAGAATTCCTACACCTGATAAATACCATCATTGACATGGCAGGATACAGGATCAACTCAAAAAAATCAGTAGCCCTTCTATGCACAAAGGATAAAGAAGCTCAGAGGGAAATCAAAGACATCACCTTTAAAAATAGCCAAAAATATCTTGGGATAAAACTAACCAAAAAAGTGAAAGACCTATTCGACAATAACTTAAAGTCTTTGAGAACACAAATTGAAGAAGATAGCAGAAAATGGAAAAAACCTCACATGATCTTCGATAGGTAGGATCTCCATAGTGAAAATGGTAATCCTATCAAAAGCAATCTGTAGGTTCAATGCAATCCCCATCAAAATCCCAACACAAATCTTCACAGACCTTGAAAGAACAATAATCAACTTCATATGGAAAAACAAAAACCCAAGACAGTCAAAACAATCCTGTACAATAAAGGAACTTCTGGAGGCATCACCATCCCTGAAAACAAGCTCTATTCCTGAGCTACAGTAATGAAAACAGCTTGGTATTGGCATAAAAACAGACACATTGACCAATGGAATCAAATCGATGACCTGGACATAAATCCACACACCTATGAAAACCTGATTTTTGACAAAGAATCTAAAATTATACAATGGAAAACATAATAGCATAACTGGATATTAATATGTAGACGAGTGAAAATCAATCCATATCTATCCCCAATCACCAAACTCAAGTACAAACAGATAAAATACCTCAATAGAAATCTGACCACACTGAACCTGATAGAAGAGAAAATGGAAAGTAGCCTGCAAATCAGGGCACAGGAGACCACTTTCTACGTTTAACCCCAGTAGCACAGACACTGAGAGCAACAATCAAAAATGGGACCTCCAGAAAATGAGAAGCTTCTGTAAAGCAAAGGACACAGTCAATAAGTGATGGAGGAGGGTCATCTTTCTATCTGTTGTTTTATTGGGTAATTAATAAAAAAAAACTGCCTAGGCCCATTTGATAGGCCAACCCTTAGGTGGGTGGAGTAAACAAAACAGAATGCTGGGAGAAAGAAGCTGAGTCAGGAGTCGCCATGATTCTCCC
>NC_022021.1:20602436-20604712 GCF_000317375.1 Microtus ochrogaster
AAAAAAAAAGATTAAAGAAAATGTTTGCAAAATGAAAACTTGATCATAATGTTGTTACTGTGCCCTGCCCAAAATCCTCTAGCCTCCCACAGCCCTCATCTGTGTCAGGGTAAAATTTAAACTGTTTAATACAGCATGAAAACACCTCTTGATCTTATTTTTTTTTTTCTCATTTGCAGCTTAATGCTTCACATTCCAGGGCAATGAAGCTGGTTTGCTTGTTTTTAAAGTTTTAACAGCCACTATAGCAGATGCCTTTAATCCTAGCATTTGGGAGGCAGAAGCATGTAGATTGTTGTTAGTCCTTGACCAACCAGGACTACATAGTGAGAACTTATCTTATTTTTTTTTTAAAAATCTGTTTAAAGCACTGTGTCTTTTACCTAACTTTATTCATTTATTTTATTTATTTATGGACATTTTATTGACTGGCAACTTCTATTCCTGCCTAACTCATACTCATCAATTAAGATACAATCTGTATATCAATTTCCTCTGAAAACTGGTGTGTGGTCTGATCCACACAGTAACTATATAGCATCTGGACAATCATTGCCTCTTTCTAGCCTCATTTCTAATGTTCACTAATGATGTGGGAAGTCCTTCTGTATATGTTTTACTTTTATGGGCTAATAAATAAAACTATTTTGGCTGATGGATTAGCAAAGCAAAGCCAGGAAAAAATATGAACAGATATATATATAGAGAGAGAGTAAGCAGAAATAGACAACATGTAGCTGCTGAAGGAGACAGATGACATGTAGTTGCCTAGGAAGCAAGGGGTAACTAACCACGAGCCTCGTGGTACAACATAAAATAAGAGAAATGGGGTCACGATATAAGAGCTAGCTAGAAAAATGCATCAGTCATTGGTCAAATAGTGTTGTAATTAATATAGTTTCAGTGTGATTATTTTGTTCTGGGCAGCAGAAAATAAATGAACAGCCTATGTTTACACAATAGCATGCCAACATGGGGCAAATACATGCACATAAGAACAGTTTCTTGGTATCTGCATTAATTTGGATAGACTCTGTTTATTGGTGGCAAGCACCCATGAACTGACTCTTTTAGGAGGTACTGTACTTAAATGGGGTCTGTGAGCAGTGTGCTACAACTTGATTAATAGCAACATAGTCCTACTGCGTTTCTGTAACTAGGGTGGTGAGCATGGCACACAGAGGCAGTGAACATACCTCTGCCACATTGGACTGGGCAGAACAAACAGGTATTGCCACAGAGTTGGTCCTACCCATGCCCACTTAGAATTTTTTAAAAACGTGCTCCTGGTCAAATGATTACAGACAAACAATAAAGACAGACTCGTATAAAAAAGACCTCTGAATGGGTCACAGTGATGAATAAATATGTAGGATAGGGAGAGGGAAGAAAAAGAGTATAGATAATTATAAAAAGAAATAGATAAGTTTACAAAAATAAAATGAAGTCTTTAAACAGATAGGAAAAGTTATATAAAAAGAGTACAGACAGTCATAGATTAAAAGAGCAGAGAAAAATAAGTCAGCTGAAGATGGAAAATACACAGAGAGTCAGGATTATGTATATTATTATGTTTTCTTTGAATTTTTTGATTGCAGAGAGACATTTGATTCTGGGAGCTGTTAAGCTAAACCAACACATAAATTTTATAGGTATCTTGACTTCAAAATTTGGGTCTAACTATATGTTGCTTTAGAAAGAGGTTCTGCTTTTGTTTCTACAAAAGATAAGAACCTGAGGATTCCTTCCAGGCTAACAAGGTTTGATAAAAACAAGTCTGCCAAAAGGTCTCCATGAATCCTAAAAATATTTTGACCAACAAACAGCATTAAGTAGTTTGAAAAAAACCACTACATTCAAATTCTGAAAAATATTGTTTATAAATGTTTGTTTTCATTTAAGGATGGTTGATTATAAGTGATTAATGGTCACAGTCAATTTCTAAAAAAGTAATAGGGGAAATATGACATAGAGAGGTATACTTTTCATTGGTATAAATCTTGGTCTATTAATATAAATTTAAGTCAATTTTGTTGTATGTATTTCTGTTCTTTTTAATGTATTATGTTTAGGTAGCTCCTTTAAAAATTTAAGGTATAATTAAAAATTTAAGATTAATAGGTAGTCATTTAAATATTTGAACTTGTAGTTATGATAGTTAAGTTTTCTAGATGTACAGAGATATATTTCAGATAGATAGGTATTCTTCAGATCTTTCAAAGACCTATAGAACATGGGATTTGAAATGCTTTAAGAACTTTAGTTAAGGGAGCCAC
>NC_022021.1:20605405-20607512 GCF_000317375.1 Microtus ochrogaster
CTTAAACTTCTCTTGACAGTGAGACATGTCTGTTTTGGGCCACACCAATTGCTTCAAGGGGACATCAAAAAGTCTCCCTTTGGAGTTTGTTAGCCATTTGGGCAAGAAACTGCTCTTGCCTGAACTGCTTGACAGATGCTGTAGGAAATGCGCATGCAGGCCCCATATAAAAGTGACTGCTGAGCTTTCCAAAAGATGAAATGATCCTTCAGGGTTCCTGCTTCACAGAAGAAACTGCCAGACATTCTACAGAAAAAAAAAAGAAGAATGCAACTAATGACTCTTGTCAGTACAAGGCAGAATAATTTTCTTGCTTTATGGAAAAGTCTGCTAGATACTATGGGCCTGTAGACTGAAGATGAATGCCCCAAACATACAGAAGATCTTTGGGTAACCATCTAGGCAGTGAGCTATCACTGTCAATTATAAAGTTTTGGAAATTGCTTACGATGTACTTCCTGTTTACTTAGGTAACACTATATCCTTCTGGGGTCTTTGAAGAGTTGAAGACAGATAGCTATAGTTTTACTTAGTTATGATAAAAAATAAATTAGATATAAATATTGTAACTGCAATTCTTGCTTGATAATTGTCTTGTATATGTAATTTTACTATGTTAAAGTTAAAACTTTTCTTTTTAATTAGACAGAAAATGAGAGATGACGTAGGAAGTCCTTCTGTACATGTGTTGTTTTTATTGGCTAGTAAATAGAGATGTTTTGGCCAATGACTTAGCATAGCAAAGTCAGGCAGGAAATATGAACAGAGATAGAGAGAGTAGATGAAATCAAAGAGATGTCATGTAGCTGCCAAAGGAGACAGACACCATATAGCCACCTATGAAGCAAGAGGTAACAAACTACAAGCTTCATGGTAAAATATAATAACAATGGGTTAATTCAAGATGCAAGAGTAGCTACATCTCTTGTATATATATATATATATATATATATATATATATATATATATATATATATAGTTTCTGTGCAATTATTCAGTTCTGAGCAGCCAGGAAATTAATGAGCAGTCTCTGTTTACATACCAATTCCTTAATCAAGTAAACACTTTTATATTTATACTATAGGCGGGCTGCCTGTTAGTTACATCTAATAATTTCTAACTAGTTTTTCAACTGTAGAACTAGACTTTTACTTTTGCAATTCTAAGTTTTCATGTCCAATTAGGAGGTTGCTCAACCTATCCTTCTGTACCTTGCCCAGTGCTGGCCGCCTGTGCAGGCCCCAGTGCACAACTCAGATGCTCTCATCTCCAGACTCTGCTAGATGTTATGCGTCTGAGATGTATTGCCCATACTCTTACCCACAAGCACTCTCTTTTCCCTGACACTTCATGAGGCTTCTGTTTCCACTGAAGCATCCTATAAAAACACAATCACTTCAGCACTGAAGTAATGCAATGAAACGGTTGATTGGATGGAAGTCTCTTCTTTCACCCTTTAATTTGTAGAGTGTTCTTCCTTTTTCATAATTCTAAAAAAGAAAGAGTATCTTGCCTATTCTATATTTTGTGCTCTAAAATTCATATGCTAAAAATATCATTGGTATTGACAATTTTTAATGTTCTACCTCAGTTGTTTTGGTTGAAATTCTGCTTTAAAAAAGCAATATGTTATATGTCTATACAGCTGAGAATATTATAATTTTAATATTATTTGCATTTTTTCATCTGTAATCTTAAGACCATGAATCTTAAGAAATATTTGCACATACATGAAGTAGGAAAGGATTATAATCAATTACAATAAAGTTGATAATAAAGAACGTAAGACTTGTGATAAGTGATGTGCAGAACAATGTTAAATTAGAATTGTCAGTTACACATGGAAAACAATTGCAATGTTTCTTGATTTCAGTGTCCTATATTTGACAAGGATAAAACACTAAAACTAGTTGATACTATCCTAGCAAAAGAAAGAGGAGGTCGTATGGGGGAAAAAGTAGGGAGAAGAAAAAAAATAAGAAAAAGGAATTTTGCCGGGCGATGGTGGCGCGCGCCTTTAATCCCAGCACTAGGGAGGCAGAGGCAGGTGGATCTCTGTGAGTTCGAGACCAGCCTGGTCTACAGAGCTAGTTCCAGGACAGGCTCC
>NC_022021.1:20607612-20640743 GCF_000317375.1 Microtus ochrogaster
AAAAAAAAAAAAGGAATTTTTTAATAATAATAATAAATTTATGAAAAATATTGAACACATTATATTTTAATGTTGTATAAACTGCCAAATTATTAATTATCTGGAGAGAGTATTTGTCATTTATCAATTAGAAGTTTTTCCAAATTTAATTAAATACATTTATGCAACCATGAAGCACTTTTTCTGCTGCTCTTGGTGAATGTGTCTGGTGGAGGAGGACCCATGACATGTCCTTTCACAGAGATAATTCACATGCATCAAATGTGAAGTAAGCTCAACAGCAGAGTCAGGCTCAGGGTGGGGTTAGTGAGAAAGCACCCTTCCCTGCTTAGTTGTTATCTAAGTTTGCTCGCAGATGTACTTCTAAATAAAAGCCAATAAAGTTTAGGGTGTCTTGTTTTCTTGTAATTACCATTGGCTGCAATATGGACCTAGATTTTTTTATGATTTACATTATTTTCCCAAAACCTATATTAATCTTTGCAGAAAATGTAAAACTCAGACTGTTGGCAGATTTTTAGACAATGCTTTACAAATGTATTAGTACTCTTGGATATCATTTTACTTAGAGTATGACAGTATTAAAACTTACTTCCTGAGAGTGTAAATTATAGATATTTTTAAAGGAAGACACTTAGTAATTTGATTAAGCTACATTTCTAAAATTAATTTGAATCTAGCAAAAAATGAAACATTTTGCCATAGCAATTATGGGGAATTGTATGCATGTCTTGACAAGTTTTTAAATTGAACAGAAATATCTGCCTTGTTAGAGGTTTTTAAATGTCCTGGCTAAGTTTTCCTTAATTATTTCTCTCCTTCTGTCAGCTGTGTTATTGCCCTACTGGCTTAAAGGTTAAACAAAGTACTAGATCTGTCAAAGTGAAAAAAGCCAACTGGTGAAGAACTATCAGAAGGTAATCAGAGCTAATAGGTACATAATGGCTAACAGGGTTCTGTTTGCACTCAGATACATCACCACAGACAGAACATAGTTTTCACTGATGTCCTAGTTAAAGAAAACAGAAACTGAGCCAGACGTTCTAAAGCTAAAAGTAAGTATGCAGATAGTTCTCATACCCAACACCCACTGTAAGATAGAAAGCTGATAAAACTCAAATCCTTAAAAAGGAGAGAGTGAAAGTGGCATTTGTGTGATAAAACTATTTCTTTAAAGTAGTAATTGTCAATATTGCCTTTACTTGTGTCCTTTTTAAATTAGAAGGATATCCACAGAAGACATATGCTTGTGATGTACATGAATACATGATGATGAAGTATCTCTTGTAGTAACCTTTTAAGTAGCATTTACATCAGGACATGATTTAAGCAAAATAAATAACATAGATTGGAATATATATGAAACAAATCAGAAAGATAAGCAGCACTCACAGGGTACTTGGGTCCTAAAATAATTCTTCCAGGGTTTTTCTTTCTTTTGTGTTTATGATATGTCTTCATAAATGATTGCTTTCCCTAGCCTACTAACAAACTGAGCATATGCTTGAAGTCTTGCTATCTGTCCCTAGAACATCCACACTGTAACTGCTGGTGGTGTGGAGTTTTACTGCTTCATCATTTTGACAATTATCTGTTGTGACTTAAGAGCTTACAAAGCTTCGTGTAAACAGTGATGCAGAAGAGTAAAGCAACCATCTACTGGGGGATGAATCTGTTTCTTTTCAGAAGCTTTTATAATAGCTGACAAGAAATAAAATCTAACATCCTTGCAAAAAAACAATGGGATACTTACAGCAATAGTTAAATCTTTGGAGTTCACTTAGAAAACATAGACTAAAGGTTGATTTTTTTTTCTATTCTATGTATACATGGGGCTTGGAGTGTAACATGGGCTTTGTGAACTACAGTAACACAGTAGGTACCTTTGATTTCAATCAAGTAATGTTTGCACAGACTATTGTCAGAATTTTCTTTGGACAGCCAATCAGCTCCCAAATAAAGAAATGGAGTCATTAATTATGACTGCTACACCTTAGCTTAGGCTTGTCCCACTTGCTCTTTTAACTAAATTTAACCTGCTTCTATTCATCTATATTTTACCCTGGGGCTTTTTACCTTTCCTTTGTTCTGTATGTCTTACATTCTTGCTTCCCCCATGTCTGGCTGGCCCCTGGAATCTCTATTGTCTCCTTTTCTTTCTTCTCAAGCCCAAATTCCTCTTCCTTACTGTCCTTGCCCACAAGTTCCACCTATACTTCTTCCACTGCTATTGGACATTTAGGTTTTTGTTAGACCAGTGAGGTGCCTTAGGCAGACAAGATAAAACAACAGCATATCTTTATATAATTAAACAAGGACAATACATATTTACAGAGTTAAAGAAATATTCTGCAACATACAGAGAGCTTCAAAATTGCTCTCAGTGTAGGCAGAATTTGAAGTTTGCACAGATACTGCCTGATGCTGCTCAGCACGCAGTCTTGTGAGATAATTTTTTAAATTGTTTTGTTATGCACAAATACTGGGGAACTGTTCAAATAAAGTAATCTCTACAAGCTAGAAACCAAAACAGTCATAAAAGAAGAAATATCTAACATTCAAGCTCTTTCCTGCTCTATCCCTCCACACTGTGGAAAATACAAAACACAAAAACAAAAACACACAAATTAAACTTCAGTAGAAAAGGTTCTCAAATTTAGATCATTGTCTAAGTGGAGAGGTATCTAGGAATAATACTTTCATAGACATCTCTCTGTATAGGTGGGTCACACTGCATAGTGGATTCCAAAACCTACGACTCTTCCTTACTAGTGAGGTAGAGTTTAAAATGTTTTTTTTCTCTTATCATTCCAAGAAAATTCTGATTGTTTTGAAACTTGATTTGAACTACCCTTTCCAACCATTGTACAAAAGAAGTCAAGATCTGTGTGGACTTTATTCTTAAAGAGCCACTGACATTTTTTCTTCTTCAGATCAAATCTCCAAGTGAAAAGTTGATTTTTTAAATCTATATTTAATTTAAAATTTTTGGCATTTTGAGACAGGGTTTCTCTGTAGCTTTAGAGCCTGTCCTGGAACTTCCTCTTGTAATCCAGTCTTGCCACAAACCCACAGAGATCTGTTTGCCTCTGCTTCCTGAGTGATGGGATTAAAGGCGTGCGCCACCACCACCCAGTTTAGAGTTTAGGTCAGATTATGATTCAATTAAAGAATTTCATCATTGTTCAGTATTAGAGAAAAATTTAAAAATATATATTCTCTGTACAAAAAGAGAATTTTTCATTTTCCTTGGGATAAAAAGGGAAATCTAGATTAAAATAAACCTACTAATTGATCTATCTCATTCATTATTACTGAACAAATACACATAGGGCATCTAATGAGTGGGGGAATGTTTACCTACCTGAGTGTACACCTAGGAAACAATGTCCTAACATTTAGGTGGAATAAAACCCTTTTGTAAGATTAAACAGAGAGAATATCAAAAACAATCTACTATATCATGAAAGGGGATATTTTCATGCATGAAATATGACATAAGGCTATGGTACTCATTTTGAAGAGCTAATAATAATGTGTAAATATATGTTCCCAATAGAATCAAGCATCTATTTTTACCTTGGCACATATGAGATTTAGTTCTACAATTCTGAAAAAAAAATGTTGTTTGTTTTCTCTTTTGCTCTTAATATGTATCAATCTAAGTACAAAGATTAGTGTGATAATAACCCCATGAAAATTTTTGTTTTTATGATTTTACTTATAAAATAAATTTTACTTATAGAAATTTATTTATGAAAAATAATTTTCATTGCTATTTACAGATATCTTTCTTGATTATTCCAGAGAAGTAATATATATGAAAATGGCAGTTACATTGTATAGAAAAATCTATTTATTTCCTTTAAAGAATCAGTTTACCAATGGACACCTAATTTTTGACAAAGAAATAAAAAATACACATTGGGGGAAAAAGACAGCATCCTCAACAAAGGGTATAGGCCAAACTGGATGGTCCACTTAGAAGATTTCAGATAGATCCATACTTACCACCCTACCCAATAAGCTCAACATGGATCAAAGACCTCAATATAAGACCAAATACCCTGAATCTGATGGAAGAGAAAGTGGGGAATGGTATTGAACTCACTGGCACAGGAGAAGACTTCCTGAACTGAACACTAGCAGCACAGGCACTAAGAACAACTATGAAATGGGACTGCATGGAACTGAAAAGCTTATGTAAGGCAAAGGACAGCATCATTTGGACAAAGGGGACATCATAGGGAAGATTGTTACCCACTACACATCTGATAGAGGGTTAATAACTAAAATAAATAAACAATCAAAAGGAACTGAACATTAAGAAAGCAAATAACCAAATTAAAAATTAGGCACAGATCTAAACAGAGAATTCTCAAAACAAGAAATACAAATAGTTGGGAAAAAATAAATGGTCATTGTCCTTGCTCATCATGGAAATACGCAATAAAACTATTTTAAAATTTCATATTACTCCTGTCAGAATGGCTAAGATCAATAAAGCAAGTGGCAGCACATATTCACAAGGATGAAGAGAAGGGGGAGCACTCATTCATTGATAGGGGGAATACAAGCTGGTGCAGCCACTATGGAAATAGATATGGTAGCTAGTTGGGAAACTAGAAATACAACTACCTCAAGATATGACTATAACACTCTTGGGCATATAAATCACAGGACTCTACATCTTAATACACAGACGCTTGCTCAGTCATGTTCATTGCTACTCTATTCATAATATTAGAAATTGGAAACAGCCTAGAAGTTCACCAACAACTGATGAATACCAATAAAATGTAGTACATTTAAACAGTAGAATACTATTATTCAACTGCTTAAAAATGAAATTTGCAGGTAAATAGATGGGCAGAGCAAGAAAAAGAAATCATCCTGAATGAATTCATCTAGACTCCAAAAGAAAAATATTGTTTCTACTTGTATGTGAATGTTAGCATTTAACCCTACAATAGATATGCTACAATCTGTATAACCACAGAAGTTAGATATCAAGTAAGTGACTGGGGGTTAAGAAAGAATGTCTTATTGAAATAGAATATAAAGCTATGGAGAAGGAGACTAGAGTTGGAGGATTAAATGGGGAAGGAGATAGAAGAAAGGAGTAAAAAGAACATATGAGAAGAGAAATGAACATTAAAGTTCATTTGAGGGCTCATATGAAAACCAACTATGTAGAAGCTTCCTAAAATATATACATAGATAAAAGAAATATAAGAGTTACCAAATAATGGGGAAAACAAAGCTCCAACTAGATATCTTTTACCATCAAGTGGCACCTCCAGTAACAAGACTAGGTTACATTTAGCTGAGTTGTAGGCCAAAGAGGCTCTGTGTTACTAGTGTTCTTAGTGCTGGAAGGCACTCTTCATGCTACCAGAGAAGAAAGGTAACTGGCAATACAGTTACAAATCCTGCCACCTACAAGATTGGCTTTTCTGCATCATCTACTGGTGCAAAAAGGCATAAATGTTATGGAGGTAACCAGCCACTCTCTGACTAAATTTAAAGTCCACTACACAAGATGGAACTTATGCATGACACTGCTCAGTTGGCCAAAAATATGATACTGAATAAGCCATGGATCTAGAAGAAAACCAAATATTTTTATTCTGTTAAAGTAACATAATAATAAAATGACTCCTAAGAATATATACTATACCCATAGATAATTTCTCATTAAGCCATTATCAGAAATGTTTCCTTTTGCAGTAAATGGAAATTACCACAGAAATCAACATGTAGAGACTGATTTTAGAACACTGTACTCAATGGGATGTCTCTTTCAAGCCTATACCCTGGGGCTAGGGGAGTTATGTGAAATAAGAGCCAGAAAGATTTGAAGAACCAGATGAAAAAGGATGCTTAAAAGAAATCCCACACTAGCTCAGAATTGAGAAATAGATGGTTATTTATTTAGGGGTAGACTCACAAATCAGAATCCTCTGCTGTAGTGGAGATCAGAAACCGAATCCCCCAGTCACAAAAGAGGGAAAAGAGGCCAGACGCATGCTCTACATAGGCATAAATAGTATAAGAGGCCACGCCACAGTAGGTGGGTAACTACTGCCTATAGGACTTCCTACAGCAGCCAGATGGTTTAGATGACTGCAGGAAATTGAGTCTTCCAGATACATAAAACTGATGCACTTATGAATCACAGATTCTGTGAAAGCATTCACTGTGACTGTTCAGATTCAAGCTAAATGGGATCCTAGTGAACATGGGCTCCCACTCCTAACCAAGGAGCTAACCACACCAGCACCTACTTGCAAAGCAAAAGTTACTCTTCTCCAGTAAAATGTCATTGGGTATATTAACTACATTAAGGATAGACCTGAGGGACAACAGTAGATAGCCAACTCAAAGAGAACTCAATGGTATTTTTGTACATGTTTGTTTCATATTTTTTGTTTTTACTTTTTTTGTTGTTGTCTTACTTATCTTTTGCTTGTATATCATTGTTTCTAATTTTTGTTCTTATATTTTATGTGTGTTTGTTTGTGTGTCTGCTTGTCTGTCTGTTTCTTTTTTGTGTTTTTATTATTATTATCATTATTGTTGTTTGTTTCAAATGTCTTTGTTTGCCCTTGTGTTTTTTTTTTTGCTTATTTTGTTTTGGAGGTTGTTTGTTTGTTTGTTTTTTGAATGTGACAAAAATTTTATCAGTAGCTCAGATCCTAGAAAGCATCAGTAAATTCATACAGGAGAAAGAATGTACAAATGTAGTGAATGTGACAAACCCTCCACCCAAAAACACACTAAGAGAATTCATCAGAGTTCTAGCTCATAAAGGAAAGAAAGCCTGCAAACGCAATGGATGTGGCATATCTCCACCTATAAAGGCTATCGCAGACTCATCAGAGAGTGCATACAGGAAAGAATCCCCACATATGTTATTGTTATCTAAGAGAGAGAAAGAAAGGTATAGAGTTGGGAGGATAGAGTTATGGGGAAATTGAAAAGAAGTTGATGGAAGGGACCTGTCATGGTAATATGTTGTATGAAAAAAAAAACTTTTGATAAAAAAGAAAAAAATCTATAGCCTGTGTTTTTCTGAATGTAGGAATCCACAACGATGACCCCAGATAAGACTCTGAGCACTTAGTAGAAAGGGTGCCTGAAGTGGCCTTCCCCTGTAATCAGATTGGTGACTACCCTAATTGCCTTCATCCAGTAACTAATGGAAGCAGATTCAGAGATCCACAGCCAAGCACTTGGCTGAACTCCAGGAGTTCTGTTGAAGAGGGGGAGGATTGTAGGAGCCTGAGGGGGATCACGGTCATGATGGGGGAAGCCAGAGATATCTGACCTGAACTCCTGAGAGGTCATGGACTATGGACCAACAGTAAGGAGCCTGCATGGGACTGACATAGGTCCTCTGCATGTGTGTACAAGTGTGTAGCTTGGTATTTTTGTGTGTTTCCTAGTAGTGGGATTAGAAATTGTCCCTGGTGCAAGAGTTGGCCTTTTGGAACCTATCCCCCATGTAGGGAGGCCTCATCAAGCCTTCATGCAGGGGGAAGAGCTTGTGATATGGCACATTTTGTTGACTCTCATGGGACATCTGCCCCTTTCTGAACTGAGGAGGAGAAGTGGAAGAGGGAAGATAGCCAAGAAGTGGGGGAGGGAACAAGAAGAGAGGACAGAGGGAAAACTTTGGCATGTAAAATAAATGAAAAAATTAATTAGAAAAGAAGGAAAATAAATATGTGAGTTTATTTATTGCTGTTTCTTAGAGAGAAATCAGCTGTGAATTCAGTTACCAACTCTTATTGACATAGATAAATGTTTTATAAAAGGAATTAAGTTAGTGATATGAAGTTTTAATAATTAAAATTCATTAAGATTACTTAGTGATAATTTTTTGTTAAAACACGTATAATTCAGATATTTACGTAATTAGAAATAGTACATGTCTATTAGAAAAACCAGATATTAGATATTCTGTGAGTTTTTAAGATGCTAAAGCTAATATAACAGATCAACTTTCACTGTTTACCTTAAAGTATGTAAAGACACTTCCAAGCTTTAATCTTGTCAGTAGTACTTACTATCTCTTTAAAAAATCTTGACATGAAAGAGAAAATCGTCTTCTAAAACTAAAGGATGAGGACTGGAAGATGGTTCAGCAGCTAAAAGCACAAAATACTTTACAAAGACCTGAGTACAGTTCCTGCATCATGTGATGCATAATTTCCTGAACTTCAGCTCTGGGAATCTGACCCGTCTTCTCCATTGGCATCTGTGCACACATACACAATTTAATCTCAAGGCTGAGGAGGTAGAAGGAACAAATATCTAAGAAGAGATGTCAGGTAGTGGCAACTGTACAACAGGACTCTCCCTTGGGTTGCCAGCCCCAAATAATGACACAGAGACTTATTAGTAATCATGGAAACTTGGTCCTTTCTGAGACCTGTACCACTAGCTCTTATAACTTAAATTAAGCTATGTTTTTTAATCAATCTACCATATAACTTTTACCTCTCTCCAATTTTTTATGTCTGACTCATTCAACCATGGGGTCTCCTACTTCCTCTCTCTCTCTGCCCATAGTCCTGCCTATCTCTCCTGCCTAGCTATTTCTTGTCATCCAATCACAGCACTGTATCTTCATACAGTGTACAAATACCTCACAACACAACTGCAAAGAATGTATGTATTACAATTGATGCCATGACTTAATTCCATCCACTTCCTCTATTCCATACTGTTTTGCAAAAATGGAAATTTCATCAAATCTACTGACAATACAGTATTTGTTTGTTTGCTTGCTTTTCCACCAAACTTGGAGGCCAATTGACATTATTAAGAGATTAACTCTTCTTTTCATCTTAAGTTTTAAAAGGAATGCACATCTCTACTTTAGGAGTTAGAAGTACAGTTGGCCCTGGTGGCAACCTCACTATAGGTGACCAAACTGGAATTTGACACACAAACAATGGGTGATTACATAGCACTTAACAGACAAGTTCCTGTATGGATAGCTCCCTGTGCTATATTAACACATGGAGAAAACTACGACCTGACTTGCTATCATAAAAGTGCAAATGTCAGAGAAATTACTTGACAGGGGAAGGCTAGGGGGAGAATGTTATTTTCAAATCAATAACCTTTGATCAAGTTTGAATTTTCTTTTTACCTACCTGTACTCACCCCTTTTAATAACAGATTCTAGTAGAATATCTTTGGTAGAGTACTTTTGAGTTTTTTTAAAATGTTTTTGAAATTATAATATAATTGAAACATTTCCTTTTTGCCTTTCCTCCCTCCAAGTCCTCCTATATTTCATTCCCCTCCTTGCTCTTTTAAATTCATGGATTCCTTAGTCATTAATTGTTATATTTTATATGTATATGCATGTATGTGTTCATGTATGTGTGTATATATTTTTAAATTCTTAAATACGACCTTCTCAGTCTGTACAATGTGATTCGTATAAATGTTCAGTTTGTATGCCCTTCCCTGGGCGACCATTTTTTTTAATCTCAGCATTCCTTAGTTGCCTACAGTTTGTTCTGTAGGGTTGAGGCCTCCTGGGCTTTTTTTCCCCTATTGTCAACCTCCTCCCAGCTTGTGTTTAGGCAGTCATGTTTGTGAGATTTTGTGGGTTGTCTTGCTATGCTGGTCATTGTTGGTTTACATGGGCATCATTCCTGGGAAGGACTGTTGGTTACTTCCCTTCTATGTAAGCTTGTAAGGCTTCTTTTGGTACCATGAAAGCTTCTGATATTTGTAGGAGACACAAGATCATAGCACACTCTCTTATCCTCTAGTTTTCACAATCTTTCTGACCTACTTCTATAATGATCTCTGAGCCTTAGGTTCAGGAATTATTTTTGTAGATGTATCCATTGGGACTGAGCTCCATAACTCTGCATGTTGACTGGTTGTGGCTTTTCTAAATGGTCATCCATTTCAAAGATAAATTTCCTTGATGATTGAAGAAGATACTTATCTGTTGGTAAAAGAACAAATATTTAGAATATAGTTATGGATTATTCTGGTTTAATGAAGTAGAAGTTGGGGGTTTTCCTCCAATTATAGGACTTTACTAATCCTGGGTAGTAAGGGAGATTTCTAGTACAAGTCATAATTTTTCTTGTGTTGGGGAGAGGGGATCTTAGGCCCAATTAGAGATCTGTTAGTTACTTCCAGCATATGTTTGTCATAAGTGCACCCTTGGGGTTATCGAACTATTCTAGTCATTGTTGAGGCACGCAGGTGTTACAACAGGCAGGACTGTTGGTTGCTTACCTTCTTTGGAAGCTAGTCCTCAGAGGGGTGGCTTTTAGGACAGTTCTTGTTCAGTGGACTCTTAGACATGAATCTGAAGAGCATGGTGACTTCAGCAATGAGAAGTTACCTTTTACCTTGGGGAGGCAACCAAAGGCAACAGTAATAGCAAAGAATGTTTCAGAAATCTGTGGACAATTATGACCAACAACTTTAAAGAAGGCATTTCCTGCCTAGGGATGAACATTTTGATAGGCGGCCTTTAGTTCATTTAGAGAGTACTACCAGCAAGATATTTTGTTCACATTATGAGTGTGTCTATATACACAGACACCCATGTCCTATAGGCTTTTAACTTTAGATAAATGGTTAATTTTTTTAAGACATGGTTTCTCTGTAGCTTCAGAACCTGTACTGGAACATGCTCTGTAGACCAGGCTGGCCTCAAACTCACAGAATACTGACTGCCTGCTTCTGCCCTCTGAGTGCTGAGATTGAAGGTATGCACGACCACTGCCTGGCCTCTTTTGACTTTTTCAGACATTCTTTCTGATATTTTAACCTTGTTTCTCTTTCTTCTGTATTCATCTCCATCCTCACCCCTATGTAATTTTGACAGTTACTGGAAGCCACATCCTATCTTGTAAAATTCATTGAGAGTTACAAAAGTTCAGTATTTGCTTTTCATTGAGTCCAAATTCGATGAAGGAAGAAGTAGAATAATTGTGTCAAATGTAAGATCAGCCCAGTGTACTTCACAGAAAAGTATTGCCAACTAAAGAACATTTCATGGTCTGACTCTTGAGCACAGGGATTCTAATACAAAACAGCTCAAATAGTAAGTGAAACCACTCCCATATTCCATATTTCAAATATAAGGGAGAAAAGCCATTTATGGACAAAGAAAAATGAAGAAGGTTTTACTTATTTGTTTTCAAATGGTCCTTTTCCCATGATGTTCTCAGTGGTATTACCCACTGATAAACTTGAGGAAGTGTCATTGCAGGAGAAAGGGGAAAAAATGCTGCCTGTAAGTGATTAGGCCTGGGATGAAAGTCAAGTTTTAAAGCTGCCTGAGGCTCTTCGTTTAATTTTTTAAAAGCAGAGGAAAATTTAGACACAGAGAGTAACTCTATGTGTCCAAGACCCAAAAGAAAGCATTGTGACTACAAGCATTTAATCAGGCCCCACAGTTGCTGAAACCTATGCCTGCAGAAGGGTCCACTTTGTCATCCCTTCTCTTAGAGCAGAAATGAGCCCTCTGGAAGTAAACTTCAGAGATTAGTAAAATTAATATTTAATTCACAAAAGTATAGTTATATCATCCCTTTTCAGAATAAAAACTATCTTATATTTAGAAAAAACCCACTTGCCCTCTCTAATCACTCAAATTAAAATTTTTGGTGTCAGAAGTTTCCACTATTTTTTTTTTTTAAAGCAGAGTAATATGGTAGGGGAAGACAGCATCTAAGGGTAGGATTTTGATTTTTCTCAAATACTCGGTTTCTATGTGTGATAACTGCCCTGTAGTCAAATATAATTGCTAATGACTTGAAAGATAGTAAAAAGATTATTGTATAAAACATTCGTATGGAAATCAGAACAAGCAGAGCAATTTTGTTGCTTCTTTCGTGCCGACAACTTCCCACGTTGCATGTGCTCACTCAACTCTACCTCTGTTCCACTTAGAAATTAAGGAATCTGTTCTCAGTCATCCATGTTATCTGAAATGGGCTCTCAAAGGTGTCCCAACAAAATGTCTTGCAAACCCTGCTGATCACATTGCTGGAAAATGATCCGAATCAAATACCCCTACTCAACCATGACCAATGCATTTGTTTTATGTCTCTTAAATGTGTGAAGGAAGATTTTAGGAATACTCATAAATATCCCACTACATTTTTACTTTATTTATTCAGCTAATATGTCACATGGTATGTGTAAAATTGAGCAGATGGTTCTTAAATTCCTGCAAGTCAGCTCTAATGTGAGCCCCAGGGATCAAATTCAGGTTGTCAGTCTTGGTGGCAATTCTCTTTAACCACTGAGACATATCTTGTCATCCCTACCTCTGTATGTTTTGCTTGACGTATAGTCAAATATTTGCTCATGTTGGCAACTCAAAATATACTTAGAAACACTAATGCTCTTTTAAAGTAAAATATCCAACACTTAGTAAGAGTGGAGTATCTCACAAGAGCTGGTAAATAGAATCAGTATGATTCTTATCTCTATTTCCAAATCCCCTTTCAAAAAAAACACTGTGATCATCAGTTCCCTTATTGAATTCTACCAAACCATATCAGTTATATACACATTTACCATCTATATAAATTTATCTTCTAGTGCACCATGTTGCTTTTATAGCTATATGATTCTCAAACAAAATGTAAAAGTAAATTACATGTCCATCAACTGGTAAATGATAAACAAAATGTGGTATAAATGCATAATGCAACATGTTTCTCTCCTAAAGATGAACTAATAATATATGCTACATATGGGGTAATCCTTGAAACTACAAATCAAGTATAAGAAGTTAGACCCCATTTTTGGAATTACTTTATATATAATATTCAGAGTAGAAAAAGCAAATCTATGGGTCCCAGGACTTGGGAATGCAAGGTTAGTAGGGAAACAGAGCAGTCACTGATGGGGTTAACAATTACAATCTATTTACTGTACCTAAACACATTCAGTTTACTGTCTTCTAAGTCCTTCCAGGAAGATAACATTCTTCTTTTTACTTTTGTTTTTGAGATTCAATATAATCACATTGTTTTCCCTTCCTTTTATTCCTATTACCCAACTATTACCCTGCCTTGTTCTTTTTCAAACCCATGGCCTCTTTTACTGTTACATGCAGATATTGCTAAATATAGCCCTCTCCAACTGTATAGTGTTACTCATATGTATGCTATCAGGAATGACCATTTGTTATTGGGTAACCAGTTCATGCACTCTTCTAGGAGAGGACTACATCTCCCCTCTCAGCATTTCTTAGTTACCTATAGCTTTTGTTTGTGTGTTTGTTTATTGTTTTAGTGGTTTTTGTTTGTGGTGGTGATGGTGGTGATGATTGTGTGTGTGTGTGTGTGTGTGTGTGTGTGTGTGTGTGTGTGTGTGTGTGCAATTGGCATTTCATAATCTTTCTCTGTTAACATTGTCCTTGCTCAGCTCAGTTTTCGGACGTCAGTTAATGAGCCTTTAGGTATGGCTTTTGACATTTCTAGGGGACATAATCTTACAGCAAACTCGTCCTATGGCTCTTACAATCATTCCATACCCTTTTTCATAATGCCCCTGAGTCTTAAGAGCAGGAGTATGTTATAAATATATCTGTTTAGGTCTGGGCTCCACAACTCTACATTTTGATTGGTTGTGGTTTTCTGTATTGCCTATATTTCAAATGTTTGATTTTTTTCATAGGGTCCCACACTTCCAGTATGTTCCTTTTCTGTTTTTAACTTTACTTTCATATTCCTTGATTATTTAGTCTAGATCCTCTATCTTTTCACATCTGCGGTAGTTTGAATGTGATTGGCCACCATAATCTCATAGTGAGTGGCACTATTAAGTGGTGTGGCTTTGTTGGAGTGGGAATGGCCACTGTGGAGGCAGGCTTTGAAGTTTTCTATACTCAGGATACTGCCCAGTGTGTCTCAGGTGACTTTCTATTGCCTGCAAGATGTGGGAATGTCAGCCATGTCTGTCTGTACACTACCATTTTTTCCCCACCATGATGATAATGGGCTGAACCTCTGAAACTTTTAGCAAGTCACCCCAATTAAATATTTTCTTTAGACGAGTTGTTCTGGTCATAGTGTGTCTTCACAGCACAAGAAAACCCTAACTACGACATCTTCTGATATGCTGTCTTCTTCTTTACTCACTCTACCTTGAAGGCTTTCCTCAGAAATTTCCTCAGAAATTTTCCTCAGAATTTTCTAGTTGGGTTATTGAGTTTGAGTCTTCATCTTCATGTTCATTTTAATTTCCTTCAATGTGTCTATCTCCTTATCAAATTCCATTCTCAAGTCCTGGATTGTCTTCTGCACTTCCATCTGCCTTATATTTGTGTTTTCTTCAGTATCATTTAAGTGTGTATTCTCCTTAAGCTCTTTCCCTTTAGTTTCACTGAACTGTTTCCTTGTTTCTTCTTTAAATTTTGTCTATTCTTTGATAAGCAGAAGTGTTTGGATGCAACCAGAGAGGTTGCAAGAGGACAGAAACATTCTTTCTCACTCATTTACTGTCTAAGATCTAAAAGAGTTTCTAGGGAAGGGTTCTTAATTACTGGTAATTTAAGTACCAGTAATTATTGAAGCATAGAAGAACTTTTTCCCTAGCTTTTGTTCCCTGTGGATTTTGTCATTAATAAAGCATTC
Organism: Microtus ochrogaster; assembly: GCF_000317375.1. NCBI lineage: Eukaryota > Metazoa > Chordata > Mammalia > Rodentia > Cricetidae > Microtus > Microtus ochrogaster. Next base: position 20,622,258 of record NC_022021.1, read on the forward strand.
TTTCACTTTTTTATTTCTATGGCATTACTAATGCTGGCGTATATTTGGCCAAAATTGTTTTTCCCAATACTTAGTTATCTTTCTTGTTCTGTGTCCCGCTTTTTTGTTCCTTAAACTTTTCTTACCCAAGGTTCTGTCCTCTCTGCACTCAACTCGCTCTGCTTCCCTGTGCTACACAGCACTAATTCTGCATTTTTTCACTTCATCTAATTTTGATCAAATGTATTGACATTTGATGTATTGGGTTTTTTTCACCTTAAGGAATGTTATTTTTTTTAAATCCTCATGTCAATTACAGCTTCCTCAGAAAAGCCAGCTCTGAGGTTTATCTTATCAGCCTTGAAAGACGAGTTATTCGTTTTCATTATTTTGTATCACTACCATATACGACCTTTTTCTGAGTTTTACGGGACTGGGTGGTTTTTGGATACTTGTCATTCTGTCATCACAAGGATTATAACTTGTTTATTGTTCTATCTCCAATGCTAAAAACAAATGAAAAGTCCATTAAGTGAATTTATCTTTAGCTCCAAGCTTTCTCTTAGGCTTTTATGTAGTCCTTAAATCTCCCATTTGATCTCCCCTGGACTATTTGCAGATACCACAAGATGAATTTATCTCCACAAACACTCATGCGGAACTCTCTGACTTCTCAGCACAGTCACAGCGACATTCACCTAATATAAACTAACTGGTCATGTAAAAAGTGCTCAGAGTGTCTTGTCACATAATACACAAAATCAGCATCCTATCTTTTCTCTCATGCTTAAGTCATTCGGTATTCCAAACCGTTTTGCCCCCAGTTAGTTCTGATGCTCACCTATCATTTATTCCTGATAATAGCAAAGGTCTTAGTTTGTCTTACTCTTGCCTTTAACCTTTGCAACCTCTTCACAACCATTAGAATTTTAGAGAGCTAACATAATTAAAAGTTTCCTTGTCTCACTGTCACCTACAGAATGAATGGCAGGCATCTTCACAGAAACAGAACATTCTCAAAACACTGCTGCACCTCATGTCCTTTCTAATCAAGGCACCTGACCCTCACGCCCATACTTAATTAGTGTTTGTTTTTTAAAGGGTCTCACAAAATTTCACTCTTTTTTAAGGCTAAGCCTCTTTAAGGTATTCGGCAAACTTTTAGAAAGAGTGTCTCCCTTTGTGTTCAACACTTCTAGACCTCCATCACAAAGCAAAACATTCTAATTATCACTTTGAACTGATCACATTAAAATTATTTGTTCCTCAAGCTTTCTCCCCACCCTCTCTGAAAGCCAGCTCATTTTGTACAAATCTTCTTGGCTTCCTTGCAATTCTGAATATAGGCAAGACACTCAATGAATGTTTGATGAACGGAGTGTATGTGTGTATACATACATGTATTTATTTACATATATACATATATATAATACATTGAATATGAAAGTAAATTTGATTATATTTGACTTAATGTATATTTGTAATTTAATACATCTGTGAATTTCCAAGTAAACGTTACACATTCTGAAGCAGTTATTAAAGAATTCACACTATGGACAGATGGTAAAGAATAACTGAGAATCCTGAAGGATACATATGCGCTCACACATTCTCCTTCTCTGTGCCTCACTTATGCCTTCCTGGCCCCACCAAGCCTGTCACTTTTCATCTTCCCATCCTGCCAATTTTCATGATCAGAGAAGGCAAACTGAAAAGGGTGCCATTGGAGAGGGTAATGGGTATAGAAGGGCATAGAGTTGTGAAGGCTTGGAAAATATGCCACTCCATGTAATTTTCTAAAAGTAAATAATACTAAAACACCCTTATTTACCTAATTCTTATGGATAATAAATTTCCCAGTGTCCACTCATAGTATCAGATCATAGATAGGATTCTCGGGCATATTTCACGGGACAAAATTTTCTGCAGGTTACACATTTAGTCTATTTGCAATTTGATGTAGAAATATTTGTTTAGACTTCAAAGTAGTGGTTTCAGAAAAAAGTGGTCGGTTGGTTTGTTTTCCTACCAGTTAAACTTCATTACTCCCAAAACAATTGTTAAATTTCCAATAAAGGCTGAAGCATCAGTAATGCTGCACCCCAAATTTCTCTTTGAAAGGATTCCTCCTTTTTGTCCAATAATGACTGTAATGATGGTCATTACAGATACAAGAAAACAATTAATATTCTAAGAAAATAATGTTTATGTGTATCAAACTACAACAAAAATAAAACTCCCACTTAAGAGAATTATAATCAATAAACTTAAGTATATAACTGATAAATCAAAAAAATCTTAGTTCCTCTATCTAGACTTTAAAATTGAATGAATGACCCTTTGGAAGATTAAAAGCCAAGCTAAAAAGTTAAATTGTTAGATGTTTACTAAATACTTGTTTGCCAACTCAATTAATTTGTTAGTAATATATTTCTAGATAAGAGGGCTACATATGTGATAATATTAATCAGAGAAATTCTGATACTTAGAATAAAATATGAATATGCAAGTTAACATCTTTGGAAGCATTTGGAAAAGTAAGGCATAATTACTTCAATAGAAGTTTCAATTTATCCTTAAATACAATCAGTACAAATCAATGAGCATCTTTTCATTTGTCATCATGTTTAAATACAGTGGCATCAAAAGTCACAGCACAACAAACTCACACAGAATCACTGCACCTTGCCCCAAATCTTCCCCTGCCCCAGCATAGCAAAACTATACCTGTAGGCCACCTGTGCATAGCACCATAGATCAAAATGGCACAAGTGCTAAATAAGTTCCACAAATGAGGCTATCAGAACAAATAATAAAAGCAATAAAACTAGATTTATTTCTTCCTAGAGAGAATGAGAAGCAGAACGGAGATGTTGGCTGAATTTCAGATAAACCTAACACAGTATTACAGATGAGAGAACCTGTTGGCACTCTGATCTTTCTTCACACCCTTCTGTCCTGAGCTCCTATTACTGTGAACTCTCTAGTTCTTTAGATTGCAGTCACATCATTCCTTCAAGATTAATATATAAGAGAGTAAAGATTACTCCTAGGCTAGGATTTTGTATGCTAAGTTTCAGCCAGGAGCATATTTCTATAAGCAGAGTTATAAACCTTGAAAATAGATGTTTAGAATGGAAATGTTGAGACCCCTAACTGTTGAGGCACAAATATGGCTGTCATCATTTATCTAGAAAAGGTACATAAACAGCAACAATGTTGAAGCTTGCACTCTGAATAATAAGGCTGGGAGTAACCGAGTCGTATTTCAATACAGTTCTAGCTTTCTTTTGGAAAAGAGACAAATATTAGTGTGATAGAAGTGACATTGGTCAGAGAGGAGGAGAAGGGGAGTCCGTGAGTCATTGGAATTCTATTCTTTACATGCTATGGGAAATTCTTATGACACCTAAGCAACTAACTAAACCTAAAAGCTGCAAATAATGACTGTATTAAGTCCATTGTGATGATGATTTTTATGTTGTTTATGTATCACACAAGGCTCCTCAGTACAGCCTTTAAATTAGGTTATGTTGCCCTTCCCTTTCCTATTCCAAAAGATAGGAGCATCTCAGTGAGTTTTTTCCGGTACAAATGGTGTCTTCTGACACTTCGGATATATTTTGTGATATAGTCTGCAGCTTCTAAAATAATCAGTTCTCCTTAATATCACTTACTTCCTCTCTGCAGCTTTTAAGAATCTGGGGAAAACACAGTTCTACTTTGGCATAATTCTGGGAAGATAATATACTCAAAATATGATAAATACATACATATTAGCAAAGAAAATGGCTCTTAGTATAAGGTAACATTTGATCAAATAATCAACAATTAAATAATAATATTAATAAATAATGATCAAATCATGCCTTTTAGAAGTAGTATAAAAAATAACAAGAGGTAAATGGGTGAGTGGGAGGGGGGGATAATGGAGAGCATTTCCCTATAATTATGAACATATTGTTTTATGTAAATTAAATACACAACAAGAAATCATATTACATTACTGTTCAAATGACATAAGATCGAGTCAAAGAGAAGTTCTTAGCATGTAAGAGATGTTACTGACACACAAGAACAAGATAATGAGTTCAAGAAGTGACATGATACATGAATCCACAGACTCGGTTCAGAAAGTCTATTGGTGAACTCCCATAGAACTGTGTAATAGACACTGGGTGGTGGGGGTATATGCCTTTAATGCCAGCATTCAGGAGGCAGAGACTCTGTGAGTTTGAGGCCAGCCTAGTCTACAGAATAGGTTCCAGAACAACTAGGGCTGTTACACAGAGAAACCCTGTCTCGAAAAAACAAGCAAGCAAGCAAACAAACACATAAACAAACAAATAAATAAATAAATAGGTGTAATAGACATTCCAAACTATATTATTTCTGGAAACTATCAAGACCAAATTTAATAACATACTTTCTCAAGTTACAGGAGTAGTGACCAATGTATTTTTTAGATATTGGTACTGATCTTTTTAGACTATATTCAATAAAGGCAAAATCCACATGACTTTTGTTTGAAAATATAACTAATATACAGTACTAGATTTCTAAGCAACCAGAAAAATTAATTTAAAGTTTCCATTAGCTGGTATCATATAAATAAAATATTTGGGTGGGATCTGGCTTTGGTTCTGATGTCTTTTTTTTATGCCTTTCATTGCTACATAACATGAAGCTATAAAAATTCAATAGAATTAAATGAATGTGTACTGAGCATATGACCATTAAGTGTATATTTCCAGTGAATACTTCCCTGTGATTCAGACACCTAAACTTCCTAGAAAGAGGTCACGGATACTCACTGTTCTCTTATCAGGGTTACCAAATTTCAGTATTGTCTTCCTTATCAGAGATGCTGAACTCAAACTTGGAAGGTTATAAACTATCACCAAGATGTTATCCTTTAAAATAGACTTTCTTTGCCGTTTCTGAGATTCCATATTTATCTTCCCCAGGTGTTTCAAATAAAGACAAACAAGCAACAAATTTTAAAAATATGTCTAAATTTCTCTAAATATTCAAACACTGTGGATTTTTTTAAATAACAAAAGAAATATAGCTAAGAGATGTTTGGGGGTTCAGAAAGCCATTCAACAAATCTATTTGTAGCTCTTAATATTTAATAATATTGCTGCAGGAATTCATTCCTAATTAGGAAATGTGTCATTTGTCCTTGAGCACAGTCTATGGGTCTGAGATTGGTGCCAGGCACATTCTATAGGTCACTGTGAAGGCCACCTTGTGAGCAGTTGTTATAAATAAGGGCTCTGGGGTCAGATCCATCTGTTCTTTGAAGAGGTTGGGAGGTTTCACCCTGAAAGCAACACCAGCCCTCAGGCTGGAAACCAAGTCCCCAAGGAGACACTGGGCAAGCACTTTCTAATAGCAAAGACTGAGTGAATAGGCACAGAAAATGTCAACTTACATAAACCCATATGAGAAGAGATGAGAAAATAGTGTCCTTTTTGCAAGGGCAGAAGTACAACTTATGTAGGAAAAAATGTGCAAAAATAAAAGCATCTGAGAAAATGTAAAGAAATCATAAAAGCTAGGAAATGTTTTCAAGCATTGACTTGAATTCCAGGTAAACAATGAGTTTAGATTAAATAACCTACAAGGAATAGAAAGGACACTGGGCAGGCTTTTCTTATTAGTCAAGATTTGGAGAATGAAGGTTTTGAACTTTTTATACAATAAGGTCAAGAGGAATAGTCACTCTTATTAAATAAGGTACACTGAGTAAGTAGATTTACTATAAAGACTTCTTCCAATGTCACTGATATTTTAAAAATATGCACCATAGAAAATACACAATTCCATAGCACACAGGATCATGAATATAAATTTCCCCAAAGGTTAACCTTTTGATTACAGCCCAACAAATTCTTTCTTGAGCTCCAGTAACTAGAACATTATTTTCTAGGACCCTCTTCTAAGACCTGTTCATTATTTCTCTTCAGTGAGCTCCTAACATCATTGTCTCTTTCCAACTTCCCTCACCTGTCAGAGTTGTGTCTTATTCAGGTTGTACATAAAACCTTTCGGTACCTTTTCCCAGAATTTTGAACTCAAAGCTTAGCAGAAGAAGGGTACATTCAATTACAGAGCAAGATCTTTTAGCTTGTCCCCATGTTGCTTTGTGCTATCATAGCTAAACAACATACATAAGAAAGTTTTATCTACGTCCAAATGACTGATTTTGCTGTACTATTCCAAGCAAATATATTCTATACAAGTTATTACGTGTGTATACACTCAATAAAACATTGCTTTCTGTTTTGAATTTTGAAATAATCATAATGTCATCTACTTAAAGCTCATATGTGATTCACTGAAATGTTATAAACAAAGTCTGAAAATGCCTGTAGTTAAGGAACTTGGAGAAACTCTGTTTGGCAGCATCATGACATAGAAACGTGAGCCTCAAGGTAGAGCTGCTTCAGCTTGTCAGCATGAAGAAACCATCTGCATTTGGGTCAGACTATACTCAGAACTCTGGTCCATGTCATTATACATAGAAATACCAATCATAGAGATTGTACCAATAACTTCAAGTTGTTACTAGTCTACCCTGTCATTTCAGTGTCCCTTTTGCTTCTTAGAGGTGATTTTTCCTCTGTGTGTTGTTATGTGGACCCTTCTTCAGAGACATCAAAAGTTATCCGATGTGGGTTTTAACTCTTCCTGGCTCCCTCATGGACAAAGAGCAAAAGGTCATCCTAGAGTCAGCTTTTAGGTGAATGTTAGTCATGTTAATAGAATCATATATCATACCAGACTCAGGAAAAATCCCTTCCCTCGTTAGCCCCCAGTTTGTGCCATATGAGCTGTTCTTCTACAGAAAGATTGAACAGATGATCCTTTAATAGGAGACACTGCCAAAATTAGACATAAAGGAGACCTATAGAAACAGTCCAGCAGTCTATAACTTGATCTTGAACTCACTGTAGGGAAGAAGTCCTCATGCTGAATGAAGTAATGCTAAGAAAAGAGTTCCCACACTCCAGAAATTCCACAGTTCGTTTTAGGTTAAGACAAGAGCCAGAGACATTACAGATATGTCATGAGGTTACGGTTTGATAGCTTTTGTTCCAACATCATTGAAATCTCCTGAGGGTTCTTAGAAGCAAGATCATCATTTAGTTCTCCAAGAATGGTCCTGGATCGCATCCATCGCTCAGATCTTCCCTTTCATGTTAGTTTGGAGGATAAACCATTTATTCATTGAAATGATAAAATGTTACCAAGCATTAAACACTCCAGAATACCACAGTATTTATAACTTAATTGATATTTTCTTGAAGTTTCTTAACAATCTCTCAAAAAGGCAGATTTCACCCAAATCACATGGAAGAACTTGGGTTTGCCTTTGCTTATCAAGTATTGCAGTTTATCAGTCTGAACAATAAAGTGAAATCACAACTACTATCCTGAATACTGGACCTTGTCACACGTGCCATGATTTGCATCCATCCACATTACTATTCTTTCTACATTGTCAGACTTGAGTGACATAGGAATTTTTCCGTTTCTTATACTGTCTTCTAGTTTAATCTTTAATCAAAAGTGCTTTTTAACCTAATTTGTCTCATTTCACCAGGACACAGACCCACCAATAGAGAGATCTGGTGGCTCTAGAGATTCTGGAGCCAGCAAGTACCAGTCTGCAAAAGACATGTGTGCTCATCTCTTCCCCTTCCATGACTGCCATGGCAGGAACTTGAAACCACCCGTGCTGAGAATACATCATTCAGCAAATGCTACAAATAGACTTTTAACTCCCACTCCAGAGCCTGCTATTAATGTTAACCAACACACCACCAGACAAATAGCTACTGCTAGTAATCCCACTGCCCCTTCAGGAAAACAAAGCCAAAACAAATCAGTATTCCATGTGGAGAGTCAGCTGTTGTTTGGGATAAGTATATGTAAGCCAAAAGAAATGTCTATGTGAAAAAAAAATACAACTGCCTACTATCAGCAGTGGCATCTATTGGAAACATCATTTTCTAAATGTCAAAATAAATTAATAAAATTTGATTTCAGGTTCAAATTTTCATGGATTATATTCAAATATAGAAATTAAAGATTCATTTTTATTATAAAGGAGTTTATTTTTGTTAACGTAAACTCTATTAAGTGCCCAAAGATATCTGACTCTTCATTGTATTAACTACCTATGTTTCATACTTAGTATTTTACCAAGAACATAGTATTTTACCACTTCTGTAGCTACACCTTGACACATTAAATATAAAATCTATGTAATGCTATGCTCTGTGTACAAAATTTGACCTATATGGCAAATATTTTTATGTATAATTCAATAATTTTGAACTTTATGATATCAAAATAGCACTTATATGAGTATTGTTGATATATTTTAGTGATTTAAATTTTACACAAACTTATTTAAGAATTAATCCTTTAAAATAAGTAAATTAAATAAATATATTAAATAAATAAAAAGTATGTGTTGTTTTCAGAAAATGACATTAAACTTCACTTTAATAAAGATTGTGCCAGTTGATGACATAAGTCATAAATCATATTTTTAATACATTGGAGTAGCTATTTGCTGTCACTGTTGATAGCATATTTTTAAGACACGTATGCATACATATTAATAAGCACTATGTATTATACAGTTTTCTTTCCATCTTCTGGGATTTGAATTATTTTCTGTAGTTCTATGGCTGTGAGGTCCTCCCTGAAATAACCAATCATTAAGGGAAATATTCTGAGCTTTCATGGGGATTTGTTTAAGTAGCTTTGGATTAAATTTGACCTTTTAAGACTAAGCTTGAACCCTAAACCTTAGCAAATCCTAAATTTTGTTACTTATTAAAAGTTTCATACTATATTTTTTAACATAGTTAGTCTTGAGCAATAAGATTACATTCCTCTTTCTATTCTAAAGTAAGAACCCAGACTAGCTCAAATTTTATTAAATCTACAGAAACAATAGTTTGACCAATAATGACGGGTAAATAAAAGTGTTGATATTTATCCAATTATACAAAACAACAGCAATTCATAAATTCTTTTTTCAAAAATAATTTTAAAAGCACATAACTATGTCTAAATTAATAAAAATGTTTATCTTTTATATTCACAGTTAAGGTTCCCTTAAATTCCAGCCCACTTCATTTCTTAAATAGCATGTTATTTTGCCTAAGTGAGCCATGTAAATATTGACTTTGTACTACAAAAGAAATGATGTGGGATTTCCCTCTGTATGCTGTGACTACCATTGATAAATAAAGGAACTGCTTGGGCCTATAGCAGAGCTATAGGGGAACAGAGCTAGGCGGAGAAAATTAAGCATAATGCTGGGACAGAGAAGGCTGAGTCAGGGAGAAGCCATGTAGCTTTACTGGAGACAGATGCCAGAACTTTAGCCGGAAGCCAGAGCCATGTGGCGACACACAGATTAATAGAAATTGGTTAAATTAATATATAAGAGTTAGACAATAAAAAGCTAGAGCTATTAGGCCAGGCAATTATTTAATTAATACAGCTTCTGTGTGATTATTTTGGAGCTAAGAGGCCGGGAACCAACAAGCAGCCCCCTTTTTACAACAAAGGAAAAAAATGCTGACTATCTTTCAACATGAATATTCAAAGATTTCTGACATATTCAAGTTATTCAAGGAGGTAAGCCTTGTGAGTAAAAACATTTTTCTGGAAGATGTCTACTGATTAAAGAGCGATTGTGTGTTCTTACTGGATATTGCTCGTGTAGGCTTAGAAGAATGAAGCTACTTCTCATGTCACATAACAGAAGATATTGTATGATCCTGCCTCTGAGGGAGCATATACTTTGTACAGGGAAACATTCCCCAAATATTAAGAAACAAGACTCAAAGCTGAGTTTTTATTTAAATATGCATGTTTCAATAATTTCTTGACCTTCTTGTTTGACCACAGCATTTCTATATCAATTAAGTAAACTTGAATTTTATCAGTATTATATGAAAATTTTTATGCTTACTTAATTTAAGAATGTTTAGGAGTTAACTCTCGCAGCTTATGAAATTATTCATGCTTCAGGAAAATTCCTTCATTTTATTTGTACATAAACCTAGTGGGAATCTTCAAATGATAACAAAAATTAAAACTGGCTACTACCATTAACTATTTTTCTTTAAATGAAAAGTCAATGTTTTGCTTAAATAAAGGAATACTGCACATTTTGATAATACAGGACTCATGGTAGACCAATTAGCAAATGTCTATGTGACCTACCCCTCATCTGACTTGCCAGGAAGAAAATGAGTTTTGTTATCTCCTTGTATCTTTCCTGTATCAGTTTGCATTCAGTTGCTGTGATAAACACCATGACCAAAGCCACTTGTGTATAGAAGGGATTATTTGGCTTACATCTCCACACCATAGTAAACCATTGAGGAAAGTCAGTGCAGGGCTCAAGCAGAACCCTTGAAGAAGGAGAAATTGGAGCAGAGACAATGGAGGAATGTTGCTTACTAGCTTGATCCTATGGTTTACTCAGCATGCTTTTTCTCGTAGGACCCAGGACCATGCTCAGGGGTGGCAACATCCACTGAGGGCTTGGTTCTCCCATATCAATCATTGGCCAGATATGCCTATATACCACTAAGAAGGAGGCAACTCCACAATTGAGATTCTCTCTTCCTAGGTGACTCTACTTTGTGTCATATTGACAAAGCCTAGCCAAAACACTTCCATTAAATAGAAAATTATAACAATAAATATTAAGTGAATAATAAACTACTGTGATTTCAGGTTTTCTATATGTTATATTAATTTAGAAAGAGTTGTACATCCTTTTTCTACTTTTCATGGTGCTATTTTAGCTACTTTTTATTTTTGATATATCAAAGAAAGATAGCTAATGAGTAAAAATATTATAGCATAATATTTATATATTTATAAGCAAGCTTAAAATATAGACGTAAAACAGCTCATGACAGATAACTCTATTCATAAATAGTTACATAAAATAATTTTGAATGTCCCAAGTTCCTAAGCATATATCTCTCATACTAACCTGTATTAATCTAAATGTTTCTCCATTTTCTTAAAAGCTGGTGGTAACATAGAAGAAAAGACTTTAAGTAATTGGGAATATAAAAATTACAAAACATGTTCTATACTAGAATAAATTCACTGAAAATTTTTCCCCAAATACTGGGAACAAAATCCAGGACTTCATACATGCTAAGTAAGCACCGAGCTACAGATTGGGATCTTGGTTCTAATTCTCCAGAAATTGCTCAATAATGCATCGTTTCTTTCCCTTTTTATGTTAACTTCACAAAATAATTTGAGTAAATTTGCCCATTCTCAGAAATAACCAGTACCCTAATGCCATTAAAAATATTGCTTCATATTAAAGGAGAGCAACTGTGGAAAGTCCGGGTCCACCCAAGGTTCAACCTGAGAAAATATATACTCTTTCACTGGTCAGCCTGAGAAAAGCAGACTGAAGCCCAAAGTGTCATAAAATTATTCAAACACAGGTGTCAGCTAGCAAAGAATAACACTGACAGCAGCGACCAGCACAGCGATGCTGGGTTTATATTACTGTGCGTCTGTGCACCTCATATAGTACTAATGTGTCTATTATCTCCTGTATATGAAATGTGACCAATAAGTCTACCACTCCATAGACTTGCTTTGAAAATTGAGAGAAATATCTATTTACCAGCTATGAGACAAGTAGAAGAATTCTTTGTATCTCTTCATCTCTTTCTCCAAAACAAATTTTAATGTATTTGGGTACTGAGAACACTTGTCATTTCCTACTTTATCATGGGGATCCAAGTATGGTCACAGCAATATTCTTCACTATTTCAGAAAATATGTATGAGCGAGAGAAAAAGTACAAAAGATTTGGTTGCTAAGTGTCTTTTCCTAGATTACATATTGAATGTTGAGTTCATATTTTTAAAATAAAATTTACACTGGGAGACATTAGTTTTGAGGCCACCTATTCCACTTCCTACAAATTTTAGGTGCCTAATCGGAGAAAAATTTTCTATAGCTCTGTGCAGAGTGATTGCTCTTTCAACATTGAGTTAAATAATTTACTAATAAAGTCAGTATTAAAAATTACCATTGCAGGAAGCCTCTCTACCTTTTGTGTGGTGGATTAATTTTGTTACTATTCTCTTAGCTTTGTCAATAATGAGTACTAAATGCAATGGTTTATAACTGCTGTTATTATTAATCAATAAACTCAGAATTAAGACCCTTTGAGAGAGGAGCACCGACTAGAAAGTGAAAACATGAGAAACACTATCGGTGGCAGGGTTCTATGCTCAGGCTGCCCTGCTGTAACACATCCATCTTCCATCTCTAACAAAGTTCACTACTGTATCTTGTGAGGGGCACTAAAGAGTTAATGAACTTCTGCCAAATCTAGTGTTGTGGCCTTTTCTCAGTGATAAGATCAAGACCAATGCCTTCCCTAAGTACTACTGCATAGCAGTGAACTCCATCATCCTTGTGAACTGAGCTTGACAGACATTGTCAGACTCCCGCTCCTCAGGTATCATTGTCATTCACTCTGCATTAACCCCGCTAGGAGCGACTGCTGGATTTAGCCTTCAAAGTCTCCTCATTATTTGGCAAGTTAGAAGAGATAGTGGAACTACTAGTAATTGGGAGAAGTACAACTCCATCCCAGCAAGTGACCTTGTACCCAAACTAAGCTCTGACTGGCCCCAGGTAGAAAACCTTAATTGGCAGAGAAGTTATTATTTCGGCTCTTCACCAGATGAATTCTAGGGAAGGAATGGGCAAGAAGAGTTTCAGCATCCGACAGTAAGAAGAAATGCTGATGACTCCATCTGAAGCTGGAGCGTCATGTACAAGTGTCACCAGCCCTGGCTTTGTGTCTGTCACTTATTTTCCATCTATAAGAAGAATTTGATTTAGAGCTTCAAAAATATCAGTGCAAATGAGTGAGAGATGAACTATGCAAACAAAATTTAAGGTCAGAATTTCTTGTACATTCCTGTTTTAAAAGTCATATTCCTCAGCAAAGACTCAAAATGATATTAAGTGGACATTCAAACAACCTTGGTAAAGTTTTAATTCATATTTGCATTTTTTAGATGTCTATGCTCCCAAGTATCATCTAAAATGTAAACACTACAAACGAACACAGAGGCTGTTTCTAATAGTTTGAAAACAAACTATTCCTAATAGTTTGTTTTCACAATCAAGTGGATTAAACATGTTAGATCTCAGTAGAAAGCTATAAAAACCAAAGGCTTTGAATACTAATGATACAATTTTCTTAAATACCTTGCCCTTGAGATGCTTGAGACAGTTAGAAATAACCAAGACACAGAAGTTATTTGAGCTCTTGAACTGAACATGTCTTCAGCAACTTATTTATGATACACTCAATTCTGTGGGAAAGTTTCAAATATGGCTACAAATTTGTATGATTTCCTACAACTGGAGCACACTTACATTATTTTTTAATTGTTTTTTGAGATTATACCATAGTCCCATCATTTCACTCTTCCCTTACCCCTCCAAGCCTTTCCATGAACCTAGCTTGCTCTCAAATTTGTGACCTCTTTTATAATTGATATTTATATGCATATATATGCATGCATATTTATATATATATATATATGTATCAACAACATACATATATAAACATCCAATAAAATGATGGAATCTAAGATGAAAGTCAATTTATCTTTGAGTTAAAAGATAAGATTATATTAATAAAGATATAAATCTAAATTTTTGAAATACAGTGGATTATTTTGACATCTTTGTTTTGCCATTGCTCAAAAAATGAACCGAATTAATTCTATTATGAATAAATATGCAAAGTTTTCTGACCTTGTTGCATCTTCTTATAGATGTTACATATTTGAGATATAATCTGAAACTTGATAACATACATGTATTAGACTATGATAACATCTATTTTTGATTCTTGTGTATGAAAAGTGCCACAACATTCATATTTGTTTTCTCATTTCTTTTGTAATATTATTTTGAATCCTGTGCTCTCTGAGACACAGGCAATAAAAGTATCTTTTTTCATGCCTATAAAGACTTCAACTTCTGAGATAGTAGCTCCATTATTAAAAACTATAGTGAGACTAAGCAATCAGGAGTGACAGGCAAGTCCAATTTTTTCAATAGCAATATTCCTAGTAAGTGCTTAATGTAAAACCAGGAATGGGCCGGGCGGTGGTGGCGCACGCCTTTAATCCCAGCACTCGGGAGACCGAGGCAGGCGGATCTCTGTGAGTTCGAGACCAGCCTGGTCTACAAGAGCTAGTTCCAGGACAGGCTCCAAAGCCAACAGGAATGGACTGAGAAACCTTGACATCTTCAGGAAAATCTGTGGTAACTTCTAGAGCTCTCTCTAAGAGTTTGTCCTCAACATGGGGAAGTGAAGGACACGATGCAGAAATGTTTTATAGCTTTGGTTTAAAGAATACAAAAAAGAAATAATGTGAAAAACTATATTTTGTAAGTATTTTTAAAACATATTGACCTCCTGTTCATAGATGTTGTCAAACTTTTACAAAAATGTAAGCATACTGCTGAGATTCTTAGGGGAGCTGTAGTTTACAAAGAAGTGGCAGAAAATTTGATGTAGTTGTATTAACTCTATATTATTATTCCAGTGAAACAGAATGTTGATTATATTGTCTATAAATTCTCTTGAAATTCCAGGGTGTTGTTTGGGTGGTGTTTGTTGTTTTTAGCTCCTAACCTTCAGCTGGGATTTGCCTGGAGAAATATAACATGATGGTATGGCCTGTACCCTTAAAATAGAAGAATGTCAAGGTACAATTGTTGAAAGACTAGGGAGAGTTTGGGCAGAACATGAAACAGTTTGTTCTTAGTAGTCTTTCTGAAGTACCTGAGATCCTCTGCTATTGCCCCTGCTAAATGAAACATTTCAGCCCAGCTTACTAGCGCCACAACACACAGGTAGAAGTAATAAGTAATAATGAGTTTTGGGCCATTGAACACTGTGAATTTTCCCAGTATACTGCAATTATAGAAACATCTGTGCTAAATAAGTTCTTACTGAAAGATAGGAGTGCTTAATAATCCTCACAATTTCTCATTATCAGCCCTAATAGAAGAGAGAGTAAACTCTGCAGAAGTTTACCATTTTCAAAGAAAATCACCAGGAATACGATCATTTCTGCTACTACACATCTCCCTGGATGATAAAAACACCAGAGACAATGTCCTTGGGAAAGAACATGACGCAGAAGTTTTAATAACATGTACCAGCACAAGGCACATTATGCCACTTTCAACAACCAAAGTGTTCATGTTGGAGTATCCCCTGTGCTACAGCCTGTCAGCCAGGAGATTGATGGAGCTCCTCAGCTTTCTCCACTGCCTCTGACAGAGCAGTGGTAGTCTAAAATTACAGTTTCCTCAGACCTGTCCTAACCACTAAAGCCCAATTGAAATAGCTTCACACAAGTTGGTGGTTTCCCACTGGGCTCATTCCAAAACAAATCTAGATTCCATAGCCAGAATCTGAATAATATTACTAACTACTAAAGGTCAGTACTTGTCACTAAGGGAAGGTCACTGCTCCAGAGAAATATGAGTGTATCGATGGCTGCATAAGTGCCTTCTCAATTAGTGTGGGAGCAGTGTAGCAGATATTGGTCTGGAAGAAGGGAGTATGAGAGACCATAAATGTCCATAGTTGGAACTTTTTTGTAAAGAGACACAGATAAACCAATCTCACCATAGGGTTTTACTTCTCCATTATTAACAAAGAAGAAATGTGATTTGCATCCACTCACATTAAAATAATAGCCAGTCTGAGTTCTGTGTCTGAAATGATGGGCTTGCTGCTAGTAGACACACTATTAACACCTTCTTTAAAACATCGTCAAGGTGTTGAGAAAATATGATAGTGAACTTGCCTGAGCTGAGGTACCGAGCCAGGAACACAGCCATGCACTTAGTATGGAATTCCATTTTGTGAGACTATTATTATTATTTATTTATTATTGTTTTTATTGAGCTCTATATTTTTCTCTGCTCGCCTCCCTTCCTCCCTCCTCTGGTACGGGACAATTGTCTATATCCTGTCAATTATGTTTTAAGTAAACACTGATTGGCCAGGATATAGACAATTGTGAAACCCAAACAACCAGGCCCTCATGTTACAAATGGTGCCCATGTGGACAACTGCACCCACATAAAGCCTGAAAGAGCTCGGGAAGTAATTCTAGACAGAAAAGAATAGAGCAAATCATGGCTTCTTGGTAGCAGCAATTTCTTGGATCTGCTCTGCTTGCTAGAGGCAAATGCTCTCATTTGAGAGAGGCTTCCCGACTCAGCTTTAGCTGCAAAACCCTGCAACTCTTTAAGAGGTTCTTCCACAAAACACTTAAATGATGTTGATAAAAGCTAACCACATGCTTTTTGGTCTTCAGCGATTGCAGGATAAAAAGCTGCATTGTTTTAAAATAACGGCTTGAGATATATATATATCTATATCTATCTATCTATCTATATATATATATATATATATATATATCAGTTTATCATTAATATAGACCTCTATGTGATTTTCTTTGGGATTTGATGGGAGGACAAAAACCAGGCAAGACAGAAACCCCAACAAGCAGGCCCTCATGTTACAAATGGTGCCCACATGTTATACCCCTCTCCTTTAACCCTCCCCCAAGGTCCCCATGCTTGAGTGAGTATATGTGATACTTGTGAGACTATTATTATTATTGTCATCATCATCTTGCCATCTTAAAGAGCAGGACTGGGAGTAAAGTGGAGTAATCTTCCATATGTAGTTGAACTTCATTCCATCAGCTGAAGAACTACACAGAACAGAAGTCCACAGATGTGCTGTCCCAGACTGCAGTCTTCCTAACTCCCTAATCACATCAAACAGGTCTTTAAAACAGGACTGCTTCTATTGGTCTCATTTCTCCAGATAACCCTAATATTAAAACAAATTTAATATTTTATTTTAATCTAATCCTTGTACTTTTCCTAATAATTAATACTATCAAATATTTATAGTGTAATAGGCACTATATGTGATCTCCAGTTGATGAGAGACAGAAAGAGAAGACTAGCAGTGTAGTCTAAATTGGCCACATCTACCCAGAGTGACTGGTAAAAGCATTTAGGCTCAGATTTGGACTTTTCAGACTCTGAGTTTTTCAGTTCTGGGAAGAACTGCCCTCCAATAAAGTAATAGAAATGAGAGATGGTTACCATTAGAAATGTGTCTGAAGAACACATGAGAGGATGGTGCAGATTTTGTCTTTCTACAATGTTATTGCTTATTTTTCAAAGTGAGGCTGCTAGTATGATATTTTGTATCCTTTAGATACCCAATGAAGCCTGCTCAACTGGATGCATTTACTTTTTTTTTCACTTATTTGTGTTTTTACATGATTATCTCATGGACATGTCAATGAGAGAAGATCATTAACAAATCCCTAAGCTCTCTGAAAATCAAACATTTATACATTTTTAAACAGGATATTCAGGAAAAATGATCAATAATCTTTCTTATAAAATAATGGTAAAAGACCTTCAGTTTGAATAGAAAAAAATAATACTTACTTTAAAAATATTCTTGAGGACTAAATAAGGAAAGATTTGATAGCATTGAGGAAAATGAAAAGGCATTAGGCACATAACCGATATCCTAAAATGGGCTTATGAGAAAATACTGACTTTCTCAGCTTGGAAATATAATAATGGGAAAAAGTTCTGATTCCTGTGATTGTGATTCATGTAGCATTTTAGCATGCTATACTTAGTTCAAAGAGGCCAGGCTTTTTGCTTGTTTGTGCACATACCACATTTATGAACTCTTAGTATGAAATGTTTCCATAAATTCTTACTCTTGAGCAACTCACAATGACTGATCATCCAGCTTCCCCTGGTCTGAACTCTTCTAAAAATTGCCCTATCAAGTTCAACTACTCTTAGAATGCATTGACATCACATTTGGCCAAGTCATGGTTTTTATGCTAATCCACAAATTCCAGCTCCTTTTAATGGTAAGCATATTACAGGAAGAAGAATGCCATTATTCTACACTATCCACCACCTAACTGTGCTCCTAGTATTCAGTTAGACCAAAAGTGTTCATTTTCAAGTGACTAAATATTATTTGAAGACTCATACACCTATCCAAAATTATTGATACTATATCTTAAAAAATTGTGAGTTTGTTAGCACTGATAATGTCCTAAATAATTTACTTATAATCTTTATGAAGAAGTTGAACGCTGCTTGTTATTAAAATCACAAAAGTGCCTTTACCTCTCAGTGTTCCAGACATGCCAAAAAATTTTGGCAAGAATATCTAATTTTACCTTCTGAAATCCTCATACTACAATGAATATTTGCTTTCTAATTTTACAACATCAACCCATACTATTTTGGAAAATTAACCCCTAATACTTTTTAATAATTAGTTATTCCTTATTATTCTCTAGTAGAAATATA
>NC_022021.1:20647754-20648224 GCF_000317375.1 Microtus ochrogaster
TTTGCCTCCATTTCAGTTTTCAAGTCTTGAACTGTTTCCATTATTTGTTTGATTGTTTTTCCTTGGTTTTCTAGGGTATCATTCACCGATTTATTCAATTCTTCAAACTTTCTGTTATATTTCTCATCCATTTCTGTAAGGGTGTTTTTTACATGCTGTTTAAGGGCGTCAATCACTTTCATGAAGTCCATCTTTTCTACTTCTTCTTGATTAAGGTGTTCATGTCCTCCAGTTGTGATGTTGCTGGTTTCTGGTGGCTTCATGTTGCTTTTCAGCTTATTGGGCGAATTCTTGCCTTGGCGTCTGCCCATCTCTTCTTCCAAATACTCCCTTATGGATCTTCTTTTATCGTATCAGGTCTCCTTGCCTACCCAACACTGGCTCTCCCCAATGTTGGCTCTCCCCAACGTTGGCTCTCCTGGCGCCAAGAGATCAGTCCTCCGTGCTGGTTGGGCAGGTCGCAAACAAGG
>NC_022021.1:20648456-20656322 GCF_000317375.1 Microtus ochrogaster
AGGGTTCTGGATGGAAGCTGGGTGTGCTAGGAAGAAAGAGGCAGTATGCCCTGCAGAGAGCCCAAGAAGGATAGGGGGCCAAGGAACCTCTGAGCTCCCCGTCCCAGGCTGGCGCCGTTGGGCCAGAAACTCACCCCAATGCTGGCTCTCCTGGCCTCCGTGCTGGTTGGGCAGGTCGTAAACAAGGCACCTACCCTGCTTGTTGCAGGCAGGCCATAGAAACAAAGAAACTCCCTCCTGCTTGGGTGCCCCAACGATTCGGACCCAGTGCCCTCCATACTTTTTCAACATGATTTTTGAAACTTCTTTTTCTACATAGAAGCCATTCAATATTTTACACAAACGTTTTCATTTAAAATTCAGTTCTACTGATTACAACTCTAGGGATTGTAAACTAACACACACCCCTGCTGGTTAAGCACAGAATCCTTTCTTCCTAAACCTGTTATTATTTTTTTGTTTCGCAGAAGGAAGAAACATAGAGTTGCAATTCACAGTCTTGAACTTTGATACTTTCTTCCAACCACAGACTAGGGCTTGGATGAAGGAAACAATGCTGATGATACAAAACCTAAGGAGACACACACCTTGAAAATAGTGCAAGTGCAGCCTGAGCTCCCAAAAGCGCATACCTCCTCAACCCAGCACCCTGCATGCCTGAATAAGCCACACTAGTTCGTCTCTGTTTTCAAGCTACTTTATTGTTCTCTATCAGCCACATAACATAGCACTTAATAATGAGTAATACCACAAAGAGTTCATATTTCAATAAAGAAATAAATTACTAAAAGACTCAAATTTCTGTCCAAAATTCTGAATGTGTACTTTAAAATGAGAAAGCTCTTAACTGAAAACTTTTGTATTGAATCACTCTTCTTCTAGGTACTTCAACTTCAGAACTGCAGAAGCAGTTAGCTCTGAGGATCTAAAAACATTAGAAGGCTTTAATAGACTTGAGAACGTTGAGGAGTTTCTAATTAACTTCTCAGACGCTATTGCTACCTACTACTTTCATTATGCAAGGCCTGAATCATACGTGTTCCCGAGTACAGCCTTGCTTTTCCCCATGGTATTGAACAATTGGAAGAGGAATGTGCTTCCCAAATCAGTTCACAGTCACAAAATAGCAGAATATTGGTCCCCTCTGGGTTACTAACAACCCCTACGGTCTCACCAAAACCAGGCTGGAAAGTGTAGGTGTGCCTGCAACACTAGTGGTAGACTGAGCAAGAATGCTTTCAAGAGGATGTGAATATTAGGTGCTCAATTGGGAAAGTCACAATGAGCAGGAGTCTTTTCAGAGAGCTTAGGAGCCATTGAACTAAGTCTCAAGGACTTTTCAGAATACATAAAAACAAGTTTCTTAATAATCACTCACTGGCCTTACTTACTGCATAAAAAAAGTCCATAGCTTAAAACCCTCTTTGGAGTGTTAACCCTCTGCCTGGTGAAAGTTCAGAAATATTAACATTAGAAGAAATAACAACATCAAAGATATATGTATATTTGTGTGTGTGTGTGTGTATGTGTGTGCGCGCTTCCTGTGACATTAAATTCATCACTTGTTTGCCTCATATTTTTAATATCATCTTAATGATCATAACTTTTTCCTCCACTATTGCCTTTTATCTCTGCATATAGAACTACTACAGATGATATCTTTCTCTGGATCAGCAGAGCACACAGGGAATGGAATATGCAGGCCTTACATCAGTAATGAATAATTTTTGAAAGAAAGAGGTCATTTCTTCACTTGAAGAAGGCGGTTGTCATAAGTAAAATGGAGAAAAATCTTTGAATTAGAACTTTTCAAATACAATTGCATCACAATTATGGCTATTCTGCAGTAGGATAGTAAACACCCAGGGTAAAATGCACATAAAAATTAAAGGTAACTTTTCCAAGAGCTCTTATTTCATGAATAATTGTCTGACTGGAATTCTTGAGACAAACATAATTTGACCCCTTTCTGCTACCTGCACCTCATCGTGAGTTTCATTTTGATTGCAGTCACTTTGCTTACCTTCTCAATAATTCCTCTTCTTTCTTGTCCTGCATTTCACACTCCAATATTTTCTAATTCTGTTTATAATTCCAAAGTCTTTTCTTTCCATTTCTCCTGATACAGACTATAATAGACTGAATTACCTGCTGTTTGGTCAAATGGAATAACATACATTCACTAGCCATCTTAATATTCTATATTAGAAGCTAGAGGGAAAGTCCTGAGCCATATAATTTCCTATGATTATATCCCATGACCATTCTTGAGCAACCTGTTACAGTCTCAAGAGAACCTGGGTGTTATAGAAGTCAAGTCTAAATTACATGTCATTCTTGAAGCTTAAAATAAAATTAGTACTTCCAAAAGTATAGGAACAGTTCATGGGAAGAAAGATCTATAAATATAGAGCAAACAAATGGATGACAAAGAGTTCACAAAACAGCTAAGGCCCACTGTGAGTAACGAGAACACAGGCCAATATTACTAATCAAGGAACCTTAAAGTAATGCTAGTTTTCTGGCATTACCTCTGATGTTCTCGGATAACTCATTGACTTTTGGTCAACTAAGCCTCATTATCCTTCTCAGGTCACTTTAACATATTGTTCCTAGGCCAAAACTCCAACATTTAGAACAAGATTCCATGTAACCAGCCTCTTCTGACTTCCCAGCACCTCAACACCATGTTCAAATTATCTCTGAGTTCTGCTTACCCAGGCTTTCAGCTAACGCCTCGCCTATGCCATGGTCTTCCTATAACATGCCTCGTCTACTTGTTCTGCATGTTATCTAAGCCCATTTTACCTTCTGCCTCTTTCTGGCAAGTGTCTACTCTTCATATATATATGATCAAATATATATTCAATTATTATCCTTACAAATAACTTTTTTGTAATGCCGTTCTTATTGTAATCAAGTTACCTGTGCAACACTCTCATAAATCAGTCTCAATAGTATCTATTACAACTTTTATTGTACAGTTACTTAAATGATCATCTGGTTAACTGTTTTTTTTTGTATTCCAATAAAGATATCAGCTCCAGGACCTAGCTAGGGAAATCCCCGTGGACACCTGGGAACCCCTCTAGAGCCAAGTCTCTTGCCAACCCTAAAATGGCTCCCTTATTTTAGTTATCTTCTTCCCTGCTCCCATATCCACCCTTGCTCCATCTCAACCATCCCACTCTCCCACGCTCTCCCCATTCTCCCCTTCTCTCTCCACCTCTCCCCTTCCCTCTACCCAACTCCCACCCCCATGCTCCCAACTTTTGCCTGGCAACCTTGTTTGCTTCCAATTTCCAGGAGGATCTATATATGTTTTTATTTGGGTTCACCTTATTATTTAGCTTCTCTAGGATCATGAACTATAGGTTCAATGTCCTTTGTTTATGGCTAGAATCGACTAATGAGTGAGTGAGTACACACCATAGTCATCTTTTGGGGTCTGGGTTATCTCACTCATCAATATAGTGTTTTCTATTTCCATCCATTTGCATGCAAAATTCAAGATATCATTGTTTTTTACCACTGAGAAGATCTCTAATGTGTGTATGTGCAGTAGAAGAGAGGGTGCCTGAACTGGCCTTGTCCCATAGCCACACTGATAAATATCTTGAGTATCACCATAGAACCTTTGTCTGGCGATGGATGGAGATAGAGACAGAGACCACACTGGAGCACTGGACTGAGCACCCAAGGTCCAGATGAAGAGCAGAAGGAGGGAGTAGATGAGCAAGGAAGTCAGGACTGGAAGGGGTTTGTCCACCCACTGAGACGGTGTGACTGATCTAAGGGGAGCTCACCAAGGCCAGGTGGACTGGGACTGAATGAGCATGAGATCAAACTGGACTCTCTGAATGTGGCTGACAAGGTGGGTTGACTGAGAAGCCAATGATAATGGCACTGGGATTTGTACTGGCTTTTTGAAATCCTAGTCTATTTGGATGTACACCTTCCTAGGCCAGGATGGAAGGGGATGGCCTTGAACTTCCCACAGGGCAGGGTACCCTGCCTTCTCTTAGGACTGTAGGGAGAGGAGGGAGGGTGAGTGGGGGAAGTGGGAAGGAAATGGGAGGAGGGGAAGTGGCGGAAATTTTGAATGGTATTATTTATAAAGCAATAAAAAAGATATCAGCTCCATAAAGAACACATCTGTTTTGCTTGCTATTCCATCTCCTTAAAGACCAACACATACATTAAATATGAATATTTTGGGACAAATTAAGGAAAAGTAAAGACAATTTATGACTGTGGACCCCCTTTTATCACTCCTAAAGTAAAGGAATTGAAGCAAGAGCTTTTGGACAATAACTACAGCTCTAAAATGCTCTGATAAGAGTAAAGTCTTATAAATGCTTTATTTTATTATTGGTATAAATGTCTTTACATAATATTTCTGGATGAGATTATTTAGTTAAAATCCAAATTAGTGTAACACTGGAATCAAAATCATAACTATTTCTCCATTTCCCTAGGAACTAAAGAAGCATTCACCACCCTTACATGAGATCACTGATGCCTTAATTTTTTTTATATTTTGATAATCAACATCATAAACTTCTTTGAGGGGGCTAGAGCCAGGAGAAGTAAGACTACTGAGTAAGCAATACATTTATTTTTATCTTCTACTTTACACATTTAGGAGACACACACATCACACTAGATGCAAAAAGAAAAACTAATTCAGTGCTTTCTTTTTATTGATGATCACTAAATTAGAGCACCCATTCCCACCAGAATCTGAAAAATAGATCCCTACACCCTCTCTCCACACACACAGTGAATCACCATCTCCTTCTTCATTAAATCTTACCTGCCCTTGCTTCTCTTTCTTCGGAGACCTGATCTTTACCGGATGTCAATGGTTGTAATGGGTTATTAACAAGAAAATTCATCCATTCTAATCTGTTATATAGTTAATTAATGTTGCCTCCCTAGAGATAATAGGGCATATGTCCTCTTAAAAGCTTTTAAGAAATGACAGTAATGGTGGAAATTTCAGGCACCACTGCAGATGGATGAGGGAGATGGATTTTTAAACATAGGGGCCTCTTACTGATCCTCAAATTATTCCTTGCACACAGCTGCCGACTCTGCCCATGAGTGAGCCAGTCTCTCTCTGGAGAACTTTATAAACAGCCTGAATTTCACTGTTTGACACTAGCGAAGCATAGTTCTGTCTGCCAGTAGCCTCTTTGAAGGTGTCATCTGTTTATGCAGCTGTGGTTTAGATGTCCTCAATAACAGGACAACATCCCTCACTCTGGAACTGAACAGGTCAGCTTCCCCTGAAAGGCAGGCTGATTTGTAGGTATTCTTAAGCAGCAGCCAATTTACTTCTCCTTTTCAGCTTGGATTCCAATTCACATTACACACACTGCTAGAAATGAAAGACAAAACTGAAACCCCATTTGTACCTTGTTCTCCCAGAACATAATTTTTCCCTCCATCTGTGAAGCTCCTGTTGATATCAGGGGGGTCACAGCATGCAGAGAGGGGAGACACATGCCAGGAGAGGGAAGCCATTATGTGGTTGAGAGCTAATTTTGTTTAATCTTCTTGATCTCCATAAAGAGCATTCTGAGATCCCACAGGATTTAAACAAAAAGATAAAGATGAAGAGGGACCTCTCAAGCAGAGCCAGTGTAATACTTATTTATTAATGTCGTCCATCACAGTGTGTTGACACGCCTCACCAAAATTTAAAACCGTCTGATTGAGAGCAGAAGACGAAAGGTGGTTGCTGTATCAAAGCAAAGGCTTGTTGCATTCTTAAATGCTTAGAAAATGAGCTGAATAATAAAAGTGCTATTTAAAAGACTTTGCTTCCATTTAACATAGAAAGGACAATAAGTAAAATCACAAATCAGTGTGCTGCTTAGTTTTTATTGTCAACTTCACACAGCTGAAAGTCCCCTTGGAAGAGGCAAACTCAACTGAAAAACTGCATGGATTAAATTGCCCTAAGTATGCTTGTAGAGGAATTGTCTTGATTGCTAATTGGCATAGGAGTGCCCAGACCACTGTGGGTGGTACAGCCCTAAGCAGGTGGTCCTGGGCTGTACAAGAAAGCAAGCTAAGCTTGAACCTTGGAGCCAGCAACCAGTGCCCTTCATGGTTTCTGCTTTGAGATACTGTAAACCCGATTATTTCCCTCACTAATGGGCTATGCCCTGAAAGTGTGAACCAAATGGAACTTTCTTCCACAAGTTGCTTTTGTTCAGAGTATTTTATCATACCAACAAATAGAACTTGAACAAATCCCTGTTTTATCCTTAAGTAGAAAGTTTATCAAGATGAAGAAACTGTCCCTACTTAACACAGAATTATTATAGGAGCCAAATTCTTCACTTTACTCCAAAGTCTTCTGGGAAGGAAGCTGAGAAAGGGAGTCTAAAAATGAAAATAATGGGTGGAGGGAATCTTACAGTTTCATGGTATCAAACTAAGGAGCAGAATCATTGCATGAGAAGGTTAGCATTAAAAGTTAACTTATGATCATCAATGATAGGGCTCAGCAGACAAAGGTGCGTGCTGCCAAGCATGAAGGTCTTCGTCAATCGCCAATATATACCAGGTGGAGAGAACTGACTTCCAGTAGCTATCCTCTGATGTCCACCTCGCTGTGGCACACAGATTCCCTACCCCAACTAAACAAAGGGAATGCAATAAGCATTTAAATAATAACAACTATTATCTTATGGAGACAGGGGCAGTGGCTCATGTCTGCTATCCCAACACCCTGGAGGCTTAAACTGAAGCTCTGACTCGATTATACCTTATCTCAAAAAGAAACTAAGTTATACATCTACAAGATCAAGCAAAAAGTAGTGCATTTGAACTTTAATTTCTCCAAAGATAGACAACTCACTAATCCTCAGGCAACCCAGTATGATTATGGATATGTTTCACATTAAGAATTTGTTTTGTAGTATTCTGAAATATGTATCCTACAATTTCCCTTTTTGCAGCTACTTGGTCTGTATAGCCAACCACACAGAATTATTCAAATGTGGTTTTTACATAATATAGACCTTCAAATATCAGAAGATAATCTGTTGGCCTCTGCGTGTTCCTTCTTCAGTGCCCTAGTTGTCAGTTACATCATACCCAAGCTTTCTAAAACCTGGCTCCCTCCAGAGACACATATAACAGATTCAAACATGTTTCCATTTCCACGGAAGTTTGGGAATGTGTTGTCTTATTTGAAAGTTTTCCTGTAATGTTAACTACTTCAGCTAGCAACTTTGGACGTCACTAAATTAAAGTGCTATTGAAGACACGGACAAGTCCCATCTTTTTACATCATTGAGCCTTCTATAATACTTGAATCCAGTGTCCATACACACGTGTTAAAGTGCATCAAGTGGACAAATATATGAATAATAAATTCCTGTGTATTAATATCTACATAGAACTTGACACCTTATAAAGGATGTCCAAATAAGTCCAAATTAGCTGTCACAATCAACTTAAGAGGTCAATGAAGAAATTATTTTTCTGACCTATAAATAAGAAAATTAAAATTCATAAATAAATGCAATTTGAAAATCCCTTATAGAGACAAATACTTAAAGATTTACTTGATCTCTTATTACTTTAATGTACATAATGTGATCTCAAAAACTTAAAAGCTTTCCATAAAACATATTTGCATTCTCAGATAAGTCACTAGCTCACTCTTTTTTTTTTAGTGTCATTTTTTTTATTGAGAAAAGGAAAAAAAGGAAAAAAAGTTTCCGCCTCCCCACAGCCTCCTATTTCCCGCCCCATCATCCCACCCTTCTCCCCCTCCCCCCACTCCTCTCCCCCTCCCTCTCCAGTCCAAAGAGCAGTCAGGGTTCCCTGCCCTGTGGAAAGTCC
>NC_022021.1:20662988-20670332 GCF_000317375.1 Microtus ochrogaster
TTGGTCTTTTTATTGTGTCCCATATTTCCTGAATGTTTTGTGATGAGAGTTTATTGGACTTGCTGTTTTCTTTGATCAGTGTGTTTATTTTCCTCTATGGTATCTTCAGAATCTGAGATTCTTTCTTCTATCTCTTGTATTTTGCTAGTTATGCTTGTTTCTGTAGTCTCTATTCGTTTACCTAGATTTTCCATGTCCATCCGGCCCTCTGTTTGTGTTTTCTTATTTGCCTCCATTTCAGTTTTTAAGTCTTGAACTGTTTCCATTATCTGTTTGATTGTTTTTCCTTGGTTTCCTAGGGTACCATTCACTGATTTATTCAATTCTTCAAACTTTCTGTTATACTTCTCATCCATTTCTATAAGGGCGTTTTTTACATTCTGTTTAAGGGCCTCTATCACTTTCATGAAGTCAATTTTTTTCTACTTCTTCTTCATTAAGGTGTTCATGTCCTCCTGTTGTGAGGTCGCTGGGTTCTGGTGGTTTCATGTTGTTTTTCAGATTGTTGGGTGAATTCTTGCATTGGCGGCTGCCATCTCTTCTTCCGAATGCTCCCCTATGGATCTTCTTTTACAGGATCAGGTCTCCTTGCCCACTAACATATCTTCCCAGTGATGTCACTCCCCAGTGATGGCTCTCCTGGAGCCCAGACCCCATCTCCATGCTGCTTGGGTAGCTCGTAAACAAAGGGCCTACCTTGCTTGCTGCAGGCAGGCTATGGAGACAAAGGAACTACCGCCCTCCTGATTGGATTCGGATTCCGTCCTGATCCCAGCGCTGGCTAACATTGGTGTTTTTTATTTTAGCCATTCTGACAGGTGTAAGATGGTATCTTAAAGTTGTCTTGATTTGCATTTCCCTGATCGCTGAGGACTACTGAGAACTCAAGAACAATGGCAATGGGTTTTGATCCTACTGCACGTACTGCCTTTGGGGGAGCCTAGGCAGTTTGGATGCTCACCTTACTAGACCTGGATAGAGGTGGGCGGTCCTTGGACTTCCCACATGTCAGGGAACCCTGAGGGAGGGGGATTTGATCGGGGGAGGGGGAGGGAAATGGGAGGTGGTGGCGGGGAAGAGACAGAAATCTTTAATAAATAAATAAATTTAAAAAAAAAAAGACGGTGTTGAGATGAACGAACCAAAGCACAGAGTGCTACACCCATGAAATGATGACTTTCCTAACAGCTATTCCATGTTATAAAAATAAATTAAGATTAGATGAATGTCATTTTAAATGTATAAATTTGTTTAAATCATTGCATATTTATTCAACTAAAAATTCAGGCCCCAATATGATATAGTTACAGGATGTATCAGGCAATTTGCAGTTGCTTCTTGCTCCATTTTCTATTGCTATCACAAAACACCTGAGGTTGTATAATTTTTCAAATGTAGTTATTTAGTTTATGAAAGTTTGGAAGGCTACTGCCACTTCTACTGAAGACCTTATAATGCTCTCTGAATATCATGACAGTAGGAGGAGAATAGATGGCATATGAAGAGAGAAAATGCAAGCTCACCTGCAGTAGTTAAGCCTTTCCTGGAAGTGAATCTTTCATATCTCCAGTCCTTACCTAAAAGTTGCATTATCACTTCTAAATATTGTTCTGTTGATGACCAACCTCAATATAATTTTGATGAATATGTACCATATTCACACAATACTGGTGATCTTCTCCGAGATTGCTTATGGCCATAATACCATCACATTCTGCAGTTTTTGAGCTTATTCTTGATACTCAACTTGATTTTGCTCTTTTTCAAAAGAGGAACCACAGACTCTTATGAACCTCTGAAACAGCTGAATCCCTATTTGCTTAGGTATGGGAGCAGCATATTACATCTGGGTTATATGTCCAGAATACATTAATCCTTTCCATTCAAGAGCTCCCTTTGTCAGCATTCTCCAAGGGCTCACATCTTGGCTCCTTTGTCAGCCCCTGACTATAGTGATTCCTATTGCATCCCAGAAACCTATGGTGCTCTGGGCTCTTTTCTCTTACCTCCCCTCTCTCTCTCTCTCTCTCTCTCTCTCTCTCTCTCTCTCTCTCTCTCTCTCTTCTTTGTAGGTGTTTTCTTTTTACTTTTTAAAAATGTTTTAGATTATAATATAATTTGAAAATTTCTCCTTTTATTTCCTCCCTCCTCCCTCCAAGCCCTTCTATATACCAGTCCATCAAATCCATGACCTCTTCTTTTCTTAGTTGTTGTTTTTGTTATATACATATTTATTCATAAATATAACCTTTTCAGTCTTTATGATATTACTTGTATGTATGTTTTCACAAATGTCTGTTTGGCACCACTGACAACCAATTGTTGCGTTCCTCCTTGGGGAAGGTCACTTCTCCCACTCCCAGCTTTCCTCAGTTGCCTATAGCTATTTGTAAAGTTGCATCTCATAGGCTTTCCCCTGTCTATTTGATCTGTCTATTAACGTCATCATTTTCAGCTCATATCTGAGCACTTATGTTGCTAAGAGTGTATGGATACAACTGCTGACCCAACTAGGAGACAAAACATCACAGCAAACTCCCTGATCCTGTCTCTTACAATATTTCCACTCCCTCTTTGTCAATGTTTTCTGAGCCTTAGATGTGGAGTGTTTTGCAGATGTATCCATTGGAACTGGACCCCACAACTCTGTATTTTGATTGGTCGTCGTTTTTTGTAGGGGTTTCCACCTGTTGCAAAGAGAAGTTCCATTATTGCACACTTCAGACATAAGCCCAGAGACCTCTGATCTGGAGCAAACCTGAATGCCCTCCTTCCACCACCTGAATACTAGCATTCATAAAACCAAAAAGCACTATGCAAGTTTCCAAAAGACAGAGGCAGCCAATAGCCGCACCCAGCTAGGAACTATCTCTTCAATGATCCTATACATTAGTGCAATTTTAAAGTCTTAAAATCTTTAAAGAACACTCATTTATTCAAGACAAGCATCTTGCTTTTCAAAGTTTAGATGCATTTGTTTCTATCTCAACTAACCCTCTATAACATTCTTTCAATGTATTAGGTTCTGGCATAAAAAAATAAAGAATGAATGACTAATAAAGAAAGAAGGAAATGGACTTGCAATGCTAATAACTGAGAAAAGTTAATGGATATAAATGTTTTGCGAATGTGGTGAACAAAAAGGGATCCATTAAGTTGGTGTGTAAATCTGGGAAGGAAGATAGACTAATTCTGTGTAATACGATGCTTCCAGCAGTAGCTCACTAACTTGCTAAGGAGCAGGTACAGACCTAAAGCATTAATAATGTAATTAGAAGTCCATGATAACCAATTTTTAAAGTTAACAACATAATTTGAAGGAGAAAATGCTCTGCCATCCCCACTTCTCTTATGTATTAAATTTGTTAGATTCAAAAAAATGTAGCTCATACATAAAAGGTTTTCAATTCTGAGTTAGAGGGCAAAGATGAGCAGGCTGGATACCCTTATGTGATTCATGAAGTCAGAGAAGGCTCCTTTACTTCGCCTCACTAATGTTTCAAGAAAACCTGCTGATCATATCAGACCAATGTTGGTCTCTTTAGAGGAGAAAAGATATCACTGTAGACATTCACTTTTCCTCAGCCCGGCAGTACTGTCTGTTTCATTCTCAATTACTGCAATTGTGGAGAAGCATCAGTCTAAGAAGTCTGGTTATAACCATGATGACAAGGCCATCAGCAAACACATAATGAGAATTGCATGATCTACAGGAGGCAAACAAGAATATTACTATGATAAATCCAGACAACGCGTACTGTAAGCGTTGACTGATCACTTAGAGTGCTGGAATGGGCCCCCCAAGTGTTTAAACTTTTACTTCATTTCATAACAGCCATTATGTGTATGTCTATGTTCCTCAGAGATTAAGCATCTTTTCCAATAAAGGAAAATGTGCTGAAGTGTACACCACAGAAAACAAGTTCATCTCTGGCAAACTCTTCCTAAATTTTGGACCTTGTAATCTAAAGTTCTAGATATGTACTAGAAAAGCCATTTGTTTTCCTCTAAACATTTTATTGCTACTTGTCTTTATGGGATTCATTAGAGTGTATTTTTAGCTTCTGGATTCTAGAAGAAATTGAATTATCATTTTCTTTTATTCTCTTTATGCTTACAAACTGTGATTGTTCTCTAAGGTAAAATGAAGGGTACAAGAAAGATCACTCTCTGTTTATTCTTTAAAAAACAGCAGTTAGCTGAAATGTAAAAATGGCTTTAGTGTTGTGTCTAACACCTTTGGCCACCAATGGAACTAAATGTCTATCTATCCCAGGACAGTTTTCGCCAGTTCCTGCATCCCTGACATAACTACTGAAAGTGCCTTTCTGTTGTGACTACAAAATGAAATAGGTCAAGGGCAGAACAAAATGTATGGGAATAGAGAACCAACATCTGAATTAACCTAAGTCCCTCGAGAAGAAACCCATACCCAGCACTGCTTAGGTAACCAAACACCAGAAACTAGATAGCCCAGAGAACTAGAGTAAAACCAAACATTATTAGTAGCAGAGAGGCTTTCTACAGCAGCAGATAGAATTAGGTGCAGAGACAAACAGCGAGACATTGTGAGGACAGAGTCTAAACTGGAGGTTTCAATTAAATCTCTCCCCTCAGAGCTCAGGGACCCTCAGAAGAAGGGGGAAGAAAGACTATAAGAACCAGAGGCAATGGAGGACACCGGAGAAACAAGGCCCTCTGAGTCAACTAAGCAAAGCATGTATGAGGTCACAGAGACTGAAGCAGATAGCACAGGATTTACAGGGTTCTGCACCAGGCCCTCTACATACATATTATAGCTATTAGCTTAGTGTTCTTATGGGACTTCTGACTGTGAGAATGAGTGCTGTCCTGACTCTTTTTTTAATCATATATATATATATATATATATATATATATATATAAAAATATAGTCCAAATTTCCACTCCCTCTCTTACTCTCATTCCCTCCACACACCCTCCCACTAGTAAGCATCACTCTGGCTTCAGGGCAAAGCTACTTCAGGCACCCTCTCCTCTATTACTTAGGGTCTTAGCTGGGGTCATCCTTATGAATTCCTGGGAATTTTTATAGAGCCAGGTTTCTTGCTAACCCTATAATGGCTCTCTCAATCAAGATAACTCTTTTCTTGCTCTCATCTCTGTCCTTCATTCATCTCGACTATCCCATTCCCTCAAGTTCTCCTCAACCCTCCCCTTTTCCCCTCCTCTTCCCCCTCTCCCCTTCCTTCTACACCTGGTTCCCATGCTCCCAATTTTGTCAGGAGATCTTTTCTGTTTCCAATTTCCAGGTGGGTCTATATATGTTTTTCTTTAGGTTCATTTTATTACATAGCTTTTCTGGAATCATGAACTATAGGCTCAATGTCCTTTGTTTATAGCTAGTATCCACTTATGAGTGAGAACATACCATATTCATCTTTTGGGGTCTGGGTTACCACACTCAGGATAGTATTTTCTAATTCCATTCATTTGAATGAAAAATTCAAGATGTCATTGTTTTTTACCACTGAGTACTACTCTAATGTGTAATTGCGCCACATTTTCTTTATTCATTCTTCAGTTGAGAGGCATCTAGGTTGTTTCCAGGTTCTGGCGATTACAACATAGTTAAACAGATGCTTTCATAGTGTGATTGAGCATCTTTTGGGTATATGCCCAGGGGTGTCATTGTTGGATCCTGAGGTAAGTTGATTCCCAATTTTCTGAGAAACCATCATACTGATTTCCAAAGTGGTTGTACAAGTTTGAACAATCCATAAAGATGAAGTCTCAGTCCTAAACATCTATGTCCTGACTCTTGTGCCTGCTCTTGGGACTCTTTTCCTCTTGTTGGGTTGGTTGCCATGTCCAACTTTTTATATGATAATTTTCCTTAATTTTATTTTATTTTACTTTGTCACACTTGGTTGTTATCTCTTAGAAACCTGTTCTTTTCTAATAAAAGACAGAAAGGGAGTAGTATATCAGGAAAGGGGGATGTAGGAGGAACTGGGAGGATTAGAGGGAAAGAAAACTATATTCAGAATATATTTTATGAGAAAAGAATCTATTTTCAATAAAAGAAAGGAGAAAATGTATGTTTCAGCCTCAGAAGAACCCTGGTTTGGACAATATATTAGTACGATTCTATTTGTGACCAAATTGGAAAATACAATCCTTAGCATGTTAAGTTGATGCTCTGGGTCATAATGAGGTTTCTACTTAGCCTCAAAGGGAAACACTTCAAGGTTTAGGGTCTAATAACACTGATGTTTCTTAAGGTTTTCTCTGCCAAAAGTCTATACATTTATCATTAAATATAAAAACTACCCATATAGCAAAGTGTGAACCAAGTTGAGTTCAATTTAATTAAAATCAACTGAGGTAAGAATTCATAGAGTATAGCAGTGATTTGTACTATTTTTATAGTCATCAAAGAAACTGGGTATATGTCTCACATTCATGTATTTGTGCAACAGATATTTAATAAGTTTGATGGGCTGTGCTAAGTGCCATGGAACACAGGAAAGTGACATATGACACTACCTTCCTTTACTTCACAGATTACAAAATTTTAAAAAAAGAAGAAATGTCCACGGAAAAAGAAACTTCAGTGCTGAATTCAGCAAGGGGAGGATGTGCCATTATTATGGGGAAATAGAGAATATACTGAAAGAAAACACCCTGGCTATTAAATCTTGAGTTATTTGTCAATTAGCTGATTAAAAAGAAATTTTCCACCAGTTATGTCAATATGCCAAAATGGTTATTTATCAGAGTGTCTTGGGAAGACACTGGTGAAGATAAATGTTCCATATGGTTACTGTAAGCAGTTCTAAAGACATGATAAAGAGTAAGGTCGGAAACCTGAAGGGTCTTCCTGAACTTCTGAAGAACACACCAGTGAGGGTGACCTTGTAGAGCAGAGGTATTAGCACTGTCAGCAGGATGTGATTAGGTCTAAATTAGGTCATACGAGAACAGCACATCAAGCACCTCTAGCTGCAACAAAGTAGCAGAGTCCAAGGGCCATGATGCCTATGCCGTTCATTCCCCAGAGGGATACATCGAATGGTAGTATAGCATTACTATTTTTCTTGATTGTCACTAAGAATCATAGCAGCACAAGGAACAACCAAATGAATAAATTTCCTGCATCTTCCTGAAGGCTGTTATTAAAGATACTTTCCATTATTATAAATTATATAAATTATAAATTTTAAATTATATAAATTATAAATATTCTGCATCTTCCTGAAGGCTGTTATTAAAGATACTTCCCATTATTATAGTAATCCACAGTTAGATTTTTGTGTGAGTATATTTTCAGGAACATTTTCTTTTTTCCAATGCATATACATA
>NC_022021.1:20670432-20678342 GCF_000317375.1 Microtus ochrogaster
GTATATATATATATATTATTAGGAAATGAATACTACATGACTTACAGAATTTCTTTTTTGGCCTTTGTGACCTGCACAGGAACTAAATTTAGTGTGCAATTATAGAAAATATCCTCGACTTAGATTTCAGATCCAATGATCTCCTCCATGCTTTACACGGCTCTTAATATTTTAGCCTTGTGCTAATGTCTTATTTCTTATGTGAAACTCATATGAATTCTTTCTAAACTAGTTTATTTCAAATATTAGATACATCTATGTGTACATTAAGTAAAGTAATGAGTCTTTTGAAAAGATAAAACTTTCCTCAAAGTACTCCACAGCTGAAACATTCTAAACTCTATCTCCCATGTGTATAGTCTCATGTAACTATGGCATTTCTGAGTGCTGACCACAGATCCTTTATTTTCTGAACTAATGTGTAACAAGCATTGATGAAAGTAAATTAATCATCACCTATGATCAAGACATTTCTTTTTAGTATTTGAAGATGACATGGCATTTTTTACAGCATGAATTAGAACTAAAATGTAACTTAAAAAAATTCTTCCTGCCAGTATAAAGCAAAACTTGCCAGTAGCAGTAGAGTTCCCAATACATAAGCATTTTCAGGAGTCTATTTATTTTCAGTTTCCAGGGCTGTGGTTCCCCTTTGGAACTATAGCAAATTAAGAGGTGTGTGATTATTGGAGTTTCGTCTCTTTTACATTAATAAAGACTAATCATGTTTAAACATGTTAGCACAGCAAGCCCAGGGATGTTGGAAAGGATGCCAGCTCTAAAGTGAAATTAGTAATGTGAAGGAAGCACATGAAAAATCATGGCGAATCATTGATTGAAAATGAAAATGAGGTGTCTTATGAGGAAGGTGGCCTGTAAGCCTGACTGAAAGGAAGGCTAAGATACAATCAGAATACGATGTCCTCTATGAGATTAGCATAACTAGTTGACCACACAACACAAAGCAACAGCATTAGGAGGAAGAAAAATCAGACCTACCATATTCATTTTGTAAAGAAGATAGCTATCTGGAAGGAGTGTGCAAGAAAAAAAAATGAGGGGGAGAAATCAAGCATGTTCCTTAAAAACATTCTCTCTCTCCTCTCTCTCTCTCTCTCTCTCTCTCTCTCTTTCTCTCTCTCTCTCTTTTAAACACATCCACACAAACACCTCTCTCTCTCTCTTACACACACACACCTTTCTCTTACATGCACACAGATATACACACTCATACAGCCCTCTTACACACCCATAGAATATACACACTCATACTCTCACAAACACACACACCTCTCTCTCTTACACACACACACACACACACACACACACACACACACACACACACTTTCCATCTTTGAGATCTGATTTCTGCTGCCCTTTTTGAGAAACTCATCTTCCTCTCTTGTTATCATTTATGTAACATTTTTTTTCATTTTTGGCTTTTTTAAAGCACTGTCCCTGATGATGTACCAAATATAGCTCTCATGAGGACTATACTGGGGGCATTCAAAACACTGTACAGTCACCGTGAAAACAATCACATGAATATTGCTATGTCAGCATGTTTACCTTGAAGCTCCTTTCTGGGGAGACAAAAAAAAGACATGCCAAGGGAACATATGGTAAACTCATCTGTAATAAGCCATACACCACTTTGTATGTGTAGTAAGGAGTTCACAAGTCACACAATGAACTTTTAGGGTGTATGTTTTACAAGCAGTGGGTCAGAACCCCTAAGGGCTATATTTATTTTGCTATAATTCCATTTTGTCAAAGAAGATACCTTTAATTAATTACTTGTCTTCTCAAGTTACATTTTACTACAAATTCAATCCTTGGAACCATTTTGACCCAGGACATGTTTCTCTCCTTTCCTCTGTATTTCAGGTAGTAGTTTAAGTAAAATGTAAGAATGATAAGAAATAGGATGATTATTAAAAAAATAACTGTATTCTTATGGTAGACTAATCTCTCTGTGCATTATTCTATAGGTACATCATGCACTGTCACCAGGATCATACATGAAATAAACTCTGAATACTTATAACTACGGGAACAGCCATTACAGAACTCCCAGTTCCATGGCTTTTCCTGGTAATGCAGACCCTTTCATGTAATGAAGCATGAAGCATTTTACTAGAAACAGATAAACCAGGAAGACAAGGATTAGTACAGGCATGAATGGAACTAGATGAGTATTGTATACATAAAAATGTCTGTGAATGTGTCATATATTGTTGAAACATTACACATTATACTTATACTTAATAGCACCTTAACTGTGGGTAGATTTTTCACTTTGAGAGTCTATTTTTGAAGTCATGCATGTAGGGCTTCCTCCCACATGCTCAGCAATGGGTTAGTGACACAGAAAAGCTCTTTACACAGAAAAGGGGGGAAGTTCTTTTCTTTTCTTTCATTTTTTTCTTAGCCACAGAAGAGTTGACAGATTGACTACTTCGTGGGTGGAGGAGGCCGAGGCAGACAGTTCTCTCACATTAGCCTTCTGCCAGTCTTGGTTCACTGGTCCTTGATGTTATGTGAGGATGCAGATTTTACTACAGGGGTACTCTGACAGGGTACCATTGCACAAGGACCTTCTATCTCAGAGGAGAGCCAGCCTGTTACTACCAGATGCCTTGTAACTGGAGAGTTGTGTTTGTCAAAGAATCCTCAGTTTAAAAAATACTGGATGTTTACTTTGTGAGGGGGGGACAAAACTTGTTTAACCCCCTGAGACCTCACAGTTCAGCTAAGAAAGAGTAGTGACTACTTGCATTCAGAAGAGGAATGATAAAGATTATACATCATCTTCGAAAGCTCAGACTTACTGAAGAATGCATACTAGTAATGAACATTTACAAACACCAAGAATAAAGCATTTAGTGAGAAGGCCGATGGTAGATTATACCTATTCGTCATAGCATTTCACTGCAAGCCTTTTAAGTAAATTCCTCAGTTCCAAAGGATAATTTGTACGTTGACACAAAGGCAGTGATATGATGCAGATGCTGCATGTCCTGTAATGCTGATAATATGAGCATGACCACACTATACCCCTCCCACTGCCAGACAACCCTGTTCCATGCTCTGAAAAATAGCTCTAAGGAAAAGAGATCAGTTTTGTTGGTTTAGAGTCTTAGCTCTGAGAGTAAGGAATTGATGATGATAATGATGATGATGAAGAAGAAAATGATAATGATTGCTGCTTGTTTTTAATACCCTTGCACATGTCTGTAATGTATTCTGATTGTACCCTTCCTCCATCCTCTTACCAGCACCTTCTCCTCCTTATAAGTCCCTTGCTAGGATCCATGAGTTTTGTCTTAGTTTTGTGACCAATATAGGTTAGCCTAAGTCATCTGTGTGGTTCAGAATGACCTATTGAAGCCTGGTGAGCTCACCAGTTGGAAAACAACCAATTCCAACTTTATCTGAACTAATGAGGAGCAAATAATTAACAGCCCTGACTTCTTCCTCTATCTGTGCCTGGCTGTTGACTCACTAATTCTTATGCAGGGACAGGCACCCAGTACAGTGAGTTTGTGATATCATTGACTGTGTGGTGGCAGAAGATAGCATTTCATAGTCCTTCTCCCTGCCTCTTGATTCTTATACTCTCTCTGCCCCTCTTCCAAAATGTTCCCTTAGCCTTAAAGGAGAGCATATAAGTTTCTTTTTTTAGGGCTGAGCAAGCAACTCATTTTTGAGTAAATATGATTTGTCAAAGTACACCCAAAACACCAGTAATTGTGAATTCTACTGAATGATCTTTTCCAAAATTGAAAAGGAATAGAAAATATGACTAAAAATTGTGTGATGCCTTGTTTGAGGTAAGCTTGACATCTGTGAGAGACATCTGTAAAAGACAATTTTTGAAAAAAAAATGCCTTCATGAGGTCCAGCAGTAAAGTATTTTTTAATTTGTGATGGATGGTGAAGGTCCAACCCATTGTGGGTAATTCTCTCCCTAGGCTGCTGGTCCTGGATTCTATAGAAAGCAGGCTGAGCAAGCTATGATGAATAAGCCAGTAAGCAGCAACTCCCCGTGGCCTCTGCATCAGCTCCTAAGTTCTGTCTTGCTTGAGTTCCTTTCCTGACTTCCTTCAATGATGGACTATGATATGGAAGTGTAATCCAGATAAATCCTTTTCTCCCCAACTTGCCTTTGGTCATGGTGCTTCATCACAGCAATAGAAACCCTGACTAGGGAAGCTTGTATTGCCATACCTACTTTCTCACTGAATTTTTTCAGTCTTTGAAATATAAATGAATACAACCATGAATTTCCCAAGCTTTGCATAGATGTGTTGCCAAAATGCTCATGATTAATTTGCCATAGAATATCTTCAAATTTTAGAAACAGAGGTATTTTGTATTTCTATTAAATGACCTACAAACTTCCAGAAGAAATTGTTCACAGTTTCAACAATAAATTGTGTTAAATTGTTTTTGATTATAGCATGTCCTTCTAAAACTATGGTTTCAGCATTTTTAAAGACCAATTACCACATGGTGATCAATGTAGAGTGTGGAAGAGGAAAGCTAGCGGCATCTAATCCGATTTGAGAATTTCAGCTGCATATAATATCCAGTAGGCTGACATTTCCCATTTGCATGCAATTTGGATAGGAATGAAAAAGAGATTTGATTTATGTGTATTTCTACATGTTCATGAGTTATTAAGAGAGAAACATTTATTAAATTACACAGACCTATGCACTCAATTGAACTGTCATTTATTTTAGCCTAAAAATGCTGGGAGTAAAGTTGCCAGGGCACTAAGAACATCAAAGTCAGTATTAACTGTCTCTTCTTACTGTCTCAGTGTTATACCTGTCTTGTTCCTACCACAGCCCTTCAAACCAATGAACAAGTTAAAAGGTAAATGTGTTGCTTTTCCATCCAATGGGTATTTATTGAGCATCAGAAATATTCTAGGCACTGAGTTAGATTCTGGGTGTAGTATGGATGGAGTGAATAGTATCTGCTTTATGAAGCTTAAGCCCTTGAGAGACAGGCATTTAATGAGCAAGTGAACAAACAAGCACAGAAGATAAAGTGCTCTAACAAACAAGAAATGTTTTCTTTCTACCTCTCTTCCTCATTTGCCATGGTACAAAAACATATTTTCTTTCCTTCTCCTAAAATAAAAGATTTTCAAACTATATGTGCTTCCTTACCTAGTCTACTCCCTCAAGCAGGCCTCTTGGCACATGCTTGCATTCCAAATTAGTATTCCAAAGCCTATCACATCCCACCTAGAAATTTCTGAAAGCTAGAAGAAGGGTTTAAAACATCAAGAAGATAGCATTAAAAAACAAAAAACTGTGCGATATTGTCTTTGGCTCAAGTCAAGTTCCTTTTGTTATCATGTTTACAACTTCCCCTACCCAATACAGGCTCTTCCCCTCTGTGTTCCTAAGGATACCTCACAGTGTAACTAGATATTACAAGCCATCTCTCCTGTAACACTGTACACAGTACTATTACATCTTCTTTATGAAGTAACTTTGCCTAATACCAAAACACCCCTCATGAATTCACATAACAAGATCTACTACTGGAATCAAATTCCACTCCTCTGCATTTATTCAAGAGTGTGGTCATTGTGACAGGAGACAGTATCAGAGCAAAACATTACTGAAGAAGATAAATGGAGCCCTGCCTATCATCAGAGATGTTTTTAACCTCAAAAGGTTGTCTTCTCTTCCTATGCTTTCCTGAGGTTAGGGATAACACTTCGGAAAGCTGGTCATTGTAGTCCTACCAGGAATGGTAGTAAAAGCCTATGATAGAATTTATGGTCTATCCAGGGTGTTTGTGAAACCCCTAAGGAGGAACTCTGACAAAATAAAATGATCTCCTGCCCACATTTAGCAAATTAGGGCTGGAGAGTCTCCTATGCACTTTGAGAGGTGGTGAGCTGCTCTGATAGCTCGAGGGACAGAGGCAGCAGGTTTATTAGCTGTCCTTGCACTCCTGCAAGGGTGGCTGTAATTACAAAGTGCCTTGCAGCCTCCTTCAGCTGCTGAACTTTCTGGGCAGGAACAGCGTCATTGACACATGGAGTGCTGTAATCTCGGCAGTGCCTCTACCATGGGTATGCTCCAATACTGGGGAATCTTCTCCATGGGGGAAGATTCTTCTGCATCAGACTAGTACGGGAGGAAAAACAGACTTCTTTGAAATAAAAAGAGAGACATTAATAATTATAGGATTCTTGTTGGAAAGAGGAACAGTGATTTTAAGGGTGTTGTGTTGTTCAGTGCACAACTGAACACTTAATTGTGGACCTCCTTGCTTGTTCTCTGCTAGGATTGCTGAACTCTATCGCTGAACAGGACTTAGGACCCCAGCTTGTCCAGCCTTCTGCCTTCAGGACACCATGACAGATGATCTCAAAGACAGCAAGCTAGATACTGTAAAAATGTCTGTATTTTTATAATGATTTAACTCTTATTCTTGGTGAATCTTCCAATATTCTTGTTAATTACATTTCTCTGAAAAAAAAAGAAATTATGAGAAAGAAATTAGGGCAGAACTGGAAGAAAACTATAAGCATTCTTCAATTACAGTTAAAACTTTTTAATGCTGTCTATATACCAAATAGTAGAGATAAAAAGGTAGTCATGTTTCCTTATGATCAAACCAACTGGAAGAGCCATATGTTACAACAGAGAACAGAAACTAACGTTTACTGAGCAGTGTCTATGTGACATGCACACTAAAAGAGCACTGCATGCATTTCCTTACTCAACTAGAACTTTCAGGTGAATAATATCACTCGTCATAACAGAATACCTTATCGTGGGCTTGCAAGAAAGTTCAGAGGTAATGGTGCTTTTGGCCAAGGCTTACCTCTTGAGGACTATCCTCAGGACCTACATGGTAGAAGGAGGATCATAAGAAGGGGTTTTGGGGAACGCAAGGTCATCCTGGATATCTGTGTCTTTTGAGCCACTGTATTATTAAGACTGTCTCAAATTAAAGAGAAGGAAAGAAAGAGAGAACATCTTTTCTCACTTCAGCATACGATGCATGTCTTTCCCTTGAAAAACTGAAAAACAGGTATTTATCAACTCAAGGAGACAAGCTT
The DNA here is from genome assembly GCF_000317375.1 of Microtus ochrogaster. Classification (NCBI taxonomy): domain Eukaryota; kingdom Metazoa; phylum Chordata; class Mammalia; order Rodentia; family Cricetidae; genus Microtus; species Microtus ochrogaster. Next base: position 20,677,532 of record NC_022021.1, read on the forward strand.
AAACTGCTGCTTAGGTTCTGATTCTAAGTGTTTATACAAGGCCAAGTTCTAAGAAAATGTCAAGAATTATATACTTTTGCTTTATAGATGAGAAAATGAAATCACTTACTTAGGGTTTGCAACATCTGACCAGTGAAGGCTAGAAGTAGAATTTGAACCAAGCAAATCTGAAGCTAGTAACTATCATATGAACTACACAACAGAAATGGACAATGCTGGTGGGTAGGTAAATGCTGTTCCCTTCTACCCTTTAGAAACTGGATTTGTAGCTTTCAATTGCAGTCTCTGGTATAAAAAGAGTAAAATCTAGAGTCAAAAAAATCTAGACTCAAAAGATGACTCAGTTGTTTACAAGCAATTCCTACCTTTGAAGGGTTTTCCAGTTCAGTCTTCAGCACCCACATCAAGGAGCTCATAGCTGCCTGATACTCTGGCTTCAGGAGGATCTGATACATGTGGTCTCTTCAAGACCCCTGAAGTCTCATGCATATACCTAACCACAGAAACACGCTCATGTACACATGCACACACATGCACACACACACACACACACACACACACACACACACACACACACACACACGGGGAGTGAGAACATGCACATACCAGCATTTCTTTTGTTTCGTTATATTTAATTTTCTCTTTTTGAGACAGTGTTTCTCTGTGTTGCACTGACTAATCTGGAGCTACCTTTGTGGAGCAGGCTGGCTTCAAACTCACAGAGATACTCCTGCCTCTGCCTCCCAAGGATTTGGATTAAAGGTTTGCTCCACTACTACTTGGCTTCCCTCATAATTTAAACTCGATGTTT
>NC_022021.1:20686562-20690065 GCF_000317375.1 Microtus ochrogaster
AAGGAAGATAGATAGGGGGAAAGCAGCCTTCCTTGTTAATGGAAAACCACCAAGGTGCCTTTTGTCTATACTTCCAGGGCAGCAATTTCTCTGGATCACTAAGTGATTTGGGAACTGTTCCTTGCCACCATGTATCCAGAAGAAACACATTCCTATGAATTTTGCCATCTCTAGCTTGAGACATACGGTCACCAACTGTCTTGGATTGCTTATTTTGGGTACTTTCCCAGCACATAGCATTGTAGTGACAAAACCAGAAAAGTGTCAAACAATTGCCCTCTTTCTAGTGCTCATTATCACCTGTGAGTCATCAGGTAGTTTATAAGGTTCATGTGAGTGGACAAAGAAAAGTCTCCCTCATCTTTGGGCCACCTTTTGCCATCTTTACACACCACAATGCCGAGCCAACCTAGCACTGTTGCCCCTCCCAACAGGCGATAGCTCCCCAGCGGGCTTAGCCTACCTTCCCACTGATTGACCATGCAGCCCTTGGCTGTCTTTGTCTAAGAATAACCCAAGAGTTCTGGATGTGGCTCTCACTTCACATTCCATTTGGGCAATTGCCTTGCTACAGGGATCTGGTGCAGGCTTTTCCAGTCATATACAGTGACTGTAATGACAGCCTTAGCTCTGTGTCCAGCGGAGATCTTAGAACACATCTTGGGTTCTTTCTGGCACAAACAAGTTATCCAGCCATCCCAGCTCAGGCTTAGCCATTTCCTGTTGTTCGGATTTTCTATGAGAATGTTTCCTACATATGCATGGCCATCCCTCTGCTTGGCCTTTCTTCCCACTCCTCTACGTTTTTCTATGCCACCCCACCCCTCCAGCTGTCTGAGGGGAGAGAGATGGTCAGGACATCGAAGTTCAATTTTTGCCTTAAACTTTTCTTTCCTCTTGGCGATATTCCTTTCTCAGCTTCACACTTTTCTTGACAGAAACTTGTTACATGTGTTCTCCATGGCTGACACAGAGAGGAGTATGAGAAATAGGAAATCCTGAACTTGAAAACTGTTGTCCACTGTCAGCTCTACAAAGGCCACCCCTGCTAGGGGGGTGTGCTTGTAACTAACTATATGCTATTGGTTTGATGATTCAGAACATACTAAGCAACTTGCTAAATCCATCATCAGGACTTACAAAGTATTACCTTCATCATATGCTTTAGATATCTTAATTTAGGACTAGCTTTCTTACATGTCTCTGCATTGTCCTTTTACTGCTATAATGAACTTACAGCAAAGATGCCTTTGCTAGAATATGACAGGAAAACACTTGGAAATGCAACATGTTGACTGTTAAGATTGTCTCCTGCTGTCCTTCCAGCAACAAACAATTTCATTAAAACAGCAATGATATTAACATGGAAATCATCAATTAAATTAATGTCCTAGAAAACATTTTTGTTGGTTGGTGTGGCGATTTGAATAAGAATAGTCTCCATAGGCTCATGTATTGGCATGTTTCTTCCCCAGTTGGTGAGCTGGGAAGATTAGGAGGTGTGTCCTTGTTGAAGGTGTGTCACTAGGGGTGGGTTTTGAGGTCTCAATAGCCCAGGACTGGTCCTGGGGCAGTTGCTCTGCTTGATGCCCATAGATCCAGATGGAGCTCTCCATTACTTCTCTCCCTACATGCCACCATGCTCCCTGTATGATGACAATGGACTAATCCTATAAAACTGTAAGCAAGCCCCAGTTTTATGCTTCCTTTGTCATGGCCCTGGTGTCTCTTCACAGTAACTGAACAGTGACTAGATGTGAGGTTTATTTTACTCTATATTGTGAACTACTGGTTGTTTTGATCACAGGGCAGAAAAATCTTGAATTTTATTTACAAGTATATTGTAAATATATTGTTTATTTAATCTAATCTGATCATTTCAATTTCAGATGTGTTACTGTCCCTCACATTGGTTTCCAGGTATTTATTTTTATATAACCACGGACTATCAGAGCTGGGTCCTACCAGTTAGTATAGTTCAGACGTTTCTAGTTTAGAATTTTTTTAGGGGCGAGTGGAAGATCTCAATCAGCACGGTGCTTGTTGCAGATGCACAAAGGTTTAAGTTCAATTCTAGCACTGTCATAAATACTGGACATGCCAGCACACCTGTAATCCCAGCTCTGAGGAAACAAATCCCCAGAACTTGCTATTCAGACAACTTAGCCAACATTGTGAGCTCTGGGTTTAAATGAGAGTCTTTGTCTCAAATAAGTAAGATAGAGTGACTGAGAAAAATACCTGGCATCACTCTCTGGTGTCTACATGCATGTATACAGATGCATGAATAACCCCACACATGTACACACATACTTGAACACATATATACATTTATAGCCCTGTCCAATCAAGACAATCTTTAAGAGTACCTTTACATACAAAACCAAAGTGGGTGGATATTCTGTGTACCATCTGCCACCACATATCCACTGATCTTTCTCCCTGTTATCATAGAGTCAGCATGGAGCATTTATAAAAATTTAATCATCTTATTGACACATCTTTGTTAGATAAAAGTCCATATTCTTGTGCAGATCACAACTGTCCGATCTCTTGCTTGGGACTATGGGTGAGAATATGATTCTCCCCTTACAGTATCACACAGAGATACTGTAGCTCAGCCATACCTATGCACCAGTTTCCCTTGCAACCTCTGACAACAGCTTTTTCCACACTGTCTTAGTTGGAAGCATACACCTCATAGCCTTTCATGTTAGCATCTTTCATTTGGTAGCATACCTTTAAGGGTGGTGCACCATTTCCATGACTTGCCAGCTCACTTTTCTTAACAATCCTGAACGGCATTCCATTGTCTCAATGTACACAAACACTTTTGTACACTTTAATACAGTCAACTTGGGGAGGTAATTTAGGGGCTGTTTACAGAACTAAGTACATTCTTACTTATATATTATGATATAGAAGATTAAATTCTGGCATTTAGCAAAGGAGTTCAAAATATAGGTCTACAAAAAGCTTTGCACACATTTATTTACATTAGATTTATTTATTCATAATTTCTGAAACTTGGAAACAGTTAAGATGTCTTCAGTAAGTAAAGGGATGAACTGCAAGTCTTCCGGACAGCAGGATGCTGTTCAGAATTTAAAAGCTTTAAACCAACATCATTAGGACAATAATTATTTGCTTAGAGCAGATTTAAAACAGAGGGATACTCTGAGGCTGAGAGGAGGAGGAGCCCAAAAGTTGTACCCTGTGAGATAGCATCTATGACCCCCACCATTGAAGCGCAAGCAGCCCGGATGGAGAAAGTCACTGTCCAGCATCACATTACTGGTTAGAATTACCCAGGCCCTTCGCTGGATCACAATTCAACAAATTTGCATTATTATGGTTTTTGTTGTCATTGTTTACAGTGCAAAAATTAAACCCAGGATTTTTTTTTTTTTTGGATTTTTTTCGAGACAGGGTTTCTCCGTAGCTTTTGGTTCCTGTCCTGGAACTAGCTCTTGTAGACCAGGCTGGCCTCGAACTCACAGAGA
>NC_022021.1:20690165-20692497 GCF_000317375.1 Microtus ochrogaster
CTCGAACTCACAGAGATCCACCTGCCTCTGTCTCCCGAGTGCTGGGATTAAAGGCGTGCGCCACCACCGCCCGGCTTAAACCCAGGATCTTGCACACTCAGGATAAATGTTCTGCCACTAAGCTATATTCACAGTACCAATATTTTATTTTAACAAAGTTTGGCATATTTCTTAAAGATTTTAATTTTTAGGTTAATGCTTGTAAAATACCTTTAAGTTACTTTGAGAACTATTTATTTTAGTGGTAATATATTTTTTAAACTGTACATCAGAAGAAAGTGATTTGATTTTTAATAATCTTGTGTTCACAAAAGCTATGAAAGAGAAGACAAGCGGGGGAGCCCTGCTCACCAGTGGTCCTGCTCGTCACTGGACAGAATCTTCAATTGTTCAGTGGAGTCATGAAGCAAGGCAAACAGAGAGTTCAGGAGATAGTTTGGTTGACATCAGTACTTTCTCATTTCATCAAAACATTATTCGACATAAAACAAGCAGAACTGGGTTTTAGAGACGTAAACAACCTCAGGACAAGGCGAAATGTTTCAAACTCAGAGATCAGATCACAAAAAGGTGACAACCTTCCAGTGTTTTGATTTGTGGTATTTCCCTTTTCCTTGTCTTCATTTTTAGAGGAGGGCACTCATTTACAAGTCTAATCACTGAGAGCTGAACATACTGTAAGTCTTGCAAAACTTTGGAGGACTTTGTACAGATGTTTAAGCTTTGGGAACTATGCGTTCTTTAAAGCCATGGAAGATTGATTTCATGTTTTTCTTTCAGAGCATTTTGATGTGGACTTGGCAACAAATGAGGTTCCTGTGCTAATTTCCTCTTGCTCTGTATAATTAGTCAGCATTTCAAATGAGGTAACAGAATATAATTGTCTACTGCCCATTGCAGCCCGTTTGTTTATGACACACGCTCAGGCTTTTAGATGCACAATATTATCACCCACCTCCTCAATTGTGTAGTGGTCTCTTCTTTTACAATTTTTCCAATTCTTCTCTGCTCAATCCCCACTTCCTTTGTGGGCAATACAAGATGGTGCTTTCCCTTCCAGCTGGCAAGGCATTAAGGAGGTCGGAAAGGGGTGTACAAGAGTGACTTGCACACTCCCCAGAGGCCAATTACACATGGAATCCTCCTGATGTGCCCTGATCGGGGAGTGGGGCTTGCCTTCACTGCCTATTGTGCTAGCTCTGAGCCACCTGATCAGTCTGGTCCTACCCAGTATTTAAATTAGGGTGTCACCAGTGCTGGACCCAAGTCGGGGCCTCTAGGTAACACTGGGGAATAAATTAACATTCTACTGTTGTTCCAAAGCCACATGGACACCATTATTAGAAGCCTATCAGTAATAAAGGGAGTTGTTATTCAGGTCTCGGGAAGAAAGGGGATGAAATAGCATCATGCAATTGTGTGCTATTGCACTGAGCATTCATACAAAAATTAGCATGTTGCCTTTTGTTAGTTTAGTGGCAGAGCAGTGACAGTTTAATACAGCATCACATTGTGTAACTATTAGAACAACGTAACTGAAAGCATTTCTTTCATTATCAACTGATATGAGAAAAAAAGAAGAAGAAAATATGCAGCCTTTAATAGGTGTTGGCTAGACCTGTAATCTTGCCATTGCTGAAAACTAGTGTGAAGTAATCCAGTGTGGAGCTCTTCTTAACAAAGCAGTGGCAGAAGGGGGGACACAGGAAAATGACTAATAGGCAAGTGTGCAAACATCAAACAATCCAGCTTTGAGGAAGAATTATTTGAGAAAATATATGTTTCAAAATCAATAGCAAAGCACTTTACAGAATTTTGGAAAGTAAAGAGAAGGACATTGAATTTATTGAGGGCAAATCTTGGCAGGACATCATGATGAAATACTTTCATTTCATAGTAAAAGAAAAACGAAAAGAAAAGAAAAGTCTTTGTGGAGATTTCCTGCATTCCTTTTGTTTCCCCCCAAGGCAATTTGTGATATTGCTATTGAAAATGTGCTATGAATTTGCACAGTGATCCTCAGAGTGCTCTACATAGAGTGCACATCTATTATGCAATCACATCCATCTATCAGCCGTTCACTCTTCGCGACTTTTATAACCCACACTACAGCATCCTGAAACAGACAGCAGTGGGCAGTGGAGGGAAACTGTCCTTTAAAAATTCCAGCAGCTTTTAAACTTCAGCAATGGAAATACTATTTAAGTAAAATGTATTGTCATCCTAGCTCATAAAAAACTACGAATATCACAGCAATGTGAAACAACACTCAGATTGTGACTCGTTTAGGAAAGTAGGAATCAGAAACATTTTCCCTACAATAAATGGGCAA
>NC_022021.1:20693433-20699437 GCF_000317375.1 Microtus ochrogaster
TGAATATTTTGCATATCACCATAGAACCTTCATCTGGCGATGGATGGAGAGAGAGACAGAGACCCACACTGGAACACTGGACTGAGCTCCCAAAGCTTATAAACTTTAAATAACGCTTTAAATTTTGAATTTTTTTCAGAGAAAAGGAATATGGATTTAATCCAAAATTCAGACATTTTTGTATCACTTTTAATTATTTTTGAAAGAGAATTTTAAATAATAAAACCACTCTAATTTCTGTTAGGATTCTCTGTAACCCAGACTATGTAAGAATGGCTCATAAAATCATTCCAATAACAAAAATTAACAAGCTGTTCAAAAACAGTAAGTCTTGTTGAAATCCCTGATATGTAGTGAAATTCATGCCTAGGTGAGTCATGTCAGCTTGAGTTTCCACTCACAAGTATATGCTTTCTCATAGTTATACCTTTAAGCGACATAGTAATTTAATATATAGAATTCAGATATGGTGATTTTAAAAGCAAGTATCTCAAGAATAAATAAATATTTAAATGTAAATTCATAATGAGTGGAATTATCTTATCCTTACTAGTAATTTCATAAATACAAAAATCATCAGAAGGATCCTTATAATTTACTTAAATTAATCAAATATTTAGAAAAAAAATTCTGATGAAGGTAGAATGAGGTAAGAGGGTCAACAATGCCACTGACACAGTGAGAGAAATGGAGGATCCTGAGGAACAATTGGAATTTACCACAGATCGTAAACTTCTGTATGTCCATAGACGGTTTTCTTTCTTGGACTGAGATCAAAAAATTAGAAAAATTCCAGCAAAATATATATTAACTAGAATTTTATTCTCTATATTAATGTAATCAAAATAAGATGAGATGTATCACAACAGATAAATGGCTCAGTAAATTATGTTGTAAAGTACTAAGAATTTTCAGGGATAAAAATAAAACAAAATAAAAAATAAAAAAGGAAATTTTTGTAATCTAGATAAATAAATGTAACTTTCATCTCATGAAAGGCAGAAAACAATTGAATTTCAGCCATAGTTTATGTTTACATGTATATAGGGGTACATATATGTGTGAATGTTCATATATATCATTATGATTAAAATAAATGTGAACATTTTAGTGTATAACAATTCAATATATAATACAACTGCAATAATCAGTTTGATTATTAATCAGAACTGATCAAAATAATAGTTCTATTTCCTCAAGTGCAAGTCACTTCTGTGTCCTATAAATCACACATTGCAACATTTCCAGTTTATTTTAAATATATCATAGAATGTCATGTCAACACCAACAATTGCTCTACCCTGATATGGAAAACCAGAACCAATTCCTCCTCCTTCATACATTTTTTAATGTCTTTCAGCCTCTGATGACCACTACTCCATACCCCTTTTCTGTGGAATAAGCTTTGTATTTTCTATAAATGAACACAGAGGATTGATTTGTATTAGTGTGGCTTCTTAACTTATGCAATAACTCCAGCTCTGCTCATGCTATTGAAAATGACATGATTTGATTATTTTATTGTTTTATTGATTTTATTGAGCTATATATTTTTCTCTGCTCCCCTCCCTTCCTCTCTCCTCTCCTTCTACCCTTTTCCATGGTCCCCATGTTCCCAATTTACTCAGGAGATCTTGTCTTTTTCTAGTCTCCGTGTATGTTAGATCCATGTATGCCTCTCTTAAGGGTCCTCTTTGTTGTCTAGGTTCTCTAGGATTATGAATTATAGACTGGTTTTCTTTGCTTTATGTCTAAAAGCCACTTATGAGTAAGTAATATGATATTTGTCTTTTTAAGTCTGGGTTATCACACTCAATATGATGCTTTTTAGAACCATCCATTTGCCCACAAATTTAAAGATGGCCTTAATTTTTCTGCTGTGTAGTACTCCATTGTGTAAATGTACCACATTTTATATAAAACCATGTTTCCCTTCCATTCATTTAGTGAAAGGCACCTTCTTGATTCCACATCTTGGATTCTGTGAAACTTATGGTCACTTCAGTGACCAAGAAATACAGGTATTTTCTTGGGAAAATATACATTTTTATAAAACACTTCTGGATGTTAATGAGAGAAGAAACTTTGAATCAAATTTTCTGCTTTGAGATTTAAATAATTTAAATAGCTAAGATATTAAAGTTTAAAACATGAAAATGCTTCTCCTAAATTCTTGCATCTTAGGTTGTCTTTCAATGAAACTAACCAAATTCAGACAATACAGTGACAATGCTAAGCATGGGTCATGAGCCCTTTGGTGATAACATCTTCGCATATAATGAAATAGATTGGGGCCAATGATACAGACCTTTGATCAGTCAGGTTGTGGACATTTCTACTTTTGTTCACCAGTTTCCCTTGAAAGTGCCAGCATCTGAATGAATTGCAGGGGTCTCTTCTGACCGGAATGCTGCCTATCCATTGCATGTGGGACTTCAGCACTCCCATCCTGTCACATCTTGGTCTGTTCCTTCTCCCTGCAAGCCAGCGCAACACAAAGCGGCACAGCAGAACACATGGACATGGTACAGATGTCAAAAAATAAACACTAATTTTGTCAGATAAATATAGAACACATATTTTGAGTTTTGAAAGTCTTTGAACAAGTTAGTCAGTCTTATAAAAGCTGATAGCACAATTGCATACAGTTGGTCCCAGGAGACTTCACTTAAATTAAATTAAATTTAGAAACTGAAACAATGTTAAATGAGAACATGATACCAGAAAATAATTTATTTAGAGGACATTTGAAAACATTTTCTGTTGCCAAAAAAAAAAAAAACTATCTGAGAAATCATGTAGATTTCTGACTAATGATGGGATAATATCATTGGTCCAAAGGACAGAAGCTCTGAAGGAGAATAGATTTTGCTTAATTCACTACACAGCTAAGAGTTAGGATTTGTAAATCAAAATGCTGGCAAATTGGTGTTTGATCAAGGAAATAAAAGATGGCAAAAATCTGGTTTAAGACAGTATGCTAGTCAATACCTACTTTGGGGTTCTCCTCCATCCAGCTATTATTGTTTTTGTTCTTTTATTATCATTTTTATATCAGAATGCAAAGCATGTATGTCAAGTCTAAAGACCCATAAAATGCAATATTATTAGAAGCTAAGTTCATAAACAATAGCTAAGGAATAAATCAAACATATCAATAAGAATCTGTACTGGGGAAGAAAGACTGGAGTCTCTAATGTCAAGCTGAAAGTTGTAAGTGCCTCTTACTCTTCTTCATGTGAGAGATGACTGGCTGAAATGAATTTTTAGACCTTTCTTGGGGTTGACAGGGTACAGAGTATACTATGCCTATCTAGGCTGAGTTCCCAGAGGCAAGGATTTCCATGGAGAGTTCACAGTCTGCAACCACATCAGTAAGAGGCTATCTCTAGAGCAGAAGTCAGAGACAAGAGGAGTGAAAGGCATGGAAAACAAACAGGCAGAGGGATACAACAATGTTTTCCAGGTAGGTATGCAAAAAGAAACTAAAGACTTCTACTTCTATGATCTGTATAAAAATTTCTCAGTAATCAGGTGTGAGGGTGCACACCTTAATCCCAGCACTTAAGAAGAAGAAGCAAGTGGATAACAGAGTTTGAGGCCCAAAGGACAAAGATGGTTGAGCAGTGTCCCACATATGTCAGTCAACACCTGTGAAGGACAAGATAACTACATAGGACAAGGCACTGACAGACTATATCTGCATGAAGCCCATCAGAATCCACTCCAAGTCAGTACAGCAGAAGAGGCAGGAAAACAGTGGGATATAAAATTTCATCTACATCTGACTCCAAGCATAACTTTTTTAAATTAAAAATTGTTTGGCCTATTAGCTCAGGCTTATTATTAATTAACTCTTATTCTTATATTAACCCATAATTTTTATCTCTGTTTAGTCATGTGGCTTGGTACCTTTTATCAGTGAGGCATTCTCACCTTGCTTCCTCTGCATCTGACTGGTGACTGACTCTCTTCCTTTCCTCTTTTCTGCATCCTTTTAGTCTGGTTGCCCCACCTATACTTCCTGCCTGGCTACTGGCTGATCAGCATTTTATTAAACCAATACGAGTGACAAACCTTTGCAATGTATAAGAACATTTTCTTCCATTTTTTTCCTTTTTTTTTCTTTTCAAAACAAGAATTCTGAATCTAATCTCCTTTGTCTAGCCTTATTTTCCTGACCATTATCATAAATAACTTGAAACCAACACTCTAAACAAAGACAAACATACACAATCCATTTTTGAGATTGTGGGTATAGTTTTCTAGTTTACCTCCTGCTGATTGGGGATGCTGATAATGTTATGGGGATCAAAAGAAAATCTAAGATAATGGTCAAATCCAGATTAGAGTATTCTGTGAGGTTGGATCATCTCAATGAGCAGACTGAAAGGTGTTATGGATGTAGAACTCAGAAGAAACTAACTTCCAAGTAGACAAAACTCAACATATCATTGAAATAGTTCCTGAAAATCAAAACAGCCTTTATGAATTGCTTTCCATAATCAGGATTTTCACTAAAAAAATCTGTCTTTGAGACAAGATCTGTAAACCCAGGTATATTTATTAGGATTAACATATTATCTCCTCATTTGAAAGATAGTTTTCTTTGGGTCTTAGTCATATTATGTCAGAATGAGTCATTTAATTCTGTAGCTACCTGATCCTACCCTGCCAAGGCAATTCTTCTTCCTGATGCTCTAAGATTTTTATCTTTTCTTTTTTAATTTACTTTTTAAAAAAAAACTATCTTTTCTCATTTTACATATGAAATCCAATTCCTACTCCCTCCCTTCCTCCTGCTCCCTCCACATTCCCCCCTTCTATCCCTCATCCCATTCCCCACCTACTCTTCAGAGAAGGCAAGTCTTCCCATGGGGAGTCAACAAAGTCTAGCACATTGCTTTGAGGTGGACCAAGGCCCTCCCCACTATAGCAGGCTAAGCAAGGTATTCCTCCAGAGAGAATGGGTTCTAAAATGCCAGAACAAGCAGTAGGGATAAATCCTTCTCTTAATGCCAGTGGCTCCACAGTCTGCTCCAGCCATACAAATGAAACCCACATTTAGGGGGACTAGTTTAGATACATGGTGCCTTCATTTTTGCTGAATTCTATAAGTATTTAATTTCTATCTTTTTTCTTTCTTGACCCAGGGGTGATTTAATTAAGCACTGGTAAATTTCCATGTGTTTGTATATTTTTCTGCAATTAGTATTGTTATTGAATTCTAACTTTAAACCATAGTGATCCAATAAGATAGAGGATGTTATTCCAATTTTTCTGTATCTGTTGAGGTTTGTTTTGTTACCAATAATGGAGTCCATCTTAGAGAAGGCTCCATAAATTGCCGAGAAGAAGTTGTATCTTGGTGAAATGCTCTATAGATGTCTGTTAAGTTCATTTGAGCCATTGCATCTGATAGTTCTCTTATTTCTCTGTTAAGTTTTGGTCTGATTTACCTGCCCATTAGAGAGAGTAAGGTGTTAAAGTCTCCTATTAGTGTATGGAGTTTGATGTGCTATTTAAGCTTTAGTAATGTTTCTTTTACATATGTGGGTGATCTTGTGTTTGGAGCATAAGTGTTCAGGATTGAGACTCCTCCATTTCTTCTGTTTGATTTTATATTGAGGTCTATTTCGTTATATATTAGGATAGCTACACCAGCTAGTTCCTTGGGTTCATTTGATTGGAAAATTTTTTCCCATTCCTTTAATCTGAGGTAAGTCTGTTTTGAGGTTGAGGTGTGTGTCTTGTTTAAGCTTCCTTTCCTATCCATTCTCTTAGCCTGTGTCTTTCTATAGGTGAATCAAGTCCATTGATATGAAGAGATATTAATGGCCAGTGATTATTAATTCCTGCTCTTTTGGTGGTAGTGTTTATGTGTTTTCCTTTTTTGGGATTTTCTAGCATGAGGATATCAGTAGCCTGTGTTTGGGGGAGGGGGGAGGGGTGCAGTTATTTTCCTTGGGTTGGAGTTTTCCTTCTAGTACTTTCTGTAATGCTG
>NC_022021.1:20700472-20702424 GCF_000317375.1 Microtus ochrogaster
AGGTGTAATTCTGATAGGTCTGCCTTTATGTGTTACTTGGCTTTTTTCTTTTACAGCTCTTAATATTGTTTCTTTAATTTGTATGGTTTTTTGTTTTGATTATTATATAGCAAGGGAACTTTTTCTTGGTGCAATTTATTTGGTGTTCTGTAAACTTCTTGTCCCTTCATAGGCATATCTTTCTTTAGGTTGTGAAAATTTTCTTCTATGATTTTGTTGAAATTATTTTCTGTGTCTTTGAGTTGGAATTCTCCTTCTATGCATATTAGTCTTAGGTTTGGTCTTTTCATGGTATCCCAGATTTCCTGGATGTTTTGTGTTAAAAATTTGCTGTATTTATTATTTTCTTTTACTGATGAGTATATTTTCTCTATAGTATCTCCAACATTTGAGAGATACTATACTTTTTTTTCCATTTTTGTATTCTGTTGATTATGCTTGCATTGGTAGTTTCTGTTCATTTACCCAGATTATCCATTTCTAGAATTCCTTCAGTTTTGGGTTTTTTTTTTATTGCGTCTATTTCAGTTTTCAAGTTTTGAGCTGTTCCTTCAGCTTTTTGATTGTTTTTTCTTGGTTTTCTTGTTTTTTTTTTTAAGAGACTTATTGATTCCTTTCAATTTTTGTTTGACTTTTCCTCCATTTCTTTAAGGGAATATTTAATTTTCTCTTTAAGAGAGCAGGCCAAGAGAGACCTTAGATCTTTATCTCTTGGTTCACTATGTGCAGTTGCAGCCTTGCTTTAGAGTTTCTCTGAGGACACAGGGAATGGTAAGCTTGGGTACTGAGTGGGCCTTGTAGCATACAGGGTCTGATTGATGTGGAGTGTTAGAGTAGCCTATCTTCAGGAAGCATGTTGCTGACTGGCTAGTGAAGCTGAGGCAGGTGGGGAGGGACCCAGTGTTTTGCCCATGTATCAAGGGCTGGCCTAGACAGTAAAGTGATTGGCTATCTTGATAATCACTCACCTTTTGGCTTGATGTGTACAAGTTACAGCCTGTACTTCAGAGTTTCTCTGAGTCTCAGGACATGAGTTTGGGGGTGGAGTGGGTATTGTAGTTTACAGGGTCTGATCAATGGGGGGGGGGTGATGTTGGAGCAGCCTACCTGCAGGAAGCATTCCTGCTGTCTGGATAGTGATGTTGAGCCTGATGCTGTAGTTACTATCCTTGCAGTCTGTGGCTCCTCATTTGATGTGGGAGTGTCATATATCAATCTGTTGATTCCATTGGTTAAGCAATAAAGAAACTGCCTATGCCCATTTGATAGGCCAACCCGTAGGTGGATGGAGTAAACAGAACAGAATGCTGGGAGAAAGAAAGCTGAGTGAGGAGGTCCAGGATTCTCCCACTCCAGGCAGACGCAGGTTAAGATCATTCCTGGTAAGCCAGCTCATGGGCTACAGCAGATTATTAGAAATCGGCTAGTTCAGGTGCGAGAGCTAGCCTAGAAGAGGCTAGATAGAAATGGGCCAAGCAGTATTTAAAAGAATACAGTGTCCGTGTAATTATGTCGGGTAAAGCTAGCCGTGCGGGCGGCCGGGGTGCTGGGGACGCAGCCCCGCCGCTCCTATTACAACACTCATTGTAATGTGCTCTCTGAGGCATCGTGAAACAAAATTAGAGGAACATTCCAGAGCCACATCCTCTCACCTTCCACACCATTACTGTAATGTGCAGGTGAGTTTGTAAATGGAGACTGCTCATTCAGTTCTAGCCACCCAAACATGAATAATCACAAAGAAACTCTATTAATTATAACACTGCTTGGTCTATTAGTTCAGACATCTTACTAACTAATTCTTACATCTTAAATTAACTCGTTTCTATAATCTATGTATCACCACAAGGCTGTTGCTTCCTGGGTAAGATTCTGTTCTGGCATCTTTCTGCTTTAGCATCTACACGGCATCTCCTTGACTATGTCTTCTCTCTCTCTCTCTCTCTCTCTCT
>NC_022021.1:20702524-20723707 GCF_000317375.1 Microtus ochrogaster
TCCATCCAGTCTGTCTATATTCTTCCCTGCCATAGGCCATTGCAATTTTAATTCATTAACCAATAAAAGCAACACATATAGAGAGGAATTTCCCACATCATAAATTGTCTTCTAATGAGGTTTTAGTCTCTTCATCTTTGCCCTAAGATACTAGCCCAACAACTGTCTTCTTTTCATCTTTTATAACAAATACCCTCTCCAGAGAATCTTTGTAAGATACAAATGTGAGGTAGAGTGTGTTAATCTTTACTAACCCCCAACTCCTGGCAACTAGTTGAGGAAGTCAATATTCCATTTCTCTGCTCCCCTTGGAAGAAATCATCCTTTGTCTCTTCCACTTTCTCTTGAACTTGCTCCCATCTAACCGTCACTTCAAACTCTTCACCAAAGAGTTTGTGAAGGTCATTAGTGACTACTACTCCAATGTACAACAGTCAGTTTTTATCCATGTCAACAGCTAGAGTTTTAACACAGATGGTCTCTTCATATGTTAACGTTTTGTTTTGTTTTGAACTTGGCTTCCCTATGTGTTTTTTTTAACTTCACTGTCTATTCCTTCTCATTCTCCTTGTTTATTTGTCTCTATCTTCTCAACTTCAAAATGTTGGAGAGCCTCTGGATGTAACCTTCTGACTTTTTTCATGCACTCCAGTTTAAAATGACCTCCTTCACTTCCTGTGGCTGCAAATGGCATCTACATCCTGAAAACTTGTATATGCCTTGTCTCCATTCTTGTGATTTCTACATTTATTTCCATAATCACATATTTGGTATCTGTATGACATCTCTAAGTGAGTAAAATAATAATAAACTTAATGTGTCAAAATAAAATTTTAGGTCAATGGTACACCCAGGAAAAGGTAGAATGGTGAAGAACTAATTCCACAAAGGTTAAAGGATGGAAAAAGGTATCCCAAGCAAATGTACCCAAGAAGCAAACTTGTATAGTCATTAAAATATCTGACAAAATAGGGTTCAAACCAAAACTAGCCGGAAGAGATAAGGAAAGACAATTCATGCTCATCAAAGAAAAAAAAAATCCACCAATAACCAAGAAGACACCACGACTCTTACCATCTATGGATCAAACACAAGAGCATCCAAGTCTATTAAATAAAAAAGCTTAAACCACACATTGACCCTCACACAATGATATTGGGTGACTTTAATAAACCACTCTTACCAACAGACAAGTCATCCTGACAAAAACTGACAAAAAAAAGAAATGTAGAAGCTTACTGATATTATAAACAAAATGGACCTAACATATTTACAGAATACTTTGCCCAAACATGGAAGAATATGGCTTCTACTTAGCAAACACCTCCTACCACTTGCTTTAAAAGGGAGCACAAACTTGAACATAAAGCAAGTCTCCACAGATACAAGAAAATTGAATAACACCCTGTATCCTATCTGATCACCACAGATTAAATCTGGATATCAACAATAACAGAAAGTTTATGAAATCATGAAAGCTTAACAGTTCACTACTGACTGAAAAAAATGGGTCAAGACTAAAATTAAGAAAGAAATTAAAGAATTGCTATAATTGAATGAAAATGAATACACAATATACCTAAATTTATGAAACACAATGAAAAGAGTTCTAACAAGCAAGTTCATAGCAATAAGTGTCTACATTTTAAAAAAATAGGGAGATGTTGTTGTAAGGAGAGGCCACTTGTTCATCCCGGCCGCCCAGAACCAAATTAACCACACACAAACTATATTAATTGAAACACTGCTTGGCCCCTTAGCTCTAGATTCTTATTGGCTAACTCTTACATATTAATTTAACCCATTTCTACTAATCTGTATATCATCATGAGGTTGTGGCCTACCAGCAAAGTTTCAGCATTTCTATCTCTGGCAACAGCTCCATGGTATCTCTCTGAATGTGTCTTATTCCTCCCAGGATTCAGTCCAGTTTTCCCCACCTACATAAGTTCTGTCCTATTAACAGGCCAAGGCAGTTTCTTTATTCATTAACCAATAAAAGCAACACATAGACAGAAGGACCTTCTACACCAAGATCTCATATTATCAATGTAACCGCACAACTGAATGTTCTAGAACAAAAATAAATAAATAACACAAAAGAAGAGTAGATACAAGAAATGATCCAACTTAAGACTGAAATCAGTAAAATAGAAACACGAAAAGCAACAAACATAATACAAAGAATCAATGACACAAAAAAAAACTGTTGTCCAAATTAATATAATCAGAAATAAAAAGGGGCGTGTCTTAGTTAGTGTTTTACTTTTGTGAATAGACATCATGACCACAGCAACACTCATAAAGGAGACACTTGACTGGGTCTAGTTTGCAGGTTTAGTAGTTTAGTCCATTATTGTCATGGCAGAAAGAACGGCAACATGCGTGGTATTGGAGAAGTAGTTGAGAGTTCTACATCTGGATTGGCAGGTGGTAGAAAGTGAGAGTGAGCCACTAGGTCAGGCTTGAGCTTCTGATACACTTCCTGCAACAAGGCCACACATATTCCAACAAGGCCACATGCCTGAATGTTTCCAAATACTGTCACTCTTTCTATGAAGCTATGGGGAGCATTTTCATTCAAAACAACCCAAGGAACATAAAAGCAGACACCAAGGAAATTCAAAGAGTTATAAGGGCATATTATAAAAATGTATACTCCACCAAATTGAGAAAATCTAAAACAAATTTATAATTTTCTCTCTATAAACCACATAGCAAAGTTAAAACAAGATCATATAAGCAATTATAACAGGCATATAACCCCTAATGAAATAAAAGCAGTAATTAAACATCTCCCAACCAACAAAATCCCAGGGCCAAATGGTTTTAATACAGAATTCTACCAGACTTTCAAAAAAGAGTTAATGCCAATACTCCCCAAATAATTTCATAAAACAGAAACAGAAATAAAATTGCCATTTGTTTTCAGAAGGTCACAGTTACCATGATACTCAAAATACAAAAGAATCAACAAACCAAAAGAATTACAGCCTAATTTCCCTTATGGACATAGATGTAAAACTACTTAAAAAATACTTGTTGAATTCATAAACACATCACATAGATCATCCGCCATGATCAAGAAGACTTCATCCCCCAGAGATGTAGGATTGGTTGAACATTTGTAAATGGATAAATGCAATCCACCATATAAACAAACTGAACAAAAAAATACATGGATCATCTCATTAGAAGCAGAAGAGGCATTTGACAAAAAGCCCAACACCATGTTAGGATAAAAGTCCTGGGGAGATTATGAATGCACAAGATACACATCAACATAATAAAAGCAGTTTATAGCAAGTCCATTGCAAACATCAAAGTAAGTGGAGAGAAACTTAAAGTATTTCCACTAAACCAGGAACAAGACTAGGTTTTCCACTCTTTCAATTCCTCTTCAATACAGTACTTGAAGTCCTAGAGTAATAAGACAACTGAAAGAGATCAAGGAAACACTAATTGGGAAGAAAGAAGACAAAATATCTTTATGTACAGATGATTCAATACTATATATAAGTGATCTTTTAAAACTCCACCTGGAAATTTCTACAGCTCATAAGAAGTTTCAGAAAAGTAACTGGATATAAAATTAACTCACAAAAATAAGTAGCTTTACTATATTCAACGGACTAAGAAAGAAGTGATGGAGATAAGACATTTCATAATAGCCCCAGCCTTAAGCAGCATTTCTTCATTAAATCCCTATTCACCAGGGCTCAGGAAACCCTGTGGAAGAGGAGGTGTAAAATTTGTAAGAGCTGGAGAAGATGGAGGGCATCCAGAAAGCAAGGCTCTCTAGATCAACATGATCTACTGACATATAAACTCACAGAAATTGAGGCAGAATTCATAGAGACTACACGGTTCTGCTTCAGATGGAATCTTCTGTCTGAAAGAAGAGGATACATGCCCCCATCCCTAATACAGAAGCTATCCCCAATTGATAAGCACTTGCAAATGAAAATTTAGTTTCTCCATGGGAGTTTCGCCAAGAAAATCAACTACTCTTAAGGGCTGAATGCATGAGCAGCATGCCAACAAAAAAATTAACTCAGTGGCATATTTGGCAATTCTTTGCTTTAGAATGTCATGACAGAGTTTCCCTTCATTTTTATTATTTTTAAATTTTATCTTATTTTTATTTTTACTTTACTTACATATTTTCTTATCTCTTTTTACCATACAGGTTCTCTGTGTATATGTTCTGGCTTCCAGTTTAGTGTTTTTATTGGATTCCTGAGTGAATAAACAAATGGGCTCCTGTTTCTTGTACCTTTTATTGGCCTCTTTGCCTTCTTGTTTTTGTTGTGTTATTTGATCTGTTCTTATGTGTTAGTTTTGTTTTATCTTATTATATTTTATTTTGTTTTATTAATATAGAAACTTGGTTTTTTTCTAATGAGAGACAGAAATGTAGTTGCTCGAGATGAGAGGGGACGTGGGAAGGAACTAGGAAGAGGAGAGGGAGGGGAAACCATAATTGGGATATGTGAGAAAAGAATATATTTCCAATAAAAAGAAGGCAACAAAAATTGTCTGACAATACACACACACACACACACACACACACACACACACAAAAGAGTTCTTCAATAATGACATATGTGCTTTTCAGTTCAATTAAATTCTTGTCTAAAACAATAGGCATGAAATCACCATCTCGTTCCCCATGAATTTAGACAGACCCTCCCTTAGTTTTCACCAACACTGAGAATAGCTTACACAAAGACCTGTGACTATCTTTGTCTCCTCTTTGGACTTCTCACATGAGGTTTATCAGCAAACTATTTGTTATGGTTTAGGGAAGCAGCAGGTGCAGTTCCCCGAGGTGGCGGGTCCCAGGTGGGTCACTGCAGGTAACCCAAGAGACAGATAGACACACCATGCAGAGAGAGTTATTCAGTTGGGAAGGGAAGGCAATGAGAGAGAAACAGAGAAAAACAGAGAGAGAGAGAGAGAGAGAGAGAGAGAGAGAGAGAGAGAGAGAGAGAGAGAGAGAGACACGAGGGGAGAGGAGAAAAGGCAGGAGCCACCTCTTCAGAAGAGAGATGGGACAGAGAGAGTGCTCAGACTGGAGGTGGAAGAAGGAGTGGGAGGAGCTTGTCTCTTAAAGGGACAGGACAGACCATTACATTTCCATCTCTTTTTTGTAATAAAAAGGCAGGAAGTCATGCACAATAGGTTAAAGGAATTGGGGTGGTGGATTCTCAAAACTGCTTCCTGTTTATTTGTGGCCATTGTCTTAAGTTGGAATCTGAGAAAGCTGGGTACTGGTCACATCCTGGGGTAACTAACTGGTCTCTTTACTCCTGTCCAGAGTTTGTGGTATAAAAATGTCCAGTGTCTCTTAGAGCTGTTTATGCTATTGGCAGAACAGAGGACAAAGTTAAGTTTAGGAAGAAAAAAAAATTAGGACCAGTACAAAAGCACAGAATTGGTAAAGAGTTGGCAAGAACCTGGATTTAACATGTTGATGATAATGTGAAAGAAAAATAAGGAAATTAACACAGTGGTTCTAATTCTTCCTCAGAATATAACCTAAGAAACACAAAGCCCCAATGTTGACATATACCATAAGTAAAAAGCAACTTTCCTAAAGAATGGATAAGCAACATGCAAATTCATCAATATTACCCATTATAATTGTTTCAATATAGAGATGGTTTTATTTATTTATTTTATTTATTTATTTATGCAACTTCATGAAACAAATATATGTTCCTTCATGTCTAAATATATAAACTTTTTTTAAGTGGCAAAATAAAAAGCAGCTTCAGAGAACAATGAACTAATAACTAACTTAAAAATTATGAATCATACCTCCATCACATGGTAGGAAATTTTAAGCCAAGAACTGGAGTTCTTTTCCTGATGCCCTTACTCTCTGGACAGTCTTAGAGGAAATCACTCCTTAGAAGCTTTTACAATGAGATCTGAGGAGACATTCCTTAATACAGTGATAGCATGGTAGATATCCAGCCTGACTCTTCTTCAGTGTCCAGGGCATACTACAGGAACAAAGTCATCCTTGTTCAGAGTTCAAGCCCAGGACAGAGCTGACAGTGATTGTGTACCCGAGATAGATGACTAAAGTCTCATTCTCATGAAATTAAGTTTTCAACATCAGGCTTTCAGGCCAGCCACACACCCTCTGCTTTTTTTTTGGGGGGGGGTGGATTTTCTCTGTAAACAAAACAGAATCAACATCTTGATTCTTCCTTTCTCCCTTTTCTTATTTTCTTTTCTTTATTACTTCTTCCCCCTCATTACTATCATTATTCATAATAGAATAATGAATGGGATTATATGGAGGCCTTTACAAACTGTAGGTATGAACAATTCATTTTAAACAAATATGCTCTTGCCTTTGGATTTATTAAAATTGTTATTGTGTTTCCATTTTTGAATGATGTCTGCTCCCTATCTCAATTTCTCTTATTACCTCTAAAATGATTTTCGTACTACAATATCCCTACAAGGCCTTTCACAGAGAATGCAAGCTCTCTGAATCTTAGGAACGTAACTGCAGTGACCTTTCTCCTGACAGTCCAAGACTGACATCACTATTCTGCCTGCACCTGGGCCTGGATCAGTGCCTTCATGGTGAGCAGCTTGACTCTCTTCCCCCTCCCCACTCCATTTCCGCCTCTAGGAGTTCCGCATGTTTCCTAGTCTTAGCCTCTTTCTCTATATCTCTATTTCTGCACGGAGGATGTTTTTGCTCTGCTTTAGCAGGTCCACGTCAGGCATCCCATTTTGAGCATTTCCAAGCCTCAGGGCTTTCACCTGAGCTGATACTCCTATTGCTATCTGCCCACAACACACCATCTTTGCATATTTGGCACATCACAAATGAAATTCATGTCTCTTTCATCCAGCCCCTCCCTAGTCAATCTCAGTTTCATACCAGAATTTACTTGGCAGTATATGGAGAAGTAAACTTAATTTCTTCAATTAAAACCTCTGAGTCGTGTGAGTCTTCTTTTACTCATCGACTCGCTGCTCAAGCCCTTTGACCTCATCTGCAGTACTGCGGATAACTGAGACCTAAACAGGTGATGCCTTGGATTCATTTCATCACCTTTGTCTCCACTCACCCGACCTTCATTTTACTATTTTGTAATTAAACTATGGCTCCAGTTTCCTTGCTTGCTTCAGTTTTCCTCCCATTCTGACTCCCTTCTGATGCTTCCCCACATACATGATCAAATTCATCTTCTGGTTCTTGCCCTAGTCTCAGAATACTCATTTGAAGTTGTGCAAACTTGATGGCCGAGCATGCGTGGGTTCTTCAGATTTACAGTCTTAGCTGTTCTGACTTGTTTTTCTTATGGACTACAAAACATTGACTGAGTGGCAAAGATGCCTGACTCAAAAGTCTTCCAGTGCTTCTACATTCATTGGTCAGAACGCAGGCTTAGACTGTGGTCACAAACTATTCCAAAGTATCTGTGCTCTGAAACAAAAGAGTGCAAGTTCAGAAAGCTTGTTACTGCTATGATTGCAATACCTTCTCGGTACTTGGAAACTCCTGTGATATAGTCAAAAGTAACTTCCGTGTGATTTTCATATATTATTTTATGAATTCTGTCAATATTTTAAACGATTAGAAATTATAGTAAACAAATCTTTCCAAAAGTTTGAAGATGGCTGTTACACATATGTTGCATGACCATAAAATTAATTCAGAGCATAAGACATAGTACTGGATTTAAACAAAATAATACAGAAAACTATTGATATCATGGCAGGTTCTTCATTGCAACTGTACTTCAGTAAACCACCACTGTTAACAGAGGAGTGTTTGGGGGCAAAGGATATAGTTCAATGGTGCAGAAATGACCTAGCACTTGCCAGACCCTGGCTTGAATTCCAGGAACAAAAGCATTAAATAAGGAAAAGGGGGAAGACATTGAGATACTTCTCTACTTTCTAATGCCATATCAATGGGAAGATGGATTTTTTTCATGGGCTTCAAGCATACCACACCAAAATGAATGAAGAAGAAGAGACAAACATCTAGCCATCTTCTGCCAAACTTGTCATTAAGAAAATTTGCAGAAATATAAACATAAGCATAGGTGAAAAAATAAAACTAAATGAAGTCCCTATATAATGGACTAACTGATATACCAACTAGACATCCTACGCCTCCAAGTAAAATTCCAATAACAGGAATTGGCTACATCTTGTTGAATCTTGGCAAAAGGCCCCCAAACATCACAGACCATTGTCAAGGACAACCTGATGGTAAGTCTCTATCACTGAAAAGACAATTTCCATCATCAAACTTGAGAAACCCCTAATGCCCAACTAGAAACTTCACCCCTAATGACTAGCATTCATTTTGCTGGAAGGTGTTCAGTATAATACTAGGAGAGAAAAAGCAATCACCAGTATCACCCAGGTATAAAGTCTATAACTTACATTAGTGACCTGCCTGCAAAATATTATGGTACAAGAGTGATATATATTCTGGGAATAACCAACCATTTCTAATTGGATTTAAGGCCCACTCCATAAGAAGGAATCCATACCTAACACTGTTAAAGTCATCGAGAACATGACACTAGATAGGATATGAGCCTAAAGGAGGGCCTGTTACTATAATTTTCTTAAAGGAACATACTGATGAAATGACTCTGAATGATGTATTGCTACACCTACAGATCAGAGCGTCACTCATCCCTTTTTAGAGTAGCCTCTTCTTTCAGTAGATGGTAATAAATACAGAGACCCCCAAAGGGACAGTGTGCAGAGAATGGGAGACTTTGGAACACTAATCTCTAACTGAAATGTCTTTATTTAGACACAGCAGGACTGATACATAAATGAACTTAAAGAGAATGACAACATACACAAGCCCTGCACAGCTGCAAATCAGACAAAAGCCCAGATTGAGAAAGCCTCATCCCTACTCAAGAAGTTATTTGTAATTGATATCTGTTAGGAGAGACAAAAATTGGTTTTCTTTAGTAACATTTCACTGAGCACATCAATCACACTCCATGACAGACCCCATGCTCAAGAGTACTTGGGACACAAAGTTGACTCCATGCTTTTCCTTTTTGCTTTTGTTCTGTTTTGGTAAATTTTTTATGTGGGTGGGTTTCATTTGTTTGCTTTGATTTTCACTTTTTGTTTGTGTTTGCTTGTTTGATTTTTGAGAGAGAAAAAATATGAAGTTGGGTGGATAGAGAGAATCTGGAAGGAGTGGGAAAGAGGGAAGAGAATATGACCAAAATACAGAGCATTAAAAAAATTACCTTAAAATTACTTTATATTTTTAAAAAGAAAGAAATGCAATTTTCATTTAGAAGAGACTGAAAAGTCATACTTTTTATGAACTACGTGTATTTTCATATATTATTTTATTAATATTCTACTTCATTACTAAATAATTATTCTAATCTATTGTACAGTGAATATCAGTGTATATAATATTTTATAGCAGTGTTATGGAAACCTGACTTGAAAAATGTTGAGAAGCTGTATAAGCCCTCACCCTCACTTCCTTTTCCTTTCATATTATCACTGAAGAAAACAGGTCTTTTGCCTGGTCCAGTCCTTTCCCAACCATTCTCCAAAGAAGGGCCATTTACTTACTTGGATATTTGTTTTTTGTATGTTCCTTTGCTAATTCTGTCTATTTTTCAGTCATTCTGTCCATTTTTCTCTGCTTTCAGTATGTAATGGCATCATTGTGTCCTATGTCTTCTGTAAATGAAGTTTTGTTCTTGTTTGAGATATTGGGCTCTGCTGCCAACTGCATGATGTCAATCATTTTCATCTTTATCATCTCTAGTGTTACTCACAATATAAGACAGCAGATGCTAATTGGCAATGATAATGCTACAGTTATTAACAAAACATACTTTGGTCCTAATTAATAAGAAGAATTTAATCAAATGTTCTGTGCCTCTGGAATACAAAATAATAGTTCTTCAAAGGTCTAATACTCCAAACATGTGAACATGGTACCTCACGTAACAAAAGGCATCTTGAAGATATTCTAACAATTAAGGAAACTTATTCTGTATTATTCCTATAAACTTAGTTGTTTTGAACAGGAGTCCACAGGCCCAGAGTTAACACAGAAGTAATAATATAAAGAGGGTTCATTAGGAAGGAGTAGAAGGATATACAAGTCAAGGAATGTAAGAGGACTCAACTTCTGGAGTCTTCCTTTGGGGCTTTGGTCTTATTTTGGCTCAATATTTCCTCACTCATTCCCCTTTTCTTCTCTTTTGTAGTAGCAATATGTATTCTGTGACATTGTATGTTTGAAGTATGTAACTTGCTTTTGATTTTACAGTTACTGTAGCAGGATAGTCAATCACACTGTATGAATATATGTCACTGCTTTATTCTGATTGGTTTAATAAAGAACTAAATGACCAGAAGCCAGGCAATAGAGAATAGGTGGAACTTCCAGGGGAAGAGGAACACAGGGTTAGAACCTAGGCACGCAGGAGACGCCAGCCACCAGCAAGACAATGAGGATGTTTGGAATGGACGAGAGGTAAAGAGCCATGTGGTAAAATGTAGATTAATAGAAACAGGTTAAATTAAGTTGTAAGAGCTAGTTGGGAACAGGCCTAAGCTAGAGGCTGAGCTTTCATAATTAATAATAGGTCTCTATGTCATTATTTGGGGGCTGGTGAGCTAAAGAAAGTCCGATGAGACAGTCTGACCACATGTTGCAATCAATAGATTACTTTGATTCTCAAGAGACTTTGGACTTTTAAACTGTATTGAGACTGTGAAAGACTGTGGAGACCTTTGAAGTTAGAGGAAATGCATTTTGCATTATGATGTGGCTCCAAGCCTGGAGGGGGGGTCAGGCAATGGAATGTGGTGATTAGAATGAGAATGATCTTCATAGGTTTATGAATTGAATATTTGGCCCCACTTGAATACTTGGTCCTGAGTTGATGGAATCATTTTGAAAGGATTACAAGTGGCCTTGTTGGAAAAATCATGTCACTGGGGGAAGACTGTGAAGTTTCAAAAGCCCACATTTTCCCAAATCATCTCTCTGCCTCATGCTTGTGACTCAAGATGTAAGCTACAAACCTCTGCTCCAGTGCCATGCCTGCCTTCCCACTGCTTTGTCCCTCCATAAGGGTCATGGACTCAGCCTCTAAACTGGAAGTCCTCAATTAACTCTCCTATAAAATGCCTCAATTGTGATGTAACTAGGTATAGGGCCCAGGCCGAAGGTCTATCTACAAAACATTCCTGTTAACTCAGGAAGAACTAAGTCTCAGAGAACACTACAGAAAGGTTGTGGGAAAATGGTAAAAGACAACGAATCAAGAAACTTGCTATCAGATTTTGTCTTCTAGGAACATCAGAATCTACATCCACAAAGTATCACCAGCAAGACTGCAAAAGGTGAACTGAACACGGACACCAATGCACATGTGAAGCTGGGTTGAGGAAAGCCCTTGAGACTTCAGCCCTATAGAAAGACCTGCAGGCAACTTGTCCAGTGCCAGGCAGCCCTGAAAACATACAAGCAAGAAACAGTATATGGATTGAGCAGGCGTATTTAAGAATACATACTTATATATGTATATTCATGCAGTAACAATTAATAGCAAAGAAAGCCAAGAAGTTGAAGGAGAGCTGGGAAGGATATATGGGAGGGGACAGTTTGGAAGGAGGAATGGTAAGATATAAATGTTGCAATTAAATTACAATGTCACAAATAAAGGAACAAAAAAGAAAGAACATTTAATAAGACAGAGACAAAGAAAAATCTCAACATCTTGCTTTTTAACTAGTGATTACTAAAGTTTAATTAATAACTCAGCTTGTTTCAAGCCACTCATTGAGTTAATGATCATTTATTATATCAATAGGAATATAATTTATTGCCATTATATTGATCATATTACTATTTTTCTAAAATCTATGAAATAGTACTCAAATTAATATGCTGAAACAATAAAGAAATATATTGTTTGGAAACTAAAATTCAGTTTTTGTTATATGTATATTAAGTGCCCAAATATGATTTTAAAATATTTATGTTTTATTTTTCTTATATTTATTGATGGTTTTTTAATTTATTTATTTTTTATTGAAAATGTCCACCTCCTCCCACTTCCCTCCTCTCTTCCCTCTCCCCCTCCCCCTCCCTCTCCAGTCCAAGGAGCAGTCAGGGTTCCCTACTCTATGGGAAGTCCAAGGTCCTCCCTGCTCACCCCAGGTCCAGGAAGGTGAGCATCCAAACAGACTAGGCTCCCACAAAGCTCGTCCATGCAGTAGAATCAAAACCCAGCTCCATTGTCCTTGGCTTCTCCATCAGCCTCCACCGTCAGCCACATTCAGAGAGTCCGGTTTGATCACATGCTCCATCCGTTCCAGTCCAACTGGCCTTGGTGATCTCCCATTAGATCAGTCCCGCTCTCTCCGTGGGTGGACGCACCCCTCGCGGTCCTGACTTCCTTGCTCATGTTCTCCCTCCTTCTGCTCTTCATATGGACGTTGGGAGCTTAGTCCAGTGCTCCAATGTGGGTCTCTCTCTCTCTCTATCTCCATCCATCGCCAGATGGTGAACCCAAAGATTAACATATAGTTATTGATGTTTTTATAGCTTTTCATTACTGTAGTGAGATTAATCTGTAGTTTTTGTTGTTATCTTAAATTTCATATATTTTCTTCACTAACTTCATAAAATTTGCTCATAACATCACTGGATGAGAAGAGTGGCATTGGTCATGGTATTTATCAAAGCAATTAAAACCAAGTAGAATACACCTTTTTACTCTATTTGGTGCTGGGATTGAATCCAGGGCCTTATGAATGCTAGGCCAGCTCTCTACCAACTGAGTTACTTTCTCGGCCCAAAGAAAATGAATCTGAGGTAAACTGAAATCGCACCAGAGCTGCTAAAACACAGATAGCCAACCACATAGGACAGGAAAGCACCACCAGGGGTGTTCCAGGCTCCAGGAAAATAATTTGGAAATTATTTGGTTGATGCCTTAGAAAGTCTAGGAAATATAGAATAGAAGAGCTAGCTTTTGATTGGTAACAATTTGGCCCAGACTAGAAAAGCCCAAGATGAATGAGACTTTATATTCCTAAAAAAGAAAGTGTCTGTGCAGTCCACCCACCAGCATGGATACAACTCCCACACCCAGACAGGCTGATTTTGAACAGAAAAACAAGCACAAAGATGAGCAGAAGAGCAATCATTACCAGATATCTGTGATAAAAAAATTAAAATTATAAAAATTAGAATTTATAATTGATAAAAAATATTCATAACAAATAAAAAAATTATGACTGAAATATGTATGTGCCATTTCCTTAGATATATTCAAAAGAATCTTGTACACAGAATTAGGAACAACTAATGATCTCAGAAATTATAAATATTATTGTTAGAATTGCTTTAAACAGAAGTTTTAAAGTTTATAGAAGGAGAACATTGCCAAGTAATGAATTGAAAACAGGAAACTAAACATAAGTGATTATTTATTTCAAAAAGACTATGCAAAAGGACAAAGTAGCAGTAACATCATATAAAAATATCTACATTCTTGAAAACAAAAATATAAATTCAGCATCCTACACTCTGAATTTGACAGGAGACAAGCAAGAAAGATAATAATTACAAAAATAAAAAGTAAAAGGTATTTTTTCATAGTTTAAAATCATCATTGGTGATACCTATTGCTAAAGAGAATGAAAGAAAACAATACTCTTTCAGGAAAATTATTACAAAGTATCAAAACCCCAAACTAATGGAAAAATCCTAAAGGTTTCCCAGAAAAATCAATTAGTGTCCCAACAATGAAAGGAAACTTACTACACAGAAATGAGATTTCTCAACAAAAACAATGGATTAGGATTTGTTTTAAATAAACAGAAAGACATTTATTGAAACTTAGAATTATTGAATCGGACATTAATCAAGAGCAAAGGGAAAAGTAATGACGTATTCGACAGTTATTGTTCTCACCTCTGCTGTGGTCTGACGAGCTCCCCACAGTCTCATGCCTTTCAATAGTTGTTCTCAAGATGGAGGTGGTATTGGGGAAGGTTATAGAAAACTGAAGCAGTGTGGAGCCTCTTGGAGGAAGTGGATCATTGAGAACTGGCCTTGAGGCTTTATAAACCTGATGCACTTCTTAGCATGATGTCATGTGATCTGCGAACTTACTGATTCTGTCCATGTGCCTGCCCTATCATGATGAACCATTTTCCCTTCCCTGAACCACATGTCAAACTTTAGCCTTTTTCCTTAAGTATCTTTTGCTGTATATTCACCACAATAATTAGATAACACAATACAAACTATTTCAAGTACCAGCAGTGCAGTTATGCAATAATCCTGAGAATGATGTCTGAAAGTCTTTGGAACCAGTTTACAACAGTAAAAAAGGGTTAAGTTTTTAGCTAGAAAAACATCAAAATCCCTTAATCAGAACTTAGTGCACCATTCCAGTGGGAGTTTAGAAGCCCACAAAGACAGAAGAAACACAGACAATGGAAGCCTAGTCTATGAGTTTTCAGAGAACAAAGAATCTCTTGGGAACTGGGCTAGAGACTATTGATGGTATATTCTGACACAGAATCTGGAGGCATTGTACCCATGTCCTGAGAACTTACGTGGGCCTAAATTAAAAAGTAACAAATTTCTTTTGTGAAATAAATTCCAAGAGATGAGCATTAAATGTGGCCTGGCTACTATTTCCTGCTTAATCAGATCTAACGTTAGAGTCGAGCTATGGAAGAGCATGAAGCTAGAAAGGAAACAGGTGTAGTAAGCATCGCGCAAAGTTGCCCCGAAGACGAGCCCCACCCACTGAAGGCCCTAATTTCTAAGAATAAATGTACATTTGTAGGAGAGAAGCTGCTCTGAGAAAGAAAGTGAAGTTCACTGCTTTACAGCAAAGGCCAAGGAAAGTATTCTCTAGTGAGCAGCAAATGAAAACATACACAACTGTGGATCAAAGGGAGCAGACTACCCCCTGAGCTCTAAGAAGTTGTCAACATAATATTAGCTTTACAGACATAAAAGATGCAAGATTGAGAAGATTATGGAGTACTGCTGCACATTTTCATAAATGTAACCAAAAAAAAGTGTAGCAAGGAGGTTCTGAGAGGACTCTGCCTGAAACTGAGGAAGTGGATCAGCAGCATTGCAGTGGAGACTTCAGGATATGGAAAATGCCAGGGCCTGTAACAGCTTCCTGGAGAGATGTAGGGATGGAGTGGAGATGGCCCAAGAGACAGGCAGTGTGTGCAGTGAGCACAGAGTTAGGTGAGTGGGGCTACCCTAACCCTTTGGAAATCATAAGATTCCATACAAATGCTAGAAGTTGTGCAAGGATTTTAGTTTTAACTTTAGTCCAGTCATTGCTTGCAATGCCTCAATCTTTCTACTTGGAAGGGCATACTTACTCCATGCCATTGCATACTGAAAACATGTAGATTAGTTTTTGTTTGTCTATTCTTTTATTAACGGGGATCAAAGTTAATAAAGTCCTTTGAGTCTCAGAAGAGTCTTAGATTTTTTAATTGTTGAGACTGTTAAACACTATTGGATTCTGAAGTTGGATGGGTGTATTTTGCATAATGAGATACTTATGACCTATGGGTTTGAGAGCCAGTATGTGATGGTTTGGATGAGAAATGTCCACTATAGACTCTTGTGTTCAATCCTTTAATCTTTAGTTGTTGGTACCATTTAGGAATATTATGAAACCCTTGGAAACTAAAAATCTCACTGGAAGAAATGGATCACGAGAAATAGACTAAACCCACTTCCTGTCTCTGCTTCCTGACTGTTCATGTAAGGTAACCAGCAGCCTCCTACCCCCAGCTGCCTGCCTCCCCCACAGGATGGACTCTGATGTCTTCACTCCTCAGAAATGGAAGTCAGAATAAACCCTGTCCCTAAAGGTATCTTGTCACTCCTTCTTAAAAGCATCAGCTTAAAAATGGCTTCTTTTATACCAAAGAAAAGGTCAGTAAAATGGGACGTAAAACTATGCAAAAACTGCTTCAAGAGGTTGTAGAAAATTAGAACTAAATAAGTTTTGTTAGGGAAGGCCCAAGAGTTTGTGTCTAAAATGGCACCAGATCCATATGATTTTGAAGAAAATACCATCAGATGTTTCTCAAACAGATAATATCTATGACCACAGAAAATATAGAATCTGTCTAAAATACTGTTCAAAGCACCACAAGTGTGATACCAAATATTACTGAAAACAATACAATAAAATTGCAATCTAATGACACTATATAAATTGAGAATTAATTAATGAATCTTAAGTGATAGCTACAAAATGAAACATGGTTATCCAATAAGATTTCCTAAATATGGAAGTCTAATATAATATTTGGAAATTTATTTGAATTCCTTAGTACTAGTAGAATAAAGAAAAAGAGAAAGAAAGAAAGAAAGAAAGAAAGAAAGAAAGAAAGAAAGAAAGAAAGAAAGAGGAAGAAAGAAAGAAAGAAAATTATGTAATAACTTCAATGGACTCCAAGAACATTTAATAATATCCAATCTCCATCACTGGTTTTAAATGGTCATTATACATTTCTCTCATTTTAAAATGCTCATTCATAGGGAAAATTAGAAATCTACATGCATGTATGGCTCCACCATACATCTAGAAGAGAACCATTACTAATTTTCTAAACATTTTTGGCATTACTTTACCCATGAATTCACCGTCCTGCATTGACAAAAAAAATCTTAAGCAACATAAAGTATAAGTTTCAAAGTTTTACATAATTCCACCTGACATTGTTATTCAATTAATTCTTTTTATTACTTATTCTGTGAAACAGTTTTTAAAAATCTGATTTCTCAACCCTGTTTTATATAGGCTATTCCAAAAAATCAAACAAACAAAAAAGAAACATCATATTCAACAATCAAATCAAGCAACTGGAATAATTTTTTGCTATTCGCACATGTGTAAGCTCCATGTGTTTGAGGTTGCCTGGTACCATCTCACGACCTGAAAACAAAGACGTTCATATTCATAAACGTATGCAGCCTCCATAACCTTTGGAACAGTATCTTACACATAACAGAATTTAGAGCCTTTGATATTTACTTCATAATAAAATGTGAGCATTTTATTATACCTTAAATACTATAATTAAGCCTTCAAAATAATTTTAAGGAACAAAAAAATGAAGATAGTTTAATAAAATTAATGTATTTACCTTCATTTTAACCCATTTGTCAAATGAGGAGACATTGTTTATTTTCTAATTAAGTGAGGAAACCTGCTTTTTTCTGCTTATCTGACTCCCCATTCTCTACAAGACTAAGCTTTTCGTCAGTATGCTAGATGACACATATGACCATCACGTTCTAGTTGGGATGTGGTGTAGAGCCCTGGAACATTTCAAAAGCTAACACTAGTTTCTTTTATCCCCATAACAGTGGACTAAAAGGCTGTCATTGCACCAAAGTAGAGTTTTGTGATCAGAAAAAGAACTAGGCTTCTCTGGAATCCTCTTGATCAGGTTCATGTATGTGTGGGTTGTTGGTAACAATTCATGGTCTTAGTAGTCCTCTGGTGGTATTAAATCCTCAACAAACTCCTATTAACACCTTAGGTCACACTAAGAAGAGAGGAGGGCACAGTGGGAAGTCAAGAAGCCCATAATCACTTACCTTTCTATTTAAAACTGCTTTATAGACTATTTAGTCACTCACAACATTTGTAGCATGGATTTCTTTATTCCTAAAAGTTTTAAGAACTTCACATCATCTAACGCTTGGTTGAAAGAGTGGAAGAATAATAGGTACTGAAAAAGTACATTTTTGCCCAGTAGTATAAGTTCCAAGTGATAAATGAGGCTCTTTTTAGTTGAGCCAAGTTCTTTGTTAATGGCTGCCCACCTAGCTCTGTTCTATCAAATACTAATAGAAAGTTATAATGAGCATTTGAATGGGTTAGTGCTTGACAGATAAGAAATCACTGAGTATTTAGAGACATTTTATAAACTGCTTCTATCTTCAGAAAACTAGGCTTGCACACTTTCCTATCATTCCTCCCTCCCCCAAATTACTTGTGAAGTCACAGGGCAAAATCTGATTTATGCTGTTAATGCCTCTTTGTTCTTGATTCCACTCCTTTCCCAGAAATGCTGTAGGCAGTCCACTAACATGAGTAATTTACTGGAGAAGTTATCAGAGTCCATCCAGTTCCAACTATAAAATTCAAGTGAGCAATGGTGCCTGCTAGTGCTTCACAGTGAAGGTTTGTTCCTGAAACGGTTGATTCACCATGAAGTCAAAGGAAGGTTGTATGTAAACTGACTTCACCATCAATTCATCTTTCTTGTTGTAAATTAAAAGGTGAAAACAGAAAAATAATGTTAAAATTAAAGTAGCAAAAAAAAATTCACATGACTAAACTGAACTTTACATTACAAAATGAAGTATGTAAAGTATTTCATATTGTATGTAGAAGTCAAATAGCCTTAACTGGGTTACTTTCTAAAGAGATTCTTTGTTGTATTGCTCTAATAGATAAGAAGTGTTCTATAAACCATGTGTATAGACTGAATTTGACATTTATTAATCTCCTAAAACATATGTCACTCGTAAAAGACATACCAATATATACCAATAATCTTGGGCTTATAGTAAAATTACAATAAAATTATATAAATTTCCATGTTTAGTAAAACAACACTGAGTTATTCAAAATTGTATTTCCAATGAGTTCCATTAAATAAATTAAATTTTATAATCACTCACTGCCAGTTAAAATTTTCTGCTCATACTGAATTCTCAAACATATTATCCATATTAGAATAAAAAGTTAAAAATTCAAATAGGGATTACCCCCATTCTGACCATTAGACTTTGTAAGCCACAAGCCCTGCCCCAACACCCAAACCCTCCTATCCCCCTGCAACCCCAATGGAATGCTGAAACACAGCCTGCTACTACACAAAGAGGACCAAGATGTGTGTAACCAGCTGCCCAGTGGGAAACGCTATTCTCTAGGTCCTCCATACTGGGGCAAAAGCCTGGGCCACTCTCCCCCCCACACACACTTTGGCTTCTCCAGCCAGGCAGCAGGAGAGTTCCTGCAGGCAGGCTGCTCTAATACCTCCATCCCATCCATGGGACCCTGCAAGTTACAGGTCCCACCCTGCCCCCAAACATGCCTATCCGTCTGCAACCTTGTTGGAAGTCAGAAACACAGCCTGCTATGACACAAAGAGGACCAAGAGGTGAGTAACAATCTACCCAGCAGGACATCCCACTGTCTAGGTCCTCCTCATGGGGGCAAAATCCCGGGCTCCTCTCCCATCTACCTTGACTTCTATGTCTATAGAACATTCCACACAAACACAAAAAACATACCTTCTTCTCAGCACCTCATGGAACCTTCTCTAAAATTAACCACATATTTGGTAACAAAACAAACCTCAACAGATACAAAAATTTGAAGTAGCCCTCTGTATTCTATCGAATCACCATGGTTTAAAAATAGGGTTCAACAGCGACACTAATTTCAGAAAGCCCACAAACAAATCCAAATTAAACAGTGTTCTATTGAAACACCCCTGGGTTAAGAAGAAATAAATTAAAGACTTCGTAGAATTCAAGAAAAATGAAAGCACAATGTACCCAAAACTATGAAAGACTATGAAGGCAGTGCTAAGAGGAAAGTTCATAGCACTAAGTGCCTACATATAAAAATGGAGAAGGTTAACTAGTGACTTAACAGCACACATGAAAGCTCTAGAACAAAAAGAAGCAGACTCCCAGGAGGAGTAGAACACAGGAAATAAACAAATTGAGGGATGAAAGCAATAAAATACAAGCAAAAAAAAACAATACAAAGAATCAATGAAACAAAGAGCTAGTTCTTTGAAAAACTCAACAAGGTAAAGAAACCCTTATCCAAACTAACCAAAAGGCAGAGAAAGAACATCCAAATTAACAAAATCAGAAGTAAAAAGGGAGGCATAACAACAGACACTGAAGAAATCGAGAGAATTATGAAGTCATACTACAAAGACTTGTACTCGACAAAATTGGAAAATGTAAAAGAAATGAAAACTTTCTGGATAGGTACCACAACCAAAATTAAATCAAGACTAGGTGAACAATTTAAATAGACCTATAGCCTGCAAAGAAATAGAAACTATCATCAAAAGTCTCCCAACAACAACAACAAGAAAAAAACAACCCAGGGCCAGATGGTTTCAGTGCAGAAGTCTGACAGAACTTCAAAGAAGAGCTAATACCTATACTCCTCAAATTGTTTCACATGATAGAAACAGAAGGAACTCTAACAAACTCTTTCTATGAGGCTACAGTTACCCTGATACCAAAACCACATAAAGACTCAACCAAGAAAGAGAATTACAGACCAATCTTACTCATGAGAACATATGCAAAAATACTCAATAAAATACTAGCAAACAAAATCCAAGAACACTTTGGAAACATCATCCACCATGATTAAGTCAGTTTCATTTCAGAGAAGCAGAGATGGATCAACATATGAAAATCTATCAATGTAATCAACCATCTAAATAAACTGAAAGAAAAAAACATACTATCATCTCATTAGATGTTAAAAAATAATTCAACAAAATCCAACACCCCTTCATGATAAAGGTCTTGGAGAGATCAGAGAGATACAAGGACATATCTAAACATAATAAAAGCAATACACAGCCAGCAGACAGCCAACATCAAATTAAATGGAGAGAAGCACAAAGAGACCCCACTAAAATCAGGAACAAGACAAGGCTGTCCACTATCTCCATATCTATTCAACATAGTTTTTGATTTCTGACTAGAGCAATAAGACAACAAAAGGAAATCAAGGGGATTCAAATTGGAAAGGAAGAAGTCAAATTTCATTGTTTATAAATGATATGATAGCATATATAAGTGACCCCAAAAACTCTACTAGGAAATTTCTATAGCTGACAGATACTTTGAGTAATGTGGCAGGATACAAGATCAACTAAAAAAAAAAATCAGTATCCCTCTATATAAGAATGATAAAGAAACTGAGAAGGAAATCAGAGAAACATCACCCTTCACAATAGTCATAAATAACACAAAATATCTTGGGATTAACACTACCCAAAGTATTGAAAGACCTGTTTGACAAGAACTTTACTTTTTTTAAGAAAGAAATTAAACCATTT
>NC_022021.1:20729262-20737856 GCF_000317375.1 Microtus ochrogaster
GGCCGGGTGCCAGGAATGTAGCCTGCCACTCCTATTACAACAGAGTGGCACCCAATGTGGTAATGAACTCCACGTAAAACCTGAGAGGGCTTAAAAAGAAGAGAGAGAGAATGCCCTTCAACTGAAGAATGGATAAAGAAAATATGACACATTTAGACATTTGAGTACTACTCAGTGGGAAAAAAAATTACATCTTAAAGTTTGCATGCAAATAGATGGAACTGGGGAAAACCATTCTGAGTGAGGTAACAACCCAGAAAGATGAGCATGGTATGTACTCACTCAGAAGTGAATATTAGCTGTAAAGCAAAGGATATTGAGCCTATGGTTCATGATCCTCGAGAAGCTAAGTAACAAGGAGAACCCTAAGAAAAACATGCATAGATCCACTTGGAAAGGCGAAATAGACAAGAACACACTCACAAATTTGAAGTATGGGAGTCTGCGGAGTAGGGGGGGTAGAAGGGGAAGACAAGGGGAGAAGGGAAGCGGGGAGGAGAATTTGAGGGAACGAGATAGTCAAATGGAGGAAGGACAAAGATGAGAGCAAGGGAAAATATTTTGATTGAGGGAGCCATTATGGGGCTAGCAAGAAACCTGACACTAGAGAAATTCCCAGGAATCTACAAGGATGACCACAGCTAAGACCTTAAGCAAGAGAGAAAAGGGTGCCAGAACTGGCTTTGCCCTGTAGTCAGACTGATGAATATCTTAAATATCACGATAGAACCTTCATCCAACAACTAAACAGAGGCAGAGAACTACTTCGGAGTACTGGACTGAGCTCTCAAGATCCAGTTGAAGAGTAAAAGGGGTGAGAGTATGAGCCAAGAGGTCAAGTCCATGAAGGGTTCATCCACTGAAACAGTCTACCTGATGCTAATCGAAGCTCACCAACTTCAGCTGGTTTGGGAAGGAAACAGCATAGGTCCAAACTAGTCCCTCTGAATGTGGGTGACAGGTGCATGTCTGGGGCAGATTGAGAGGCCACTGGCAGTGGTACCAGGATTTATCCCTACTACTTATAGTGGCATTTTGAGAACCTATTCTCTTTGAATGGATACCTTGCTCATCCTAGATATAGTAGGGAGAGCCTCCAAAGCAATGTACCTTACCCTCTCTGAGGAGTGGATGAGGGATAGTGGGGGCAGGGGTAGGTTGAAGGAATGGGAGGAGGGAAGGGAGTGGGAACTGGCATTGATATGTAAAATTAAAAAAGATAGTTTGTTTTCTTTAAAAAATAATAAAAATTTTCAAATAGCCAGTAGATATTTTGAATTACTGTTTCTCTACTATATTCATATTAAAGAACTAAATTTAGAGTATCACAAATAGCAATGATGGTCAAAATGTTCAAAGATGTCTTTAAATGTATTTGTCACTCATGTGGGGTTGGGGTATGGGGGTGGAGGATGGGGGTGGGGGTTGGGTGTGTGTGTGTGCACACACATGTGAGTGCAAGTGCCCAAGTACATGCATGGTTGCGAGAGGACAACTTTGAAGAGTCTGATTTCTCCTTTCACTGAGGAATGCTGGGACTGAACTCAGTTCGCCACGCTTGCACAGGAACCACTTTTGCTCAATGAACCATCTCAGCCAGACCTCAAATTTTATCATCTATCTTCCCAGAAAATTACTTTTCAAAATAAAATGAGGTAAGCAGGTAATAAAAGATGATCACATAAACTATAAGTAGAAAGCTGTAACATAATAGAGTACTAGAAATGCAGAAGGATGCTCGCTTCCATGATTGAGAACTTAAATATTGCTTGTGCTTTCCTTGACCTTAGTCAGTTGGGGTGGTTGTTTTAGGACTTTGGGGGGCAGGCAGAGACAGCAGGAGAGATGACAAATGCAACTCAGAACATCACAAAGGACAAAAGCATTAAACCCTCCTTGCTAGGTCCAGATCCCCAAAACAGCCTCAGATCATCACAGAGCACAACTCCATTAAACCCTCCTGTACTGGGTCCAGACCCCAAGCACAGCTTCACATTTTGCCCATAATTCAGACCTCCCTTACTATTTGTAAAAACTTTGAATTCCCAGACCATGATGGAATGTACCATCTTCTTGTCTATAGATACATTTCCTTTATCTTCATGCAGATAAATTCCTATTTGGCCAAGTTTAAGCTCAAATATAACTTCCTCTAGAAGTCCTTTTGCTATCCTAAAAAGTGAAGACTCTAAGCTGTGTTTCTACCACATTGCTGGAAATGCAGTCATTATACCATGATTGTGTTTGGATTTTCCTCCCCACCAAGAATTAGTTCTAAGCAAAATTGTCATTCTCTTCACTTTAATGTTTCTACCACCTAATATAGCACCTAACATACTGTCAATAATTTGGGGATTTTTAGTTCAAATAAGTGAATTAAAATGAGGAATTCATGAATTCAGCCTAAAGTTTTAGAAAGCATGCTTAACATGAAAATTAGGGAAGCATAAATGTGCTATTTCTATGTGGGGGACTCAAAAAGCAACTCAAAAAACAAGACCAAATTCAGAAGAGGAAGTTAATATGAAGACAGAAGGTAAAAGAACTGAAAACTGACTCATAAGTACTTAACTTTCCACAAAACTTAGTGGTGAGGTAAGGATGAAAATGCATCAAGCACAGAGCATTCAAGAGTGTGTTAGAAGCTATGTTGAGAAACCTTCAAGAGGGAGGAAACCTTCAAGAGGAAGAACCCACCCAGGGCTGTGCTGCTGAGGGCAGTGAAGTCAACACTTCTAAGTTTGCATGGACTAGACATTCCACTTGTTTTTCATTAGCTGGGCAACCTGCTTTCAGAAGCAGCAGAAATCCCTAAAAGTGGGTTAGAAACTAAAGTGAAGGAAGTGAAGTCAACATATTAGCATAGTTGAGATGAGAGGCAAGTTGGAAGGGACTAACTGGAAGGATCATGGAGCCAGGAAAGATGGTTTTCAGATCTTGAACTGAATGATCCAATAGAAAGAGAAGTTGACGTTATGGAAGAGAATGGAAAACTTAACAAAAAGATGCTAAGCATTTGATAGGATCAAGGGTACAAGCAGAGGCTTACCCACTGCTTGTAGGTGGTTCCATTTGTTAAGAAGGAAAAGAGAAAGGTACAGGTGCAAAGAAAGAAAACAGGTATGGCAGTGGGACGGCGACAATATCAACACAAGGCCAAAGAGACATAAGTGACAGATACCAAGTTCATTGTCTCAAGCAGATGGAATATAGCCAAAATAAGTTATGTTTTTTAAGTCTAACAAATGACCTGAAATTACAGTGGTTAACATGAAGAATATATCCCATTGTGCTATGCTTTGTGTCACAACTTGGCCATTTTGCTTTGGTCTAGAACTTTACTGATTGTCATGCAAAAAGCAAAGAGACCAATCAAAGTTACCAGGCTTGTGAACCTTCTGACCAGAAGGGACACACCTGGTTTCTACTCCTACCCCATTGAGGAAACCATATCAAAATGCCATTCCTGAGTTGAGAAGAGCAGAAACTTATGTAACCTTCCTGTAGGGGTGGGAGAGGACACTGCAAAAGCAAGCACAGACAGCAGGAGGCTATGAGTAAAGGGGCTAGAGTTCATGACAAGTCCTATAGAGAACTCATTTTGGTCTTTGAACTACAGAATCTGAAGCAAAGCTCATATCCAATAATGTTTTGTTTCTCTGTATAACCATCTACTCTCCATATCTATGATTGTTAAACAGAACTAAATGAAAACTGATTTGTGTGATCTGCTCTTCACCAAATAATTAATATTACCTACAGTACAATTCCAGCTCTCACCCTTCCAAGTTACACAATGATGGGTAAGCTCTGCCATTGGTTTCTTTAGCAGGTATTTACCTTATGAAACGTATACTAGAGTAATAAATTGTATTATTTTTCACATGATAAATGGATAATGAAGATTCTTTTGGGTAACATTCATAGACCCAAATAACCCCTATGTTAGTAAAAGCTATTTAGAAAAGTTCAATGTGAAATCTAGATGTTGTTTCCAAAAGATGTCTGTGTTAAGACATCCTAGAACTGAGGAGGCATGGGCAGGAAGACCACTCGTTGAGGCCAGGCTGAGGTGTGCACGTATGGGGAAGGATAGAGGCATATGGGTGCAAATGCAGATGTATATGAATATATATACAGTTGCATGAGCACGTGCACACACACGCACACATGCACGTGCACATAAACACCCACACACACATTACATTTTCATTCGATTTAATGGGAATTAAATGGATTTGTCAAAGTTTCTTTACATGTACTATAGGTTAAGTATTGTAACTATTAAGGCCCAATGGATTTGTGCTGAAATCATAACATCTTCATTTAAAACCATATGTCCAGTGCAAAAGGTGATCACTTCGTTAATTGCATGACTGTTTAAGGTTGGGGAAACACCTTTTGAATAAACCCTGTTCTGATAAGGTCCAAAATGCCCACAACAATTCCAAGTTGGACAATTTTCAATGACCAATGAGAGAAAGCAGGTGGAATTGAAGAAGCTCATCCATAAATGGGGAAATACCAGGCTGCCACACCTCCCATGGATTAAAACATCCTAACTGGTAGGTGGCCTGCATTTTTCTCAAGCACAGTTTTTCAAAGCAAATAGTTTAGCCTTTAAATAAAGTTTTTTTGCATTATTTTATTATATTTAAAATGATTTCTGTCCAAGGCATGGTGCTACTTTGTATTCCACTTGATATTTTCATTTAAAAGAGAGCAACTGTGCAAAATTATGTCCTTGCCTGTCCCTGCCTCATACAAACCTCCAATCAAATTTAATAAAGCCAGTTTGATACAATGCCAGCCTACACTTGGTTTATCCTTGGTCGACTTTAATAGGGTCAAAAATATTTTCGCATTGGCAGTGTATACATTAATCATTTTTCCAGAGGATTCAGAAAATTGGAAGAGACAAGGCCAAGCAAAATTTTAAATTAATTGGGCCTCCCCCAGCCTCACACGGTCACCTTGTGTCACTTGTCCCACGTTTTCCAGGTCACAGAGTTCCTGTGCTTCCTAGAGCTGCCACAAGGAAAGATCCATGCTGCAGACACACAAAGGTGAAAGAATTTCTCTCAGAAAGTGAGAATTATCCTACGGCATCCACAACAATTGCAGTTTCCAGATTGTCGCCAGACACCAACCACTTAAATAATGCATGCTCGGCTGCTGCCTCCAATTGCGCATTTTCTAATCATGTAGTCAGGAAGCTAGGTAAACACCCTGTTGTTTACCATAAACCCACTGCCTTCTCACAACCACAGAGTAATTCGTGTTAGTGTGGCTCAGAATTATTAATTCCACTCCGAAGAGTCCATTTCCAAATGGACATATCCTTTCCTCCTCTTTATTATTAATTTCACTCCGAAGAGTCCATTTCCAAATGGACATATCCTTTCCTCCTCTTTCCTTTCCACCAATATTCATTCAAAAGTTTAAAGCAGTTTTCCAATAGTCACAGTAATGTCAGTGAGAGCTCAGTGGGCTAGAAGTCACAGAGTCTGTATCATGGCTTCTACTCAAGATAACACAGACTAAGGTACATAGTGCACACACCAGATAAAGTCAGCAACCCGGAATAAAACCGGTGTGAAAGTAATGTAGAAATCCTTACAACTTCAAGACCATCAACAACTTTAAGGTTTGTTCTTCTGAA
Source organism: Microtus ochrogaster (assembly GCF_000317375.1). Taxonomy (NCBI): domain Eukaryota; kingdom Metazoa; phylum Chordata; class Mammalia; order Rodentia; family Cricetidae; genus Microtus; species Microtus ochrogaster. The sequence continues at coordinate 20,734,925 of NC_022021.1, forward strand.
AGAAGAGAGCAAAGGACCAGGCCTCCAGCCATTGAAGAAAATTAGCAAGTATTATTTTATGCTTATGAAAGTAACACAAAAATTTGATACAAAAGAAATTTTTATCAAAGATTTTTTAATGTAATAAAATGCTCAATTATAAAAAGACTGACAAGAAAAATCAAGCCAACCACATGCACACAGATCATACAAAGAAAGTGGAAGGACAATCAAAGACAGTGTATTCTATCTTGGTACAACTGAAATCTGCATGTTTTCATTTGATAGTGCATGCCTGCTAACACAGCTGCGCACTATGGGACAAGAATGTCTGCATTACAAACAAGTGATGTGCATGAGTAGACTGGGCCACCTTGTGTGAGCAGCTAACATTAGCCAGATCTCTGCGATCAGCTGCGAGAGTGCCCAGCAAGCCCTAGCACCAGCACTTCAGTTCCATGGAAGAATCGATCACAACACATGTAATCAAGAATTGTTTTCTTAAAGAAGAAAAAGTAGACTAACATCTAGAGCTGTAAGCATGACTCACTAAGAAAACAGGCATGATGAAGCAGATGCCAGGATGTTTGCAGTCTGGGTCTAAACACTGCAATACTTTTAACAACTTTTGCATCCAACTGTGTTTTCCTCTGGCTCAACACATGAGAAGCTCAACACATGTATATTTTTTATAGTTTTTCTTAATTTGTTTTGTTTTTTTATGTGTATTGGTATTTTGTTTGCATTTATTCCAATGCACTACATGCATACCTGATGCCCTTAGAAGCCAGAAGAGGACATTGGGTCTCCTAAGACAGTAATTATAGATAGTTATGAACCACCACATCATGCCAGAAATGAAACTCTGGTCCTCTGAAATAGCAGTCAGTGCTCTTAACTGCTGAGCTATCTCTCCAGCCCTAAACAAGTATATTTTTTATAAACCTTAGAACCCCTTGATTATGAAAAGTCTGGTTTATTCATAGCATGGAACAGATAGGTCTGTGTTAATGTAACTACCTAGTAGATAGAGCATGGAATGTTAGCATCAAGACTGTAGTCTAAAGAAAATGAACTTAATGGCAGAGATCACTAAACTGCTAATGTTTTATTCTTTATACATATTCTCGTGGTTCGATCTGAGATGGTCAACCTACAGCTATAGTACAATTTGAAAATTACTCAAAAGAGATCCAGTCACCAGTATATAGATAAAGATCAAAAACTGTCAAAATATAAGTCAAAAGAGACTTTTTATTTATTGTATGCAACTTTTACATCATGTATCTTGAGCCCATTCATTTTTCCATCGCTTTGCATCTTTCCTCTGCCCCTGCAATCCTTCCCCCCAAATAAAATAAAATTTTATTTTATTTACGAAAAGAAAAGAAAAGAAAAAGTTAAAAGGGGGAGAGGGTTAAAATTTATTATGGAAGTTGCAGTGTGACAATGAGTCATGCAGTAAACCCCTTTGTCCATACATCTTTACTTGTAAGCGTTCATTGCAAAGAGTCATCGGTCTGGATCGAGGTGTCTGGTTTCTACTGCACTATCACTGCTGGGCCCTCACTGGCACTCTTCTGAGATGTCCTGCCACTGCCCTGTGCTGTGGAGGATCCTGCAGCTTTGGGTCTGCAGGTGAGGCCTCTTCATGTGCTCCAGCAGATCACAGATGGAGGAGATGCTGGGACAGCCAGCTCATAACCCTGATACTGGACTGGGCAGCTATAAGGTTGGCACACCCACCAGTTCTCCCCTATCCTTGCCACCAGGATGAGCTCCCCAGCACTGACCCCTCTAATTGCCTCTTGCAGCAATGAGCAAAGGGTGGGGAAGGTTCTGTTTTCACACCCACAGGTCGGCTGTAGCACACCTACACCATTAGGGCCTGCTCTACTGTTGCCCAGGGGAGCTACAGGGGCCATTCTTCTGAGTGATGCAGCTGGTAAGGGGCAGGAAGAGTTTTCCAGTTCTTATGACCCCAGGACTAGCTCCTCCTCCTGTCTCAGGCATTGATGGGCAGGGTGACAGCATCTCTCCTCTGCCCAGGCTGCAGCATGTCATATGTGTAATGGGGACATCTCCCCTTTGCTCATAACATCAGGACTTGGGCATCCTCACCTCCAACCACCAGGCAGCTCTGCTGTGCTGCCTCAGTGAAGGACAGGGCTTGTAATGGGGAAAGTCAGCTCTCTTGTCTGTTGCAGATGGTAAGGAGCAAGAGATTTTTCTAAGTAAAATAATCTTTTAGAACTTTCAAAATTATATGCGACTTGTGAAGTGGAAAACTCTCAGGGAAAGCTCAGTAGTAAGATTTGGCTAAAAGCTTAAACATCAGCGTGTGATCCAGCCACATCCACACCACAAGGGGGATCTGCTAGAACTACAGATGAACAGGCAGCATCCCAGACCTGCTGGATCTGAACTTGCATGTGGAGAAGGACAACGTGCCTTATGTGTGCACTAAAGTCAAAGAAGCCATGCTCAAAAGCCCAGCTCTAGAGGATAAAGGCAAAAAAAAAAAAAAAAAAAGTCACGGGTTTATACAAATTGTAGCTGAGAATCAACTCTCCATTTCAAGTCAACAGAAACGCTTTCCAAATTTCTGCTTCCTATACCCCCAAGGTCCTACAAACTCATGTGTGTGCCTTGTTTCAGACATGGATATGACAAGCATATCATAAGAAATTTGGCCTTATTTGGAGTCAAGACAGGGCCTCCTTAAATAAATAAAAGACTTATATTCCTGGATATCAGGCAGAGACTGGCAGGAAGGCTAAGCTGGTAAAGGTGCCTGCTTTCAGGCCTGACAATGAGAGTTCAATGGAAAGAAAGACTCAACTCCCACTGATTGTCCGCTGACTGCTCATGGGTGCCATGGTCCACACACACACACACACACACACACACACACAGACACACACACTCAGACACACACAGACAGACACACACA
>NC_022021.1:20738081-20751770 GCF_000317375.1 Microtus ochrogaster
ACACACACACAGACACACACACAAACACACACACACAAACACACACAGACACACACACACACGTGTGTATATGTGTGAATATGAACAAAATAAATAAATAATGGATAAAAGTTGTTTTAAATCAAACAAATCTGGAAATAGATTCAATTGTACAGCACTTGCCCACAGTACAAGCCCAGGATTCAATCTCAGCACAAAACCAAACAATCCAAAAGCCAAGAAAAGGCCTACAGTCTCTATGGTACTGTTCAAAGTTTCCGACTTGTATTCTTTGGATTAGCAAATCTCTTCTGGTGGGGTAGTTCATTTAGGTGGTAGAATTAGGCAAACATGCCTTTGAAAGTATAATCTTATCTGTTTTTCTTCATACCATAATAAACACATTACTCCCAACGTAATTAGACAAAGCCTATTTGCTTTTATTTCTTACTTCTTAAATTACCTTGGCATAAAGTAAAAGGAAGAAATAAAAAATATTTAATTGCTGTGATAAGTAATTTACATATTGCATAAATAATCCAAAATAGGAATGCTAACTTCAAGCCCTCTCACTAGTCGTTACAAACTGCTGACTAGTACAATGACATCAGTGCTGGTTCTGAGCACAGAATATTAGTGCGTTACATCCAAATTGGACAATGACATCAGTGCTGGTTCTGAGCACAGAATATTAGTGCGTTACATCCAAATTGGAATTAGAATCCAGTACTTCTCAAAACACATGAGTTTTTTTTCCTGGAACCATTTGTTCCTAAACTGAAGCACTATTAAAGCATTATTGTGTTTAATATTACTTTGGTTAATTAATCACAAACATTACATCTTTAACTGAAGGTATTTGTTAAAGCTGCACTGTGGTGATCCTCACAGTATTTTGACAGCGAACTGAATTCTGCTCACAAGTATAAGATTTGTTTAGCTCCAGGCATCTGTGTTTGGATTACAAGAATGCTGATTGGTTCACTGCCAGGGTCAGCCAAAGGTCAAGCTGTCCTTTGTAAAAAGCCTGTCTCTCCCCCCTCCCTCTCTCCTTCTTTCCATTCTCTCCTTCCCTTTCCCATGGTCACCCCTCCCTCCTTCTTTCTGCAACCTCCTTTGTCTCATTAATCAGAATTTTAAAAAATAGAAAAGGAAATAACTTCAAATAGTTTACATTTTTACGAAGATTTTGAAAGAGCAGAACCCCAGTGTTGGTGTGAGGTCCTGTCGATGTGAGCACAGATCACAGCAGCATACTTCTGACAGGTGACCTGAAACCTTTCAAAGTGACATCTGTCAGAGACAGACACAAGTTTTTTTAGCCCAAGAGCTTGTTTTCCTGACATTTCATTTTTCATCAGATTTTGAGAGAAGGGAAAAAAGATGAACTTGAAAAAGTCTTGCCAGGGGCAGAAAATAAGATCAGACTTTCTGCAGCTGCCAGCCTCACCGCTAAGGGTTAGAGGTCTAGCGAAAGCCAACGAGAACGACCTCGGTTTGATGCTAATGGATAAGAGGGCATGTTGTTACTTTAAGTATGGCTCTGAGACTTGCATAACCATTAGGCAGCATTGCAGAAGGAGACTGCATAGTCATTTGAAATCCCAATTTTAAAGTTTAGTCATGGAGCAAATCAAATTCAGCCTCACCTATTAATCCTGCACAAAAGATAAAATCCACAGGTGCGTGAATTTTCCCCTGAACTGAACAATTTCTTGCTTCTGTAGTGTTGAAATGGCCAGTGAAAATCAGACACGATAATAAATTCTTCACTTTGAACGAAAGAGATTTTTTTACATTAATATAATTACTTGATTTCTCCAGGGGGGAAACACATTAGGAAGAATACTCCTTTGAGTAACAAAAAGAAAAAAGGCATAAGAGAGAAACACACCGAGCTTATAGTCTTGGCCCTACTAAAGATGAAAATGCAGATGAGTAACATTTCTGAATCTGTTTTATCATCTGTAGAATGGGGGAGTAGTGACTGTCTTGTGGAGTTCCAGAAAAGATGTAACAGAATAATGGAATCGCAGGCTAGCAAAGATAAAAGAGTGGACCATAACTGACGATCATATGAGTCTCATCTTTTTATATTCCCTAAGAGCCTAATAAAATACCAGATACAAAGCACTGGAAACATGGCTCCCCAGCTCCAGAACAGCATGCTTAAAGACAGCAAAACATTTCCTTTGAAATGATATCTATATAAGAATCTAGGATTGATAATTTGGGTATTCATAAGAAAATAAACACAAATCAGACCATATAATTCTCAAGTCTTGGTAAACAAATATCAAAACTATTTGTTATATCTTCCAAAATAATGGCTAACATATATATTATCAGCTGGACAATTTTCTTCTGGGAATCAAATCAGGTATTTTCAGCCATAATGTCCATCTCAGTATAAAATCCTAGCAGATGCAGAATTAACTAGTTAAAGGACAGGAAGCGCATATCTGGGTTCCATACAAATAGGAGAGACATACTCTGGAGTTACACAAACTGGAGTACCATATTCTGGATTCAGATGAGTAGCAGGGGCATATCCTGAATCCACACAAATAATAGGGACATATCCTGCCTCCAGACAAATCATTGTGAAACTGTAGCCTGTCTTGATCAGAAGACCCTCAAGGAAGGTTGAAAATACTCCAATATGTTCTGCTGATAATTGCTCTATTAAAAAATGGAGCACTACAGAATATGCCTTACACATTCATGTTTTTTAAGGTATGATATTTATTAAATAATTTACAGACTAAATGAAGAAAAAAAAACACTAACAGAATTAAAACCCCCAGGCCCAGAGATGTGGATATGAAATCTATTTCTGTACATTAATTGGGCTCCAGGACTAAACTCTTCATTGATAATCCAAACATTTCTATCATAGTTCACACTCATTCGCACGCTGAGTCACGCACGTAGGCGTATTTCATTAGAGAACTCTAACACGCATTCTGAACTGTGCAAGAGCCCACGTTTATCTGGCTCCACTCTTACACCTTATGATGATTCTGCTCTTTTTTAGGGTAGTCATAGTCATCATTTCTATATTGTCAGAAATTTTGAAAAGAGACAAAAAGTAGTAAAATTTTAGATCAATCTTTAAGATTATTTTTAGCTTCCTTTGGATTTCTTTGCCTGTTGCTAATTTAAGTTTTATAGTTTCAGCTATGCTGTATGATTGTCTTTATAAACCTGAAGAAAAAGCTTTTCCTAGATAAATGTATATGTTTTAGTTTACTTGGTTTTATATATTCTTCATACTTTGGATAATCAATCATCGTTTGATGGTATTATTTTACAGCTGATAAAAAACAATAAGATTCTGTGGTAAGTTTTTGGTGTGTGTGTGTGTGTATGCTGTAGGATAAGGTTCTTGTACACTGTAAAGATTTGTCACTCATATTGGTTTAACGAAATGTGTATTGACCAGTAGGCAGGCAGAAAATTAAGGCAGGACAACCAGACTAGGAGATTTCTGGGAAGAGGAAAGGCAGAGAGGGACCCACCAGCCAGACACAAAGGAAGCAAGATGAGAATGCCACAGTGATAAAAGGTACCAAGCCACGTGGCTAAACATAAATAAGAATTAAGGATGAATTTAAGTCATAAGAGCTAGTAAGTAATAATCCAGAGCAATAGGCCAAACCGTTTATAATTTTACAAATAATATAAACCTCTGTGTGTTTATTTGGAACTGAAAGACTGCAGGACTGGGTGGGACAGAAACATGTGTGTGTGTGTGTGTGTGTGTGTGTGTGTGTGTGTGTGTGATGCACATGTTAATGAAGGTGAAAATAAAAATGTGTGCATGTCCAAATAGAGGAAGATGACAAATTTGACTTCATCAGACATCATCTACATTTTTTTCCAGAAGAGTCCATTACTGGACTGAACTTGTAAGAAGACTAGTTAGGCTGAGAGTGGGTACCTGAAATCTGCCCATCTTTGTCTCCCCAGGGCTAGGATTACAGGTGCATGCCTATGCCCTCCTCTCTTACATTAGTTCTGGGGATTCAATTCCGGTACTAAAGTTTGCCCCACATGGGAAGCTTTATCTGTACAACTAAGACAAACTATAGAACCATGTAAATAGCAAGTTTATGCTAAAATTTATTTGAATAAAATTCATAGAACTTTTGAGATTTCCCCAGTTTCACTTACATATATAATTTACTCTTCTTAGATTGTTTAATGTGCTTTCCTGTATCATAATCTGTTTTTGTCTTACAAAACCCTTTTGGCAATTATCAATGTGATTTGTAGCACTAGATTTTAAGGGAACAAATTTATTTTTATTTGTTTTGGATCTGAGTGCAATCTGAGGTATGTAATTTACATGCTTCTGTTTTTAGCATTTATTTATTCACAATTACTATAATACAGTCAGTGGATTTATAAGTGCTACTTGCTACCGAAGAACAGGCAGAGTTGACTTTTAAAGCAGTTCTTCAAAACAAATCATTGCATTGTCTGAAGGTCATGAAAACTAAACTGTCAGAGATCAACTTCAGTTCAGAGTAGAGCCCTGAAGATAAGTGTGGGTTTGAACCAGGAGAGACATTTGAGACTCACTTTCTAAACTGTGAACAGCAAAGTCACTCACAGCGTAGATTACACATAGGCAACTTCTAAACGAGGAGGGGCTGGTAACTAGCTTACTCCTCCCCCATGCATTCACCTTCTGGCTGTGGAGTTGATTACACACAGGCAGCTTCAAACCTAGAAGAAGCTGGTGACTGGCTTACTCTTCCCCACTCCATTCACCTTCTGGGTTAGAAGAAGGGACTCAACATCAGCAGCTTTTAAACATGATCAGGAGGACAGAACTTGACACAGACATTAGACTCTAATTCTGCTGCTCCTCTCAATCATATAGAAGCAGTCTTCAACAGTTGATTGATTATAAAACTCTTACCTCACCTCTTCATTTAAAGTATTGACCTAACTAATCCTGTCTTTGGCCCTTCCCAGTGTCTTTCCTTTGGCCTATCTCTCTTTATGATCCCTGCTAAAGACAAACAAATGTTTCATTTGTTGTTTTTGGTGGTGGTGGTTTGTTTGTCTTCTTAAGTTACATCAACAATATACACATATTCACTTATAATATACCATCGATGAGCACCAATTTATGAGGGATGACATTATACCCCAGTAAACCCATCACATGTTGAAAATGAAGAATAAAAACTGTATTTATTGTGTGTAATTGGTAAACATCATAGCTTACATAGCTTAGCTGAGCTTACATTAAACATGCTCAGAACTCTTACATCAGTCTACACCTGAATAAATTATGGCCTTCTTCACTATGAGCTGTTGACTGCTTCTTGTCATCCTCTGAATGTGGTACTCCTAGGAAACAGACTTATTATAAGGATGCTCTTTTCTACCATGGCAAAGTGAGGGACTATCACACACTTAATCTATTTTTCTTTCAGCTCCTTTTTCCAAAATTCTATTCTGCTCATCTAAAGACATTCTAAACAATAATTTTGTATTTATGGATTTTGTAATGCAAACCTATTTTAATCATTGTCAAAATATTTTTAGGGCAATCTTACAGGATCAAAGAAATGCCCCCTTGACACAATTACTGGCATGCTTTATGTCTTTTATCCTTTTATGTGTGTCTTGACTTTTTAACTCATGGGTTAGTCTATATATCTTTACAGATTAAAATCAAATGCTCATCCTTTACAAAATATTTTGAATATTGCTGTCTGTCTTATTTTAAGCCATTTAAGAGTCTTTGACATCTAGAAGTTTTTCATATATTGAAATATATGTTAATATTTGACATTTAAAAATGCTATTGTTCATACATTTTTAGCTCTTTGAATTTCATTATTGGAAGATTACCCTAAACAGGTAAATCACAGAAAGTTACATCGTTTCTGAGCCTGGGTGGAGATGGCACTGATTTGATGTATGAATGGGTAATGATGGCATGTGTCCATTGTTCACTGGGGATGCTTCTCATCAAACATGAATTAGGACGGTATGAGACCTAAGAATACTCATTTTTAACAAGCACTGGGAATGATTATGCTGAAACAGTCTACGAACTACACTGGAATTATATGCTCCATTTTTTAAAATTAGATGAACGATTTTAACACATGGTGCTAGAACACTTGGGTATCCATATGCAAAAATAAAATAAATTTCAATCCATATCTTGTATAATACATAAAAATTATCTCATATATAAATTAAAAACAAATGGATCATAGAGCTAAATATGAAACCTAAAACTGTAAAACTTCTAGAAGGAAATATAGGAGAAAATATTTTGGCTTTGGGTTATGCAAAGGTTTCTTAAAGTATAAATGAATTACAGTCAAAAAATATTTAAAGATAAATTGAATTTGATTGAAATGAAACAAAATGTGCTTTTTAAAAGACAATGTCATGGGAAGAAAGTGAACAAACAAACCACGGACCAGGTAGAGATATTTTCAAATCACATATATAATAAAGTCCTTGTCTGTAAAATATGTTATTTTTAAAGTACTTTTAAAATAGTAAAGTATGCAAATTATATAAGTAAAATAGGTAATAAATATTTCACTGAAGAAACTGTGGAATAGCAGACCATATGTAAAGCTATTCAATGGCCTTAGTCATTGGAGAAACACAAATAAATTAAAACCAATGAGATGACCTTGCTTACTTGGAGAACCATCAATATCAAAAGAGACAGTCCAGGCCTGTTGTAGAATATTTGTTACATTGTGAAGATGTGTTTTTTCCACCTACTGATTGGTCTAATATAAAACTGAGTGACCAATAGTTGGGCAGAAAGAGGTTAGGTGGGACTTCCAGAGACAGAGAGGACTCAGGAAAAGTGCAGTCCCCAACTAGATATGGGTACAGGAGGTGCAATATGAAGGAGAAGAAACACCAAGTGGCAGAACATAGATTTAAAAGTATGGGTTAATTTAAGTTATAAGAGCTAGTTGAGACAAGCCTAAGCTAAATGTCACACTTTCATATTTAATAACAAATCTCCAGGTCATTATCTGGAACTGGCAATAAAAAGACTTGATAAATGGGCCCAGGATTTAAAAATATCTGAAGGAAGTTAGTCTGGGAAGATGTCTCAACTAGTAAAGAGTTTCTCTTTTGAGTTTGACAGCCTGAGTCTGGAACCCATAGATCCATGTAAAAAGTTGGGCACAATGATGTGCATCTGTAGTCCTTAAAGCCATGAGATAGGAGCAAGGACAGTGGGTCCTTGGGACCTACCTGGCCAGCTAGTATTCTAGACTACTTGGCAAAATTCCTTGCTAATGAAAAACCATGTCTCAAAACAAAAGAAGGAAGGTCCTTCAGAATTACATCAAAGACTGTCCTCTCCCCTCCATGCCCACTTATACACAGGCACCCTGCCCTTAAATATGTGAACATGTATGTATGTGCACACAGAATTGGACATATTAATAATATGAAGAAACTACTGTTGGTAGGAATATGAAATCATGGAAACACTTAAAAATAGCTTTACATCTTCATAAAATGTTGGACATAGATTTATGAAAAATAATCATCTTATTCCCAGGTATCTACCCAAGAGAAAGGAAAGGATATAACTGTAGATTTGTTCTGAAATGCTCATAGTAGTCTTATAGTGGAAAACTGGAAACAACACATATTCCCATCAGTGAATGAATACACAAGTTGTATATACATACAATGGAAAAATACTTATCAGTAAGAAGTAATGAACTTTCGAGATATGTAGCATAAACAAATCTCATAATATGCTGCTTAAAATAAGAAAAATCTTGATTCGATTTACATAAAAATGCAAGAAATCTATAGGACCAAACAGTTATCTGTGGCTACATAGAAATGGAGAAGGAGCCAAAGAAAAAGTCAACAATAGGATCTTAATTAACTACCATGGTAGGTTCATGGGTATACAAACGAATTACATTTTTAAAATAAAGCATGAATTGGATTAGTACATCTAGAAGATAGTGGGCTACCCTGATCTCCTCTGCTTCTACCTCTTACTGGGATAATGAAACCATCAGTTAACTGTTGAATACTGGAGTAAAACCAACAGATGAACTTTGAGGCATTTGTAAAGTAAGACACAGTAAAATTGCTTTATTTATTTTTTGTTAGTTTTTACTTTTAATTAAAATATAATTATATCATCTCTCTCTTTCCTCCAACCCCTCCACTGTCCCTCCTGTAACTTCCTCTTAAATATTTTTTCTTTTATATATATGTGTGTGTGTATGTACATAAGCACGTGTATGTGTTTGTATACATAAATGAATATATATATATATATATTCACATTTAAACACATATAGTGTTGCTTGTATGGCTATATTTTTTAGAACCATTTGGTATTAAAGAAACAATTAGGTGACTCATACCTGGGGAAGACTAATTCTCCCTTTCTGCAGTCACTAATCACCTGTATTTCTTCATCTAGGAGTAGAACCCCATTAAGCTTTTTTCAGCCATATTGGTATATCAGTTTGTGTTGTTATTATTCAGGTCTTATGTAAGCAGTCATATTATGGGGATTTCAGGGCTGTAGCTGTCCTGCCATAGCTAGAAAATAAAACCTTGTAACAAACTTCCTGCTCCTCTGGCTCATAACAATTTTTCCACCCTCTTTTCAGCAATGTTCCCTGAGAATTAATTTGGTATTGGGATTGTGCTTTAGATGCTGGTCCCAAGAAAATCTAATCTGCTTGAAAAAGGATATTTTTGCATGTCTGGAGTGTACCAGCAAGCTCTTTCTATGAAGGAGTATCCTAGACATGAATTTTGTTAGGGTGTCCATAGGATCAACACAGGTGGAAGAGAAGAAATGATATTTGGTACAGGGAGATGTCCAACTGGGATTCAGGCCTGTAATCCAGCAGGTGATGTTGCTGCTTATCCAGAGGACTGAATTGTAAGAAACCACCAGGGAGTTTCAATACTCCCTGGAAGTCTGGCACTAAAACTGCTGTGGCATTTAGAGTTAAATCAAAAGAGATAATAATCAAGAGGCTATAAAAATACAGTCATATTGTTAAATGACATTCATATATCTACATTATACATATACATGACAGACATATTATTATGCCAAGCATATATAGGACTACTGCAAAGCTATACCATGAGAATTATATAGTAATGGAGAGTAATAGAAATTTAATCCAATGTTGAAAGCATGCTACCCAAGTCCCAGTTTCTTCATCTCTTTCATTTTTTAAAATGATGTGTATTATTTTATTAATTTGAGTATGTGCTGGTCTGTATGTGAGTACATGCATATGTATGTAGCCTAATATATCAGACAATAGTCTCAGATATCTCTGGACCTGCAGGCATGGGCAGTTGTAGGTGCTAGGAACCACCCGCCAGGCCTCATTTAACTGCTGAGCCACCTCTCTACCCTCTGGTTGATGTGCCTCTACCCTACTCCTCACAAGTCCATGTCCTCCCTCCGGTGCCGTTCAATTGTCTCAAGTCTGGAGTTGTGTGGTCCTATTATCTCATACGTAGCATTCCCCTATTCCAACTCCAGAAGAAAATGAGATCAAGTATTTGTTCCTTCCTATGAAAGACCAAATGATTATTTTTAAGACAGATATACTTTTACATCCTTCAAGTGCCCATCTCTATACTGTGTGCTCATATGTGAGCCAACTTCTCCCGTCAGGGTGCTAAACTAAGCAGTGTGTAACTCTGGGGAGATCAACCCCTCCACAGTGCAGGTGGAGTCATTTTCATAGGCAACATGTGTCCTAAGAAGTAGATGGCATAGATGGTACTCCACAAGCAAGGCTAGTGCACTCTGACTGCAGTGAGTCAAAGCACAAGATGAGCTCGTGAAGGAACACAGCAATGTTAAGGGCACCTCCCAGAACATAAAGGCCCTTTGATGGCCACTAGATTTGAACACAGATGGGAAACTGACCCTGCTTACTCACAACACCCATTTTTATTTCACCAATGAGTAAACATAGCTTTATCTTTTCAAATTAAAAACTAAAAGAAATGTCAAAAATGAAAAAAATAACATTTTAAAATTAAACTCTATTAAAGAAATGCTAGTTCAAAAAAGACATAATTGGGCTCTCTAAAACCTGGCAGCTCCCAAACGCCAACAAGTTTTTCTCTTCACAAGTCTGTTCTCAGCCATTCCAAGAAAGGAACAGAGAAGAACAGAGCTGTATCGTTTTGATGACAACCCACTTCTAATCCACAGGATCAGATGCCTTTGCACCCTGTTCAAAGGAAACTTGGCCTAGAAAAGAATTAGTTTCATAACAAACCAGCCATTCTGAGAATAGAGGTGAGAAGAGATCGGGCGGAAGAAGCCGACAGTAGAGGAGCTGAAGAGTTTCAGTGCCAGTTCATCTGCAGTCGCACGGCTGTGCATGGTGACCAGAGGGCTTGGCTCCTAACTGACAAATCTGGACGATATTGGTGCTCCTAGGTAAACACACACGCACACAAAAACACACATGCACACACGCACACGGAAATGCTTGAGTCACAGAGACAGGGCAAATGCAATCATTTCAAGAAAATAGATTACTAAGAAAGGTCAGCATCTGCAATATCATCTTTATTGTCCTCATCCAGCATTGATTAAATGTGTGGTTTAACAGGACATGCCGAAATTTCTCTCAAGCCCCTGGGTATATTAGCTAATGGTATTTAGAGAGCTGTCACTGAAGGAAGGCTATAAAATTAGGAAGTCATTATGAAGCAAAACAAGACAAAATAAATTTTCTTTTGAAATTTTTGTATAAAATTTATATTTTTGATAAGGTACAATCAAAATAGTTTGGAAAGAGCAGTTGACGGTGGGAAAATTTAAAGGTTGCTTGTTAAGAAAAGTCAGAATTTAAAATAAATATACATATACAAACATACACACAAAACAAACAAACAGAAACAACAGCAATAAAAAAAACCACACACACACTTAAAAAGAAGCAACATTTTAAAGGACTACAGAAATCATTCTCACTACAGAATCAAACCTTTCTCTGAGTGTGTTGAAGGGCACATTGCTGAAGCCTCCTTTCTTCCTCCTTCTCTCTCCACTCTCTTAGTATTTAGCATTTAAAACAAGCTTTCCATCCAAGAAGTTACTGCTGCTAATGAAGGGAATGGTAGTTGCGACACTCAAGCTGGAAAGAAAGGAAACCTGCTTTGAACTGTTTAGGCTCTAATAAAGCTTCCTGTGGATTAAAGACCACTAGGTAAAAGGTGTGGAATGCTTACGTTTTTCTCAGTGCTTTGGTGATATAAGCAAAGAGGCATGACAAATTAATTCTATCTCTATCCTTTTCCCCCATCACTCGGTTACCCAACAGGTCACTAATACACCAGAGAATGATTCTGGAAGCAGAAGACATGCTCCTTTGCTTCCCTTGATTTTCTCTCATTTCTGTGAATTTAATTTTCGGAGCGAGCATGTGTCTGAGCTGGGGCAGACAGATTGGTGCAGGGTTTCTTAAAAACAATTTTTTGCTCCATCAGACACAATATATTCTACTGAAGGAGAAGAAAGTACTATACCCCAGGGGGAAAAAGTTTCCCCAAAAGTTTGTTCCCTCAGAACTTTACAAAGGAAAGCTATGTCCCTCTTGGGTGATTTAATTTAATTGTTATGTTTTTTAGCTTTGTTCTAGAAGAAATTAAGCAACCATCAGTAGCACTTCATAGACAAACACCACTTTTTGGTAGATAGAACACAAAACTAGGAATTGGAAAACCCAAAAAAGAATCCTGGCACAGCGCTGGGTGATTTCATCTCCACATGCCTAAATTTCCTGTTTGCAAAGTGAACCGGAGCTCCCACTCGCTGCTTCTTTCTTGGAGATGCTGTCAGGGCTGATAGGCTCTGCTCTATCTTCCTTCCCTTCCTTCCTTCCTTCCTTCCTTCCTTCCTTCCTTCCTTCCTTCTTTTGTTCCTTCCTTCCTTCTTTCCTTCCTTCCTTTTTTCTTTCTTTCTTTTTCTTTCTTTTTCTCTGAATTATTTCCTCCAAAAAGATGTTTGATCCAAAAATAGATGTTTGATCATGTAAAAGGGACACCCTGATAAGTTTGGAGGATGCAACACAGACATGCTACTGGGCTCCAGTTGATGTTTTCAAAGGGGTGACATAGTCTGTGCTCTTAAGAACTAATAAAGCAAAACATCCAATAATAAAACTGATCACAGAATATGTTAAATGTCAAGATGTGCATAAGATTGGAGCAAACTAAGTTAGGTCTTAAAGGTGGGAAGCCCCGAAGGATAAATGCACAAATTCCAGATCTCCAGCCTGGAACCAGACTTTGTGACTTTGAACAAATTGTTCAACTTCTCAGTGCCCCAGTTTCCTTATCTGTGAGGAGAAAAAAATAGTACCTTCTTCATAGGGAAAACCTATATCCATATAAAGTGCTCGGAGCAGCTAGTGCCTGGCATGTAGTAAGTAGGATTGTTGTTATTATTAGAATGTGTAAGATTGTTCAGGCAAGGAAAAGAAGGAGCAGCTCTCCAGACAGTGAACAGCATGGAGCCGAGGACAGAAATAACACAATGGGTGCCCTGGGACTAGAAAAATGTTCTCCTCCTGGAGCATAAAGGACCAGGTAGACGAGGCCAATGTGGGAACTTCACAGAGGCTTTTGCTGTGAGCACAGGCTATTTTATACACAATGAAGAGTAGATAAGTAATTTTAGATTAAGAAGGAATATGTTCATATTTGTGACAGTAAATAACTAAAAGTGCTGACGGAGTGTGGTAAACTCTTTGCCAAACTCTTTACAATAACAGCCCTTCCAATGGTCACACCTCCTAGGGATTGGAAAATCCAAAAAAGAATCCTAATGTCTTCAGAGGTTGCCCCATAAGTAAGTAGAATTATTTTCTACTTATTTAAAATGGACCAACTCTAGACTTGTTTTATCTTGTAAAATGCAGCAAAACTTCACGGTGGCAGTTCTAATCCTAGACTTTAAGAAAAATGTCATTCTTTTCTGTTTCACAGAACTCTGCTCCCTATCCTCCTTCTCCTCCTCACCATGCAGACAAGCCCAAGCTAACGTAAGGAGAATGACAGCACACCCAAAGGCGAGCCAGCACGTGCACCTGAAACCAACCTAAGCCCACAGAGTCCAGTTGAGGCCATAGGCTCCAGTTAAGATCAGCCTAAATATCTAATCTGGTGAAGCATAAACTAAATAAATGGCTGTTGTTGTGTTTTAAGCTACTTAAATTTGCAGATGTTTAAACTGATATGGGTATGAAGTGCTGGTACCAAGTACAGTTTTTTAATTACATCACTCTTTTCCTGGGGAAATAAACAAAGTCATTGTTCATTTTCTTTTTTTATTTAGCCAACAAACTTTGAGAGTTTTCTATGTCTTAGGGACAATGCCAAATACTGGAAAGAGTAGTAAGCCAGCCAGAGATAACCCCTGTTTTTGTGAAGGGCCACTGAGGGGAGTGTGGTGGATGTACTGACCAGTACCAAACAATGTGCTGAGGGTCGTCGGGGCAGACAGTGTTCTCTGCATGGTCGAGCAGAGCAAAGCTTCCAGCAGAAGAAGCATCTGTATTGAAATCCAAAGACTGATTGAGAACTAGTGATGTGAAAATGATTTCTTATTAATAAAGAAACTGCCTAGGCCCATTTCATAGGCCAACCCTTAGGTAGGCGGAGAAAACA
>NC_022021.1:20754703-20766709 GCF_000317375.1 Microtus ochrogaster
GCCGCCCTTATTTCAACAAACTAGTAAGGTGCTTTTTAAAAAAGAGAGAAAAAGAGTGGCCCATGAAGGCCTAGCAGGAGCCCCAAATGTTTGTACACTCCAGAACCTTGTTGAAACTGAAAGCAGTCGCTCGAGTTTATGAGCTGGTTCACACATAGCAAGAAGGGGAAGAGGGAAGATCTAGGCCTTAGCAGAAATTTGACCTTATAGGATTGCTTTAATCCACTTTCCGTCACTGCTAACACAATTCCACACACTGGTAAATTATACAGAAAAGAAGTTTATTTTGGCTAACAGTACTAGTGTGAGGTCAAGAGGCTACATCTGGTGACAGCCATCTTGCTGGCAAAATGCCAGTGTAGTTCAGGGCATCACATGACAAGAGTTAGGGAGCACAAACAGCCTCACCAAACTGTTTGGCTTTTTCTATTTTTTAGACGATCCACTTCCAAGATAGTCCATTAATCTATTAATCCCATGAGGGTTTTATTATTTATTAGGATATTGCACTAATTACTTCTTATCATTTCCTCTTCCCTCCTCTTAATATTGCATAGCAAAGATTCAGTTTCAATGCAAGTTTCAGAGTAGACAAACCATATGAACCATATTTAAGCCCTAGCACGGACTGAGGGAATTTGACTAGTATCTTGAAGGGAAAGTCATGGTATAGTCAGATTTGCATTTCAGAAAAATAACCTTGGTCTAGAACAAAGCAACATAGCTAAGAGGGTCAGTGAGTAGGGGCTGGTAGATGATCAAAAATCTGTGACAGAAATGAATAGGACAATGCGGCCCTGAAATAGACAACAATTAAGATAAGTGCAGAATGAGTAGAAACAAAATATGTAGGAGACAGCACCCAAGGATCTTGGTGTTTTGATAGTGGTAGAAGTAAAACCACCTAGATGCTGCTTTGGAGAAGTGGATGGATGCAATGCCAATCACTGAGACTGAGAAAGCAGGAAAAGGGAGGTAGGGAATGTTAAGTTTATTTTATACCTATGGTGCTCTGCTTGGGTGGGATTATCCAAACAGATGTGCAGTAGCCTACCAAGGATTGCATGGCTATGAATCATTCTCTCTGTGGTCTCTTAAAAGATTCTGGATACATTGAACCCATTGAGTAGATGCATGTTAGAAGTGCCAATTTAGCAACAGAGTTAAGAGGCAGCCAGTGCCTTTTCTCTTTGTCCCTTGGTCTCTCGGATAAGCAATGTGAACTTACATGATGATGATCAGGGACGGGTCTCTCCAGGCAGCAAGAGCAAGCTGGCTATCCTAAGATCAATTTAGAAAAATAAAAGAGTAGATGGTGCTCTCAGAGTAGAAGTTTCACATGCTAATATCAAAGCCATGGTGACAGCTTTATTAGATTTCCCTTTCTACTTCCACCACATATACTGAGCCAACTAGAATTTACACGTTTTTCCTGATAAAAACTTCTAAAATGGTCAGCAAAACAAATATGACTATTCTGTATCTTAAAAACTGAAACTTATGGTAACTGTCAGATCCTGCATCATCAGCAGAGCTACAGTACTAGACTTCCAGGCCTCTTTTCCTAATCTATCCCTTCTTTGATCAAAAGTGAGGAGCTGTGGATTTGGCATATGTATTATTAATAAAGAAACACAGTACACATTATATTTATTACAATAATTTAGATGGGATGTATTAGATAATTTTATGATTTCTGGCCTGGGAAATTTGAATAGTGGGATTGTCACGAGCTTAAACTTTCAGAAAGTGGTTAACAGAACAACTCTTCAGTTTTAGAGTGAAATTGTTCGCCAAAAAGTGACAGCACAAGGTTTCTAGGAATGTCCTTGTGACCCTGTAACTATAGAGTAAAGCCCAGCCATTGGCTAAGCAGATGAGAACTAGGAACACTTAGAAACTGTCGCTTCAGCAACTCTTACACATGGCTTCTTAGTGGTTGGAGCAATTAAGAAACTGGACAAGTTTGCTGCCATTCTCAGGGTGATAATAACAAAACAAAGCAGCAGCCATCTTGACTATGGCTATCACTCCTAACTGTGACGTAGAGCCCTTCTAATGGTATTCAAGATTATTTGTGGTGGGTAGCACAATATTTCCACTCCCTTACCTAGTGTGTCCTAACTGATAAATGAGCTTTGGTGAAAGAAGTAAAAATTTGTTATTTATTAGAAAATACCATAACTAGAGGGTCTTGGGCTATATTTTTTCTTACTACCTTCCTGAAATTTTCTTTGAAGGTCAGGGAGACAGCCAAGTGCAAACAGGCTCACAGTACTTCAAGTTATTTATGCAACTTCTTACAGACATGCAGTGTAAGCTGGACCACTCTGCTCACTCTGAAATGAACCCAGGCCAAGTGGTAGGGATTAATCTGCCAAGAGACAATCTTCAATAAATTATTTGGTTGGGTTTTTCCCTCTTTCCCTGCTTTAAAACATTTTCTTCCAATAAATAATCAAGTTGTACACTAGAAATCAAAAATGACTGACCTCCTCAGAAAGAAAAAGAAAGCATGAAATGGAAGCTGGAGAATTTTTCCTTGTGGTGTCCATGCCGTGAGAAAATGCACTTATTTATTTGAAATACCAGCAAATGGGCTCCCATGTAATGAAATATTTATTGAAATTGCTTCTTTGGCTCTCTATGGTTGCTGATAGGGTTTAACGAGAGTCAGGTAAGGAAGCTGGAGTGAAGGTATGCCTAGTTATTTATTTATGCTTCAAGCAGCTTCGACCATAAGGCTTACTATGGGAAATCGTAGAGGTGAGACCATATATGACTGACAATATAGCTATTCTCTGTTTTTATTGAATCATTTGCCACAGCTCAAAAAAGTAAATCATAAAAGATTTCTATATCTGCTTGGTTCCATTTTAAAATTTTTAATCTGTTATTAATCTATATCTGTGTGAGTCCTAATAAAAGTTTACAATATTGTATACATATTCAGTATTTTCAAAATCCCATCAATATCCCCATTTCATTTTGTTGTTATTGTTTAATTTTTACTTGTATCTTTTTATTTGCTTTCTTATTTACTGCCTTGGGTTCTATAAAATTAAAACCAGTTTTAGTTCTCCTATAAAAGATAAGGATATCATCTTCCATTCTATTTTACTTTTATCAAGATGTCACTAATCTAATTAAGACCATATCTTTTCAAATTGTACCAGTGACGCCTTGAAAGCAATTATTTCAAACAATTCCTAAAACACATCATACGTATTAGTTGTACTTAGAATGAATGAGAAGTGTCAAGTATTCTAAAGTTTCGTGGATACTAAAAAAGACACTCTTGGGAGAAAATGAACATCCATGTGAATAATCATGAATCCCATCAGGACTTATTGTCAGAGCTTGAGAAAGTCACTAAAGCTTGCAATAAACAAATAGATAGATAGATAGATAGATAGATAGATAGATAGATAGATAGATAGATAGATAGATAATCTCTGGCATTGCTTAAAAGCATTCTGACATGTTTACTTCTGTTATTGCTGGCTTCTGGAATGTTAATAAACTAAGAGGAGATACCCGGAGCCTAAAGTAGCCACCGAGGTCATCTAATCAAAGCTGACTTTGAGATGGACCCTGGAATCTAAAAGCACTAAGTAAATTGAACAAAGGCATCTAGCACACAGCGGCGTAAGAATTAGAGCCCCGGTTGTTTAGCTCTGACTTCTGTGCTGTGCAAAATATTGATGATGCTGTTATGTTGTGATGTTGTGATATGATACGATACAAGAGAGGAGAAAGAGAATAACATAAGAGTGTAACACAGCCCCAGAGAAGCGAGAAGCGCGGTAACAAGGATGACCTGAAGAGGGACACATGGGTTGCCTTTGGAAGGGGAAATAGATGAGATCTCCTAGGTAAACTGGGGGCAGTGGTAGAGGGGGAATGAGGGATGAGAACATAAGGAAACAGGATGGTAGAGTTGGGGGAAGGACAGAGTGGGAGAGCAATCAAAGAAACATCTTACTAGAAGGAACCACTATGGGGTTAGGGAGAAACCTGGTTGTTGAAAAAGAGAGGGCCTGTTTTGGTCCCGGCCGCCCGGCTAGCTTATACCCGAAATAATCACACAGAAATTGTATTAATTAAATTACTGCCTGGCCCATTATCTCTAGCCCCTTATTGGCTAACTCTCACATATTAGTTTAACTCCATTAATGTGTATCGCCACTTGACTGTGGCTTACAGGCACGAGTCTAACCAGTGTCCTTCTTAGGTAGGAGAACTATGGTATCTGCCTGTCTCTGCCCTTCTTCCCAGAATTCTGTTCTGTCTTCCCTGTCTACCTGAGATCCGCCCTATCAACTAGGCTAAGGCAGTTTTTCTTTTAATAACCAATGAAAGCAACACAAATACAGAAGGACCTCCTACACTACCCGGTGCTAGAGAACTTCCCAGGAATCTATAAAGATGACACCAGCTACAACTCCTACAATAGTGGAGATAATGCCTGAACTAGCCTTCCCTGTAATCAGATTGGTGGCTACTCTAACTGCCCTCATGAAACCCTAATTGTCAAAAGAGAGCCTTCATCCAGTAACTAATGGGAGCTGAAGCAGAGATCCAGAGCCAAGCACCAGTCCAAGCTCCAGGAGTTCATTTGAAAAGAAGGAGGGGTTATATTGAGGAAGATACCTGGTTAGTCGTCCTAATCAACTTGGACCATGAAACCCAATATGAACAAGTTCAACAGAACCACCATATATGGGCTGCCCATGCATGCTTCAGCATTGTCAGGGCACAGAGATGGCTGACCCGATCTTGTAAGAGCTCATAGACTGGAGAGCTTGCATGTCACCCTCTTCATGTGGGTGACATTTGTGCAACTTGGTCTGTTCCTGGAACTCCTGGCAGTTGGGTCAATATCTATCCCTGGAGTATGAGCTGCCATTTTAGAGCACATTCCCTATGGTAGGATGTCTTGTTCAGCTTTGATGCAGTAAAGAAGGGCTTAGTCCTGTCTCAATTGAATGTGCCAGGCTTTGTTGGTTCCACAGGGAAGGGTTTACCCTCTCTAAATTGTGGATAGAGGATGGGTCAGGGGTGAACATGTGGGGAGCAGGATGAAGGGATTGTGGGAGACCTGTGGTTGTTATGTAAAATGAATTTAAAAGAGAAAAGAGTATAACAAAACTTCCAGAGATTGCATATGATTTGAAGAGGCTGCTGAACTAGCAGTTGTACTGCCAGGGTATATTGCTCAGATGCACCCTCTAAGGTCAGGCCTTCATCCCAGCATTCACTGTTCCTGACAACATGCCCCTTTGGTGTGGCTGAAAAGAATCTGAAATCAATGACCTTGACCAACTGGCAGATACTGGGGCAATGCCCTAGCTCACTAAGCACAGTTTGGAGCCCTCCTTCCTGTTGAAAGCTGCTTACACCCCCCATCCCAAGTATAGATCTTGAAAGTTCTTTCCCCACAGATGCAAGCCTTTATCTGAGTCTGCCTCTAATCAGAAATGTAAACAAGTGACACCTAAGAAAGCAGACTCAAGATTAGACGGCCTGGTGGTTATTTACAGTGTTCCTTTTGGAAAGTGACTTCTTTCTAATCTCATTTTGATCAACATTTTAAAACAATATTAGCAAATATAATATAATTACATCTATATTATATCAAATCGTATATTAGAATTTAGAATACAATACATAATACAGACTCTTTGGCATAATCACCCAAGACACTAGAGGAACCAGTCAGCATATTCAAACTGAAAGACTGTTTAAGGAGGTGTGCACAAAATTAAAGCAGCCAGTAAAAAGCATGACACACTCAGAGAGCAGCATCAGAGGAAAGTCAGGAACAGTTCCAGGCCTGACAAAGCAGTCAAAACAATATTAGAGAGCCTATAAAGAGCTGGAGCTGGGAAGGGGCTACTCCTGGCTGTCACAAGACAAAGAACACCAGCCTGCCAGAGCCTGGCAGGGAAGGAGAAAGAAAACTTTCTTCCTGTCTTAGCTTAGAATTCCCCAATACCACTACCAAAATATACATGAGAAATGTTATAAGAATCAATTTATAGACCAGTATTTCTACTGTGATATAAACACACAACACAACACACAGACACACAACCAACCAACCAAACAGAAGAGGGAAAAGATAGACAGAGACAGATCTATTGGCTACCTAATAATAAGAAGTGTAGATGGCCTCAGAAGATAGACAGAGACAGATCTATTGGCTACCTAATAATAAGAAGTGTAGATGGCCTCAGAAGATAGACAGAGACAGATCTATTGGCTACCTAATAATAAGAAGTGTAGATGGCCTCAGAAGTTAATGATTAGCCAATTGTGGCCATTTCTGTCATTCCTACCACTTCTGTTTGGAGTCTTGCTGATGGTAAAAATCTGATATTTGATTTAGAATTTTTTCTTTTCTTAATGTAAAACAGTTTTTTTTTATTCATTGAGAATTCCATTCCATACATCTTTATAATATTCACGCTTCATTCCTCCCCTTCACTCTTGTGTCCCTTCCACACCCACAACATGTTTTAAATAAACCACCAAGTTCAACTTGTGCTGCCCATGTATTCATGCTTGCAAGGCCACCCACGGGGTGCTACAGTATTGACTGGCTTAGTCTTGCACTGGTCTTATGCAGGCAACCATAGCTACTATGAGTTTATGAGTGAAGTTCCTCTGACATGTCCATAGGCACTGTTTTTCTCAAGTCATCTCCAATCCCGGCCTCATAAACTTTCTAACCTCTTTTCTGGAAAGCTCTGAAGCCTGAGAGGTAATCCGCATATGCTCCATTTGCAGCTGTGTACTCGACTGACACTCATTCTCTGTCCTTTGGCCTATAGTGAGTTTCTGCATTAACTATCATCCACTTCACTAAGAAAAGTCTCTAATGCGGTCAGACAGCTACACTAATCTAGGGGTTTAGAGATGGGGATTAAGAGAGGAACTTAATACTTTGCCCCTTTATCTTATCCAGCTACAGGTGTGCATCTATATACACTTACAACTCTTTGCCTGCCAAAAATGTCTTTCTGTTATTCAAGGAGTGAGGATATTACAATTCAAAAGCAGCTTACAACACTTCCACAGAAACAATAAATGCATCCAAAGAGAGTAGGGAGATGGCTCAGTGATAAAAGGCTTGCTGTATGGGATAAAACCGGACCCTCTGAACATGGCTACAATGAGGGCTGATGAGAAGCCAAGGACAATGGCACGGGGTTTTGATCCTACTTAATGTGCTGGCTTCGTGGGTGCCTAGCTAGTTTGGATGTTCACCTTCCTAGATATGGACGGAGGGGGGAGGACCTAGGACTTACCACAGGGCAGGGAACCCTGACTGCTCTTTGGACTGGAGAGGGAGGGTAAGAGGAGTGGGGGAAGGGGGAGAAGGGTGGGAGGAGGGGGAGGAAAATGGGAGGAGGCGGAAACTTGTTTTTTTTTCCTTTTCTCAATAAAAAAAAGAAAAAAAAAAAGGCTTGCTGTACCACTGAGAACTGGAGTTCAGATGCTCAGGACCCTTAAAAAAAGCCAGGCAGGTCATTCCAAGGCTAGCTAGCAAGGCAGAATTGGTGAGCTCTGGAGTCAGTGAGAAACACATCCTCAACAAATAAAGTAGAGAGCAATTGCAAGATATATTACATAACCATCATAACTTCACACACACACACACACACACACACACACACACACACACATGTATGTGTACCCTACATATATCTGTGTATGTGTACACCACACGTATATGTGTGTCCACATACTTTCAAATACATGTACACACATGTACGCACATGCACACACACACCAACAATGCTCTAGACATCACAGAAAATTCTAATTCCAATTTTCTGATTCCAAACTCTCCAGCCATTTAAAATAAGTAACTTGGGCTTTCTCAAAATTGTCTAACAACAATACTGAATCTGAAAATCTTTGAATTTTTACAACTTCCTGAACAAAAAAAAATGATGAGAGCAAGTTCCCTTGTCTGGAAGAGATGGACCACAGATAATGCGACCCTCAAAACAAGTGATACAAATAAAGAGCATCCTGCCATGAAAGTCTATCTAGTTAACTTCTGCAAAATGCCCTGGCTGCCAGCCCTTAGGTACCTTGTCATGAAGGAAGTTAGAAACCCCAGTTAGTCACCATTCCATACCTGCTTCACATGATGATGCATATTTGCTAATCTATAATAGAGTGACTTTTCTTCCTAAAGTTTTGGTATCAATTTACATAATTCAGTGTTTAGCATATATAGTCAATTATCCCAAGTTGTTTTCTTGATGTTATTTTAGATATTGCTGAGGCAAATCTTTTGATTGCCTCAAGGTTTACCAGCAAGTTTTATAAGCAGTAGAAATGTTAACACATAGATTAATATTTATGAAAACCTCAATTCTTTTATTCAGATGTAGTAGTTTAAGGTTTTTAAATCTGAAGCTAGAGAGCTGGAGAGGTGGCTCAGTGGTTACAACACACTTGTTTCTTTTGATCAGGAGCAGTGCTTGACCTCCAGCACCTATTGTTGGCTGGCAATCCTTCTAACTCCAGTTCCAGGGGATCTATTATCCTTTTCTGAACACCACAAGAACGTCCACGTGCATGTCCATATATGCCAAGAAAACATTCATATATATAAAGAAATCTGTTTTTTAAAAGCTGAAGCTCTTTCATGATTAAAATATATACTAATCCATTTTTTAAGACTAAGTAGTATAGTTAACCAAGTTAAAATTACTTAGATGTTTATATGACTTTGAAAACATTTCAAATTAGAATTTAAATTATTGCTTTTGGATACACACGTGTATATGTATGTCTATGTATAAATATACATAGAGACACATATATATGGTTAGTTTTATGTCAACCTGAAACATGCTAAAGTCATTTGGGAAGAGAAATTCTCAATGAAAAAATACAACTATAAGATTTGCCTGTAGGCAAGTCTGTAGAACATTTTCTTCTTTAAGGAGTGACATAGGGGTGCCACCTCCCTTGGCACGTGATGCTAGATTATGTGAAAATGTATCCTGAGCAAGTCAGGAAAGTGTCCCCAATGGCCTCTGTTTTGGCTACTGCCTCTAGGACCCTGCTTTTAGCTCCTACCCTAATGTTTGTCACTGACAGAGTATGACTTGAGAATTGTAAGACGAAACCCTTCCTCTCCAAGGATATTTTGGTCAAGGCCTTTATCATATCAGTAGAAACCCTGAGGCAGAATTGGTACAGAGAGTAAGCCATTGCTGTCACAAATCTGGCCATGCTGCATTTGGGAGGATTATGAAAGGAGTTTAGAACTTTGGTCTAGAAAAGTTATTGAGTTCTTAGAGCACAGTTGACTTTCTTTGGGATACTGTAAGGAAAGAATGCTAAGAACAATACAGATAATGGAGGATTGGCTTGTGAAATTTCAGAAGCTGTACCCAGGTCCTTTGTGTGGTATTTTGTATTAAGAACATGTGAATATTCTGGTGTGCTATGACTGAAGAGTTAGCTATAATTATCAATAGACCAGGAGCACTGAAGTGAAACTTTGCTTTGCAGGGACAACTGAATCTGGTCATCGGGGGCTAAAGAACTGACCATTATGAAGAAGGCACCAGCATCATGGGAAAATCTTCCAGGAAGTGTTTCCTCAACCAGCACAAAGAAGTTGTAATCCTGGTGACTGAACCTGGTAGCGTATGAATTTCCAAGGTGGTACTGGTTCTGAAGGCATGAAAGGGTCATGGAGAGCAGCTGAGGCTCAGTGCTGAGAAAGATCAGGAGAGACCACTGGTGGAGGTGCAGCCTCGGGTGCAGTTTGGAGATGCCAGTGTCACAGGTGAGCATGCGGAGTATAGCCACTCTGAGTCTGTGTGCAGCTGTGTGTGCTGTGGATGCAGAGGGAGAAGGAGAACCAAGAGGACTGTGAGAGCCAGGGTCCGACACTGACCTTTGCACTGCTGGACTTCCCATTGCCTTCATTTGCCTGTGACTGTGCCCTGGTTCTTCCCTCTTGGGGAGGGGGGAGAATTAAATTTGTATTTTGTTTGTTTTTACAGCAGTCCACAAGTTATAAGACTTCTCACTATTAGACTTTGGATATATTAGAGAAAGATTAAACTTTCAAAGAGACCTTAAACTTTTAAAGAACTGAACTCTTAAAGCATTTGGATGTTTAAAGACTGTGGGGCCTTTGGGAAGTTGGAATGCATTTTATATTGAGATAGTGATATTAACATGAGATATTGGGGACAAACAATAAAGTTTAAATCTACTAGTGGTCTGATTGTGTGTCCAGTTGATGAGGAATCACTCGTTTGGCTAGTTTTATGTCAATGTGGCACAAGCGAAAGTCACTTGGGAAGAGGGATTCTCAAAGGACAAAATACCATCATAAGATTTGCTTGTTTGCAAGTCTGGAGCACATTTTCTTAATTAATGATTGATGTGTGGGGGCCCAAGTCACCAGGGGGAGTGCCACCCCTGAATAGGTGGTCTTGTGAAGTATGGAGCGGCAGGCTATGTTCCCACCCAGATCCCACATAGCTACCTTAGCCCCGGAAATAATCACACACAAATTGTTTTCTTTTAAACACTGCCTGGCCCATAAGCTCCAGCCTCTTACTGGCTAACTCTCACATCTTGCTTAACCCATTTCTATTAATGTGTGTAGCACCATGAGGTTGTGGCTTACCAGGAAGGATTCTAGCATGCTTCCATCTCGGAGAGGAGAGCTATGGCAACTGACCTCACTGTCTTCTTCCCAGCATCCTGTTCTGTTCACTCTGCCTACCTAATTTTCTGTCCTATTAAAGGGCCAAGGCAGTTTCTTTATTTAACCAATAAAATCAACACAAAACAGAAGATTCTCCCATATCAGTCTTGCATGGTATGAGCAAGCTATAAGGAGACACCAGTAAGCAGCATTCCTCGAAGCTTATACTTCAATTCCTGCCTTCAGGCGCTTGCCTTGAATTCTTGCCCTGACTTCCTTCACTGATGGACAATTGCTTAAGAATAAGATGAAGAACACTGTCCTCCCCAAGTAACTTTGTTCATGGTTTTCATCACAGCAATAGAAACCTTAACTAAGATATATAACAAGGAAGATTTTTTTTCTCTCTCTCTCTTTTAACTTTCCTAGAATACTTATAATAATATTATTTGTAGGTTAAGTATACTTTCAAGGACTTTACATATTATTTAATTTTCATAATAATTCCCTGAGATATATGTTACTCTATCCATTTTAAAGATGGAAAATAAGGCACAGCAGGTGGTTAAACAGATCTAACATAGTCACACAGATAGGATCAAACGCAGACAGCAATTGTAAGCATCACCACATGAAGTTAGAAGCAGCTAACATTTACTGAGAGCTTGCTGCCTGCCACATTCATGGTAAGTGATGTCCCCTCCCTTATTGTTTCGTAGAATGCTGACTGTGTCAATAGTATGACTAATCTTAGTCACTTGACAAATGAACAAACATGACAAGAGATGTAAACTAATTTGTCCAAAATCACATAGTAAGTTTTAAAATCATAACTCCATCTGTATTTGCTGGTTTCACTGCCTATATTCTTAGTTAACTCGTGTATAGAAATATATAACACCGAAAAACTGCCAGAGATCAGGCAAAGAGGTCTGAATTTTCAACAAGAGAATAAACATCGTCTGCATGTTGAAATGACCCTCCACTTTCTCTAGCATTACTGAAAACGCTGATAATGTTTAGCTCTCTGCACCTTAGCTGCAGGCTCCCCTTTCCAATGACATGTTTTCCCAAGCACGCCATCTCCAAGCTGCTTCTCTCAGGGGGACTTGGGAAAGACGTGTTTGAATAAATCCAGTGGGATGTGGTCAGTTTTCCTACCCATGGGAATCAGAAACAACAAGAACTCAAAGTTTCCCAGGCCCCCACAGCAGCCAGCCCTCTCAGCCCCCTCCCCCCCACAGCAGCCATCCTTCTCAGCCCCCACAGCAGCCAGCCCTCTCCACCCCACAGCAGCCATCCCTCTC
>NC_022021.1:20770338-20773675 GCF_000317375.1 Microtus ochrogaster
AATGGACTTTTTATGAAGTTGGGTAAAAATAATGTCTTGTTCTTAATTTCTGGCTGGCTTTCTTATCTGCGGGTTAGAGGGTAAAGATGTTACGCGAGGAAGAAGACACAGACATGCAGCAGTCCCACATGGGTGCACTTTTAATGGGGGAGGGGTAACAACAAACAGGAAAAGGTGTGCAGACACGGCAGGAAAGGCGGGGAGGGAGAGAGAAGGAGAGAGGGAGAGAGAGAGGGTCCTAGCAACCCCTACTTTTTAATGGGGAATGCAAAGGCTTCTGGGAATATGTCCGTATCCAGGAGAACGCTGGGAACTGTAGTTCCGCAAAGGAACAACATTTCACCCTTTTGGTTTAATTTTAAAAAATTGGGGGGCCTTAAAGGGTAGGGAATCCCGGGGGCATAGCCCTGTCTCTCATGACTGCTTCCTGCTGGCTCTGGGCGTTGAGGGGTCCAGGGAGTGTCCGATTATTCTGGCGATGTTTCACTGGCGTTTGAAGTCCCAGGTGTCACTGATCGCTGGTGTCTGGGGTGGTTGATCATCCCACTGACGAAGTCTTGGCTGGCGTTTGAAGCCCTGGCTGGCATCTGAGTTGGCTGATTGAAGAAACCTGTCTGGCTTTTCTGAGTAGCTGGATTGTCATTAAGATGCTGGAAGGCAAAAGTTGCATTAGTAGAGGAAAAAAAATTAAAGGGAGGGAGAGGAGATATGGGGTGAGGGAGTCTTAGGATGTCTGGGGTTAAGAATGATAAAAAATTAAATGATACTTATTCCGTTAAGGATCTGCTTGTGTTTGATTTTCAGGTAGGTCGGGCCGGCATCCTGGAGCTTAAAGAAAGTGTCTTAAAAGAAATAGATTTTAACCGTATATTCCTTAACATTTCAGGGGCCACTGCTGCAGTCAACGGCTGGCCTATTATGTCAAAGAACTTTGTTGAGAATCTGCTTACCACCTGAGCCCTTGACTCCGTATTTGATGATGGTACCTGTAACGACAGCTGGATGGTTATTTACGAATTTAAAGAAGGGAAGGTGTGTTAACACAGCGACGGGTGGGACCATTGTCTTCCTTAGACTGGAGTAGAGGAGACTGGATCTGGTGTCCTTTGGAACTTAAGAGAACAAGGTCCCGTCCGAAGTACCGTGTATGAAGGATTATCTTGAGCTGTGGAGATAAACAGTTTGAGATGTGACAGGTGAATCCAGTGGGGAATTCCTTCAAGCTTGGCAGCTGGTCTACTATTTTAACGGGCGGTGGACATGTGTTAGCACATGTTTGAGGTAAAGAATGATCCGTGAAGTCCCACAGTAGTGAACGCAGGTGGAAAAGGAGGGGAGTGAGCAGGTGATCAAGAAGGGGAGAGGTCCCCGATGAGAGGCAAGGGGTTAAGACCGGCTGCCCATACGTGAGTTCAAAGGGTGAAATGAGAAGGGCTAAGAGCAGAAGTCTTACCCAGTCGAGGTGAAGTTCCTGTGACATCTTAACGAGGGCTTCCTTTAAAGAGCGGTTAATTCGTTCTACCTTACCTGATGACTGAGGATGGTACGGTATGTGGAAATTCCAGGGGATTCCAAGCGCTTTAGACAGGTTTTGAGAAATCTGAGAAGTAAACTCTGGACCGTTATCTGACTGAAGAGAAGATGGGAGTCCAAACCTGGGGATAATCTCTCGGAGAAGAACATAGACAGATTTTGATAAATCTGGGAAGTAAACTCTGGACCGTTATCTTTTGGCAGATCTGACAGGAGGCCGTGATGGCTTTTAGGAACCTGATGTCCTCAGGTGTGGATGTTTTAACTGAATAGCAATGGGGGAATGGTGATTAGCGACAGTGGGATTTGGGGTGTCCCACATGAGACTCCGTGGCGGCAAGCGAAACCGCATGAGCAGAGGGGTAAAAGAAGGTGCAAGGCGGCAGGCGGATGAGGAGCCTGAAGGGGCTTTGGAAGATAGAGGGGGCGGAGTAGGGCGGGAAGGGGATGGAGAAGAGTCCAAAGAAGCTTCTGGCTGCCTGTGTAACCTGTGGCGGGGGGAATGGGAAGAAGCTTCCAGCTGACTGCGCAATCTGCTACAGGAGAAATGGGGTGAAGCTGAGTCAGAGGGACTAGGTGAGGCCCTTGTAGATCTGGAACAGGAGTTTCTTGGGGACCTAAAAGGAGAACGGTTAGATGACCTGGAAGGGGAGTTATGTGGGACTCTGTCAGAGGGGCTAGGCGAGGCCCTTGCAGATCTGGAACGGGACTTTCTTGGGGACCTAGAAGGAGAATGGTTAGGTGACCTGGAAGAATATTTATGCGGGACTCCCGGAGACCTAGAAGTGGAATGTTTAGAGGTGTCATGGGGAGATGTTGGTGAGTCCTTCCTGTGCCTAGAAGAAACCTTGGAGGAAAGAAGAATGGGTGAGCTGTCGCTCAACTGAGCAGAGCAAGAGGGGGTGGCCCCTCGAGGCCAGGGGTGGGTGGAGGTTTGTCCATGGGGTTCATGGCAGGAGCAGAGGGTTCCTGGAGGGACGGCATTGCTAAGAACATATGTGCAGGTGAACAGTGAGAAGCAGCAGAGGGGTCAGTTTTAAGGGCCATGTAAAAGAACGCCATAATGTAGAGCAAAGATAGATGAGTGTAGATAACTTAACAGAAGGGATTAGGGCGTGAGGTTGAAGAGCCTCCAGAAGTTGTCCCAGAGGAGAGGATGGGGGAACTGTTTTAGCACCCATGGCTAGAACCGTGAATATCCACAAAAGGCATCTAGAAGATGCCACGAACACTGGCAAGGCTCTGGACACAGGTGTCCGAAGTCCTGGGCAGGAGGGTCGCAATCAGGCCAGAAGGGTTAGGCCGCCCGTTGCAGCCGAGGTGCTCATACCATAATGAGCCTGTAAAGAGGACAGAAAAAGATCAGAAAAAAGAGGTGAGAACTGGAAGCTCGGAGCTTCCAGGAGCGGATAAAAACAGGTCTAGCCGAGGGTGGAAGGAAGGGGGGGGGGGGGGGGGGATGTCAGCATCCGTACCCAGGACATGCCAAAGAAAGCCGGGAGCTCCACCCGACTATCTCTGGGTGAGAGGGGACGGTAAGCCAACCCAGGTGAACTCACGAATTAGCTGCTGTTGGTTGTAGATGGCCACATTTAACACATGGGGGCGATCGCAGGCCCTCGGTTCTGACCTTGTCCCGGGAAGCCCAGACTCTGGGAGGCGCCAAAAACTGGAGCCGCAGCCTCAGGTGAAGATACCGGGAGGAAAGGTCCCCAAGCAGACGGCACCAATCTTGTTCTTAATTTCTGGCTGGCTTTCTTGTCTGCGGGTTAGAGGGTAAAGATGTTACGCAAGGAAGAAGACA
>NC_022021.1:20773775-20779245 GCF_000317375.1 Microtus ochrogaster
TAAATCCAGTGGGATGTGGTCAGTTTTCCTACCCATGGGAATCAGAAACAACAAGAACTCAAAGTTTCCCAGGCCCCCCCAGCAGCCAGCCCTCTCAGCCCCTGGAGTCCCTGGAGGACATTCCCCAGGACATTCCCCCGGGGAGTGCTGTTAATCTGGTCTCCTAGCCCTGGGGGATAAGAATCTGGGCCAACACATGGAACAACAAAATAACAGAAGTCAGCAATACAAACAATAAAAACACACTGCAAAGATTTGTGCCTTTACAAACTGTTTTGCATGCACGTTGTCTCACTGGGTGACTCCCCATGGGGATTTTTAGAAACTGAAACTGGTTCAAAGTAATATCTGGAACTTTTTTTGAGTTTACCCTTGGTCTCCTCATCCCTATACATTATACGTCCTCTAATGACCTTAAGTTGATATTTGATCTCTTTTTGTTTACTTCACAAGAAATAGATACTTTAGCCAAGGATTTAATTTTTCCTGAGCTTTTAAAACACAAAATGTTCTTCATCTTATCAATATATTGTCACTTTGCCTTAAATTAAGACAAAATACACAGACTTCAAAACACACATGTATACATATCTGTTTCTTTGTACACACACATTCGTGTGTGTGTGTGTGTGTGTGTGTGTGTGTGTGTGTGTGTGTGTAGACAGAGAAAGAGAGAGAGATACTTGGTATTAGTGTCCCTTCTAAAGTTTATATGTTGAAAACCTTTGGAGATAGTTAGATGGGATGAGATCACTAATACAGAGACCTTGGCAGGAGATAAATACTTGTACTTTAAGAAGAAACATCAAGCAACTTACACTCACCCTTATCCCGTGAAATCACAAAACGTGGCAGCCATTGTCTAGCTGGGAAATATGTTCTTACTATAGCCAGATGACACTAGCATACTAGATTTTCAGACTCTCCAACTATGAGAAAATTTTGAAGTCGCACAGTCTGTGGTATTTTATTACGGCAGATCAAGCGAGTAAGGGAGTTTAATGTACACAGGCATGCAATATACAGCAGACAAAAACACATTGGATCTGAAGAGAGTTCAGTGGTCAAGAGTTCTTACTGCTCTCTTAGAGGATCTGAGTTTGGTTGCCAGCCGCTATGAAAGGCTGTTCACAACTGCTTGTAGTAAATACAGGAGGAACTCATGTCCCCCTCTGACCTGAGTGTGTGCTTACCTGCACATGAGTGGTATACACACACACAAACACACACACACATACAAATGAGAATACAAACAAACTTAAAAAATAAATAAACATTGATATAGTTGTATCTAGATGTAAATATTTAAACTATAAAGTGAAAAGAAAACTAGGCATTGAGTGAATAATAAAATAATAAAAGGAGGCTCAGGACAAAGAAGATCTAATCCTGAAGGCATTTTATAAATAAAAAGGGGTTCTAAGTAAGAAATTTTCCCCAGGGATAGGTCAGATTCTGTAGGAACCTCAGATATGAGCTAAACAGAGGTCAAAGTAAAAGAAATTACCCAAGAAGCCATCAATAATGACTGAAAACTATGGCACATTTGAATGAAAGAGCAAATAGTTTTTGCTGGAAACTTCCATGTGAAACTGAGGTAACACATAAGCAACAGGCAGAGGCTGGGTGTAAGTGGTGGAGGTGGGGGAGGGGAGGACAGCCTCTGTGTGCTTGTGGTAAAATAGAAAGGAGATCCAAGCCTGCTTTTGACAAGCGGCCTTTTGTGCCCCTGATCGTGGTAGCTCTGACAGTGGAGTGCATAGCTGCTATGGGAGAGCAAAACCCAAACGCTTCAGATTTAGGGAGCTTTGTCTCAATCAATTAAGCCCCCTGGTGAGATAAATGGCTCAGATGAGCCGGCATCAGTGCCTTCTGGAACAATTAGTGTCAGTAAAGACAGGGAACAAGTCTCCATGCGCAGCACCAGGAAAAAATATTTCTACAAAGCCTTAGAAAATAATGAAAAGACAATTTGCAAAGAACAAAACGTGGATTTCATTCAAGGAATTTTGATTTTGGCATTCTAGCGCTGAAGCGGCAAGTTCAGATAAATGCTGTTAGCTTCCCCCAAAGCCTTTAATAAATTAGTCAGCAAGAAAAGTAATGGCCCAAGCCAAGAGAGGTTTGAGAGGAAATCCATGTGTACTAACTTATTGAACTTTAACAGACTTACTTTCAATTTTTAAATTTATGAAAGATTCCTTCAATTTATCATTGAGAGGTGTCTTTTTACATTTCATCTTAAATATTGATAACAAAAAAATCAAATCTCTTTCTACCTTGACTAAGATTTCCAGACAAATGTAGCCTATTGAATCAATCCATCGAAGCTGAGTACGCTGAGATCCTTAAGATGGCTGCAAAGACTGATTGAGCTGAGAAGAACCCCAGTTTCCTGCAGAATCATCATTGCTATTGAGGGAAAAACATATGATGGGATGATAATTCCATCATTATCTCGGTTTTACCCAATGACCGACTGCCAAATTTACTGACAATCTGTGTATTAAATGTTTCTCTGCCTGACAAACAGGACTAGATTTCACCTGCTCAGCAAGCAATTGTTCAGGATTTTCATAGTTATTAATAATTTCTCTTAAATCAAAATAATTTAAAAAAACAGGTAGTTTTTCTGAACTTTACAAATTGGAGGTTGGTTTGTACTATTATTTAGAGCTATTTAATCTCGGAACACTTGGGGTTCCTCTTCCTGAATGGACTTTTTATGAAGTTGGGTAAAAATAATGTCTTGTTCTTAATTTCTGGCTGGCTTTCTTATCTGCGGGTTAGAGGGTAAAGATGTTACGCAAGGAAGAAGACACAGACACGCGGTGGTCCCACGTGGGTGCACTTTAATGGGAGAGGGGTAACGGGCAGGGTAAAGGAGAGGAAGAGAGAGAGAGAGGGTCCTAGCAACCCCTACTTTTTAATGGGGAATGCAAAGGCTTCTGGGAATATGTCCATATCCAGGAAAACGCTGGGAACTGTAGTTCCGCAAAGGAGCGACATAATGGATGGATGATTGAGGATGTTCTCAGTCACACGTGTCTAGTGCTAACCAAGTAGGAGACATTGCTAAAAATGTCCTGCATTCTAGGTTCAGAGTCTGTTACCAACAATTATAAAGTCAAAGATACTTTTGAAAATCAATGGTTTTGTAACTAAATAGGGAGCAAAATTAACCAAGTTCACTTGACAGTAAAATCTGAACAAATTTTTAGTTGAAAAAACAAGTGCTGTTTGATTAACTCCCTAGAAGACACATAGTTGCATATGGCAAGACATATGGTAATGTATATAAAAATATAGGTTGTGTATCTCATATGAGGGCCCTGTATATTCAAAGCAAGCACTCCACCCCTGATCTACAGCCCCAATCCCATGAGTTTTCTATTATCAAAATTTCCTTTTCAAAATATACCTGGTTCAAAGTATTTTAAATAAAGTCATTGTTTTCTTTAAATCTCACAAAAATCATTGAAATAAATGTGTTCAGTATTTCTTTTAGGGAAAGAAATTGAGATACAGAAGCAAATAAATCTTCTCTTTATTATATAAAATGAGGAAGACAGAGGTAAGTAGGAAACACAAACATCCACATACCTCCTATTAGGAAAATAGCATCTAATCCAAGCAATTTACTCAAACAGCATCATATTCAATATGGACAATGTGTTGCAAATGATAAAAAGAATTGGAAAGTACAATGGGAACCAAGGGCACCAATAAAGCAACTCAGAAATAAGCCAGGGCTGCAATGGGAAAGGGAGCTAGTTCTCTTCTCAAAGACTAAAAATTAAGTTGTTGACTGTGTGGACTAGGGTGCCATCCTGCAGAGGCAGACTCCATGCCCGAGAGATCAGTGCTCTAGGAAAATTAAGTTAGAAGAAACATTTGAGATTCTCTTTTCCCCAGTTGCTCCAACTCAGCTTTAGTACCCATATTTGGAAGACCTGGATAGAGGCTAATTACCAATGATGTCTGCAAAGAATAGCTTTCTGTTTCTACGGCGCAGAGAAAGAGCAAAAAATACTGGTTCTTAAGGTGAAAATCTCAAATAAAAATCACCTAAGGTTAATAAGAAAATATTGCAGTAACAGATTAAGAATCATAATGAAATGAGTTGACAGGTAGTATCAAGGCAAACCCTAACAAAATGAGTTTTCCTTTAGTTATTAAACAGTTGTTTATGGATCTCTAGATACTGTGTATAACCGGGGAAGAATGAAACTCTCCAGAAGAAATAAAACTGCTTTATTTAGAAAAAGAAAGAAAGGAAAACTAAGTCTTTTGTAAGAAAACCCAAATTAGAGCAATGAAAGTCAAGCTTATTGAGCCAAAGCATGAAGACTCAAAGGTCCCATTAATGGAAGAGAACTCCCTTCATGCAGGAAGAGAAAGACTCAGAAAGGAAACTGTATTGTACTTTGTGAAGAGCTTACTGGAGCAAAGTATTAAAATATGATAAGTGGGGATGGAGAGATGGCTCCACAAGCCGCTTTTACAGAGAATTTAAGCTTGTTTACTAGAACCCATCCCCCTCAGCCTACAACTGCCTCTGACTCCAGCTCCCTCCATATAGTCCAACCGAATTCTGGGAGAAAGAAGGCAGAGTTCAGAGACACCGTGGAGCCACCAGAGGAGAAAGACACAAGCCGCCTGCTGGAACCTTGCTAGTAGGCCATGAGCCTCCTAGTAAAATATAAAATAATAGAAATGGGTTAATTTAAGAGATAAGAATGAGCTAGAAATATGCATAAGCTGATTGGCTATGCAGTGCTGTAATTAATATAGTTTCTGTGTGATTATTTTGGTTCTGGGCAGCTGGGAAAAAGCAAGCAGCCTCCTTACAACAAAACAGCCCCCTTCTGGTCTCCACAGGTCCTGCACGCATTTGCATACACACAAACACATGTATATACATTTTTTTTTCATTTTAACTAAAAACCTTGATAGCCTAAAATTCACTGGACAAACCAACTATTATTTTAACTATATTCTTCTCCTTATAAAAGATATAAACCAACTCAACATGTACAAAAAATGATGGAACCGAAAAGACACTCAAAACTATGTCCTGTGAGCAATAATCAAAAAATCCTGAAATTCACCTGAAGAATAAAAGAATAGAAAGACACAAATAATTTGAGGATTATATGAGTAGTGTCAACTACTGCTCACCCATCTGTCCCTTCCTCAACCCTGCATCTCAAGAACCCATAGAATAACTGTGCTTCATCTCACACAGTATTACAAATGTGGTATTGGTGCCAATAGGAATTCAAGTCCTAACCCTTCCATTATTGTCAGCACCTGGTAGAAAAGGTGCTATGTCCACTGACCCACCAAGATGAACATTATGGTTTGAAAGCCAAGAAAACTAAACCAGTTAATAATAGAAACAAAGCAATGTAATCCATCATATAAATAAACTGAAAGAAAAAATCATATGATCATTTCATTAGATGCT
>NC_022021.1:20781005-20816015 GCF_000317375.1 Microtus ochrogaster
AACTGGGAGAGAGAAACGAAAGTAGGCAAGGGAGAGGGAGAGGGACAGATGGGGAAGGAAGAAACAAAGGTCCAAGCCTCGGTGTGGTACCAATGCCCCATCATCCCTGATACTACATTGGCTGGTTGTGAGTGGGAAAATCTAGACCTTTAGGGACTTGTGACGTCTTTCATAGTCAAGGTGAAGCATAGACTTCTAAACAACAATTCTGTTTTGGTTTAGATTCTATTGTTGTCCAGTGCTTAGCCATCATGGTTGTTTTTTCCTTCAAATAGGAAATGGCACTGGTTTCTCAGCTCAGAAAGCAATGTTTGAGGTTTGAAGGAAACAGGTCACTGTGGCACCAACTTTTTTCAATTAATTTTTAAACTCATGTTTATTTTTCAGCAAGTTCAGCTCATGTGATTTTGATTTATTTACACTTTACTCCCTAACATGTGCAGTTAGCAATTTGATGACTCTGCACCTTCTAATGAGTCTCTCTCGGTACCAGAAATTCATGTGTTACCAACACCATCAAACTCTAATCCAGCTGACTCAAATTTGGATACAAATAGAAGAAGCCATAAAATTCAAGACCATTCTAAACTTGGTGATAAAAGTGCTCTTGTTCCCAAAAAGTCACAGACAAGGCCAATTCCCACTTTAAAGTTTTTGAAAGTTCTGCAAACATGTGCTGCTCAGATAAAAAGCAGTGCGTGGGACAGCTGGCTGTCTGTGGCTCTGCTTCCATGAGTTCCAGAACTTGTGATTGCAGAAAGTTCTGCTCCAATCCAAGTTTATGTCTGTATCCCCAAAGAAACCCAGAGGCCCAGTAAAGTGAGCCAGTCAGCCCAGTCGTTATGCAGGGCATAAACCAAACTCAACTACTCATAGTAGCTTGGGTGCTTGTCAACCACAGAATTTGATAGTGTTGAGTGTGGTAGGAACTTTGGAAATCCTCTTAGCCAATCCTTCACTCTACTAATGTGTTTTAAATGATGTTTTGACAACCTATGTACATAACCTTTAAAATTCAGATGACATGGGTCCAGGCATGAGTTTAATTATAAAACCTAAGGCACATATGGAGCAGAGAGGAATTTTTCTAGGGAAACCTAGAGAATTATGTTTTATGGATGCTTTTTCTCTACTTATTCTTAAGACCATGTCATAAAAATGGATTTCCCTCTTTGAATATGCTAGAATGATAACACTGCTGAGGTATATAAAATGTACATTCATTTTTCCTTACTGTATAAAATGTATATTTTATATATAATTTACATTGATAAAAATTCTAAATTTTTTTAATATATTTACATATGTCAATTTTATGCAAGCCAGCATTTCATAAATCATATATTCAAAATAAATACCAAAAATAAATGACATATAATTAAATGCTTATGTATTAAATTTACATATAGGCATAATCTTTCCAGTTCAAAACTATGTATTTATACTAAAGCCTGTAAGTTCAATGGTGATTAGAGTAAGGAGTAGCACAAGTCCTATTACTACTGAAACAACTGGTTAAAACTCTGAGCCTCTTCCCTGGTCACTTTGATCACCTTCCTAATACACAGACCAAACGTGGATCACCCTATTCATTTTTCTCTCTCTCAGAAGTCTCTCATTACTCCACCCTTTTTATGAACTTCAGTCTCAATCATTAGAGTTCTACCTATTAATGAGATTGAAGACAGATACCCTATTTGCACAGCTATTATCTATACCACCAACTCTTCTATATTCTTTTCCATTGTTTATATTATTAACCATCCTTCTGCAATGCCCAGTTTGTCCTTACTGCAGAAGGGAGAGGAAGTATATATCTGATGGTTCTTTAATTGTATTTTCTAGGTAAAAATTCCCTACTTTAGAAAGTCCCCTTTGTCTCCTAAAGTCACTTGTGTTATAAGTACATTAAACTCTCCAAGAAGAGATATCTATGCTTTATATTATTTTCCTATTCCCTCAGTGATCAGTATTATACAGAACCTAACCTATGTGTCAAAACCCACACCAGTCAAGATATGGATAAATATTATAGCTCATTTCCATGTTACAAATTGCAATAAAGCCATATTTCTACCAATTACAGCAATTTTATGTTTCATTAAAAATATTATTTTAATATATAAAACATTTGCCTATAATAAAAACTTGTCTATAACATTCCTTCTAATAATAGTTTAGAAAATGATCATTAATGGTCATTGTCTCTAATTTCCAGAGGCTCACATTTTCATGAGAGAAAAATATGTCAATCAATAAATATGCCATAAAAAGAGAGAGAAAGTTCACTACACCAAAGGCCCAAGAGGAAAAATAACCCCAAGAGGTCATCTAATCAAACACCACAATCCATTATTGTTCAAATTTAGAACCTACTTTTCATTTGTTCTTACTGTATAAAGCAGGATGTTTTTAAAATAAAATTTATAATGTATATTGGAGCTCATTGAAAATAGCAACAACACTAAAAGGGGGGAGTACAATAAGTACTACATTTGGAGCATGTGAATTTGGAAAATTATGAGATGTGGAGCTACCATAACAAAAGCATAGTTAGCTATTTGTTCAAATGAAAGCCATTCTCACCTGAAACGTGTCTGTTTTAAATTATCTTATATAGACTCTTTTCATGCCTCTCTAATTCTTCGTGCATATGTCTAGGGACTGGCATAGAATCAGATGAGTTTTATCCAGACCCATTATGTGGTAAAATTTAGTGTAAAATGGAAATACTGTCTTGACTTATCTTGTAATCTTAATGTTACATGACAGTGTAAAGCTCTCATTGTAGATCAGTGTACATCAAATGTGTGTCTTAAACTTATTGGGAATGCCTTTCTCAAATCTTCCTTCTACCTTTATTATCTTGCTATCTGCATTACATATGACAATCAGAATTCATTTTCTTCCAGAAACAAGTGGAACAAGCTCTGTTCTAACTAGATTTGTAATAAGTTCATCTCAGAAGGAATGACTGATACCAAAGGAAAAAAAATCTAGACTCATACACCTGGAATAGAAGTTTCAGTAAACAGTGGCCCAGGAGAGAACATATTCATCATCTCTTGCTGAATTTTCAAAATTAAGGCAACAATGTTAGTAAAGATTACAAATAGGAAGACACTACAAAGCAAAATATAGTTTTAAATTCTAAGGTGTCAATAAATACATCAAATGCAAATGTTCTTGCAGTGCTATGGATAGAACTCCACAGATATTAGGCAAACACTGCCATGAAGTGAAACACCCCAACCTGTACATTATCTGCATGGGCCAGATAAAAGTTAGATATTGGCAGAATGGATTTTAAAACATGATCAAATGACTTTCTGCCTAAAAGAAGCTCACTGAAACTAGAACACTTTATATAAGACCAATGTAAAAGTTGAAAAAAGAAGTAAACTAACAGGGCAGATGGAAGAAGCTACATAATAGCAGATAAAGTAGACTTCAGAAAGAAAGAAATAATCAGTCCATCCAAAAACATGGCAAGTTTAACTGTGTGTACACAATCCACAGGGCTGCAAACTGTGAAATAAAGCACTGAAAGGGGAGCTGGGTAAGTGTAGAAATAAAGTGTGGCTCATCAGCAGCCTTCTCAGACAGCTGATAGAACACAGCAGGTGAGTACACCTTTGGTCTTAGCCAAAGAAATGGTCAACACCATCAATTTACCACATCTACGTGACAATTGAGCATTCTGTTCAATACCTTGTGTTCTTTTCGAGTGCTAATGGAATTTAGACAATCCTTGACTTACGATGGGTTGAATTTCAGTAAAACCGCTGTAAATTATGCTTCCCATAAGATAGATAAGCTTTAACATACCTAATCTAGATGATATCATAAATTAACAGCATAGTAGAACATGGAGTATTGACTAATTACTTTTATGATTATGTGACTGATGTTGAGCTGTGGCACACAGCTGCCTCTCAGATGCTCAAAAATGTATCATATCATGCAGTGAAATCTAAGGGAAAAAAATCAAAATTCAAAGTGTATATTCACTTTTACAACATTGAAAAATCAAATTATATGAGTGTGTTTGTGTGTGTGTATATATGTATGTATGTATATTACTATTGAAATTTATGTAGAGAGTTGACTTTGTAGGAGGTTGCTTGTTTGTTCCCAGCTGCCCAGACCTGAAATAATCACTCAGAAAGTATATCATTTGAATCCATGCTTGACCAAAAGATTAAGCATTTTGTTAGCTAGCTCTTATATCAAGAATTAACCCATTTCTGTTATTTTATATTTTACCATGAGTTTCGTGGCCTACTGCAAGGTTCCAGCTGGCAGCACATGCTGTTCTGCTCTAGTGGCTACATGGCATCTCTCAACTCTGCCTTCTTTCTCTCAGCATTCAATCTAGTTTTCCCTGCCTAGCTCTACTCTACACTATCACAAGCCAAGGCAGATTGTTTATTCATTAATCAATAAAAGCAACACATATACAGAAGGACTTCTCACACCATTTTCCCTTTTCTGTTTAAATAAAAAGGAAGGTTTTAACTTTAACATAGTAAAATTACATATAACAAAACAGGTATCAAGCAAGAATTACAGTCAACTAAGGAAAACTGTATTTATCTATTCTTCAACCCCATCAAAGACTCCAGAAAGATATATTACCTAAGTAAACAGGAAGTGGATTGTAAGATACTAGAAAAACTCTAGAATTGACAGAGACATCATGCTACCTGGA
Source organism: Microtus ochrogaster (assembly GCF_000317375.1). Taxonomy (NCBI): domain Eukaryota; kingdom Metazoa; phylum Chordata; class Mammalia; order Rodentia; family Cricetidae; genus Microtus; species Microtus ochrogaster. Next base: position 20,785,717 of record NC_022021.1, read on the forward strand.
CAGTCACCCTAAGTTCTTCTGTAACATTGTGGGCATCCATCTTCAGCCAACAGGCCCCTAGTATCCAGCAGACTTTTCCATGAAGTAAGAAATTTGAAGATCTATTCTGCCTTGTAATGACAAAGTCCACCAGTTGCCTTTTTTGTGTGTTGTGCAGAATGTCTGGTAGACTCTTTCATGTAGCAGGAATCCCAAAGGACCATCTCACCTTTAGGCAAGTTCAGCAGTCATTTCTATGTGGGCTGTGCATGTCCAGTTCATACAGCATAGCATCAAGCAGTCCAGGCAAGAGCAGTTCTTGCCCAAATGGCTAACCAATACTATAAGGAGCCTCTTTGGTGTCCATCATCTTCTTAAAGTAGATCGGTGTTGCCAGGAGCAGATGTGCCTCATTGTCATGAAAAGTTCTAACTTCTTAAAACATTTTAAATACCATATTCTGAAGGTCTCTGAAAGATTTGAAGAATATCTAACTAACTGAAATATATCTCTATATATCTAGAAAACCTAAGTACATGACTATAAGCTTGCCTACTACAGAGGACTATCTAATAACCTGTATTTCTTAATTGTACAATACATTTTAAATGAGCTGTACAAACACAATTTGTTAATCAAGAGCAGAAATATACATTAACAAAATTGACCTAAAATTTGTATCAATAAACTAAGATCCATACCAATGCAAAGTATTGATCTCTATAGCATATCCCCCTTTATATGTAAAGAAACATTTATAAACAATATTTGGGAATTTGGGCATAGTTCTCTCCAAACTACTTTTTGCTTTTTGTTGGGTGAAGTATTTCTGGGGGCTCTTGATCCATAAAACAACACCACTCTGGAAGCAATCCACAGGTTCTCAACCTCTTTGAAAAAAAAAGAAGAACCTCTTTTTCAAAGCAACAAATCCTTATACCCAAACTTTGAAGTCGAGATAGCTTTATATTAAGTTATCTTTGCAGCCCCCAGAATCAAATATCTCTCTGCAACCAAAAAATTCAAAGAAAACACAATAATACACAAAATCTATGTTTATTCCATCTCTGTGTGGCTTATTTTTCTTTACTCAATGACTGTCTGTACTCTGTCTCTTTAAAGACTTTGTCTTATTAAAAAATTACTTCTTTTTATAACTATACTTTTTTCTTCTTTCTCCCAAGCCTACATACATTTATCCATCACTGTGACCCATGTAGAAGTCTTTTCCATTTAGATTTGTCTTTATTGCATATCTGTAATCCTTTTCTGACCAGAAGTGGGCATGGCTGGGGCCAACAGGGCCCTGCCTGCTTGCTCTGCCCAGTCCAACAAGCCTAAGGCATGTCCATTGCCTCTGAGAGCCAATCACATTGTTCCACTTTTAGGCAAACAGTGAGTCTATGTCTCCATTGAGCAAGTTTTAGTGACAGGACTCAGTTATGGGTCCTATCTGTCCAGGAGCTGAAGGGGAGGATACCGGAACCTTAATACCATCAGTTGAACAATATTGACCCATTTTCGAACAAAAGCCATCAATCTGTTGATAAAAAGAAGCAAGATCAGTAGGGGCCTGTTATAGCTGGAAGTAAAGTTGTTAACCAAGGAGACCAGTTGAACAAGTTTTATCCAGATTTCCTATGAGTGTTCTGTTCTCTAACATTAACAAGGCCATTGAATTTTCAATTACCCCAGAGTGATTGACATAGAAACAATATTCTTTCCCCAGAAGAAGAAGAAGTCCAAACCTCTTTTTTTTTTGGTTTGGTTTTTTGAGACAGGGTTTCTCTGTGGCTTTGGATCCTGTCCTGGAACTAGCTCTGTAGACCAGGCTGGTCTCGAACTCACAGAGATCCGCCTGCCTCTGCCTTCCGAGTGCTGGGATTAAAGGCGTGAGCCATCATTGCCCAGCTAGGTCCAAACCTCTTAATATCAATAGAAAATTTATGACTCAATTTATCCAAATAGCTTAAACCCAACAAAGTTAGCAAAGACAAAAAGGCTAAACATTTATTTTAAAACCTGAACAGACATTGAACAAGGAAATACATTTTAAGCCATTACTTAATATTTCTAATGTTTTTACCTTTTAATATAATTTTTTATGTTACAGTGATCCTCCCACTACAGAATTTCTCCCGCTGTCACTCCACAACTGTAGTTTGCCCATGTTGTGTTTCTCAATCCAAACATCTGACATGAAAGTGGTCCTAGACTACCCTTATACAACAACCTCCAAAAGATTGAGATTCATAGGCTTGTGTGCTGTTCCAAGCCCTCTATCAAACTGCTTAGGTAATTGTCTTCTGCAGCACAAGAAATGAACAGTTCTGTTTCTGGTTAGCTTTTGGTGCTTATGGCTCTGACCCTAATTTTTAGCCTCTTATTTTAAGTTTAAAAATTAACAATATAAAACATTTTATAGCACAGATGTCTCACAGCCTTGAGTTAAAAAATTAAATTAAAAAAATTAAAATTTCTTAAATGTCTTTTTGAAATATCAAGAATAACAAAAGTAAAGTACTATTTTTGGTCCCACCCTTGGCAGCATATACATAGCCTGTCTTTTAGATCTCAGCCTGGTCTATTTCACTGTAGCTGGTGCTTCTTGGGACAATCACCTGGCACTAGCATTTCTAAAACTGTTAAGGTCCATTATTACAACTGTACATTCTTTGGGACTCTAGTCCTGCCCTACATTTGTAAGCCTTAGATGTTTGTATGATTTTTTTATGTCTATATAACTATTATTACCTGAGTGACTCTTAAATTAACAAAGTCTGGTTGGCAGAGCTAGGTACACTTTTGAGTATAAAAACATTAAGGTGCAGCTTTAATATTTTAGATCCTATGTTATATTTTTAATTTATTTTAATTTAAACTATCTTGGAGATTTGTTAGGCCCACTCCATGTGGTCACCTTTAATCAGATGGTGGTAAAATCATGTGGCATTTATTTTTTTAACTCTAGCAAAATGGCAATCTAAAATTTAAAATGGAATTATGTCTTATGGTTTCTTTAAAATTACCCACACATAGATTTTAAGTAAATAAAACAGGGGTCTAACAAAGTAAGAGCTATAATCCAATTCTAGAGCCAGCTTTTTAGTAAAAAAAAAAAAAACAAAAAAACAAAAAAAACAGCATATAGTAGTTTTAACATTATCTATACCAAAAAGCCATCTGAATTTCTGCTAACCCAAATTTAGTAATCAGGGCTCAGTGATAAATTTCTGAAGTCAGGCCCGTAACAGCAAAAATAGACCATTTCTGTCTCAGCTCCATGCTTGCAAGGAAGCTTACATAGATAAACTTTTTAACAAAAGAAGCATATTCAGTATTTGCATGTATGAGAAACCACAGCAAACATAGTTTACATTCCCTTAAACAAGAATAGAAACATGCATATACTATAACAAAAAACCTTTAAATTTCTATCACATAAAATCCTGTACCAGCGTGAAACATTTGAGACCAACAGTAGTTTTTTTATACATTAGTCAATAATAATTTGTAACCAACCCCTATTAATGATGACAGATATTTATAACACATTGGACTAGAATGATTGAAGCAGCTTTGGTGGAGAGAAGTCTGGCTGTAAGTGTCACAACACCTATAGCCAGAGTCTTTGACCTGCAGAGCCAAACCTTGGTCAGGTTTAACCAGAAGTTGAGGCACGCAGCCCCCAGGGCGGGCAGAGGGAACTCATCCACCAGCCTGGGAGGGGCAGGATGGCATGCAGCATGGGAAGGGGGGGGGGATTGTTAACCTCTCCAAGCCATAGAAATTAACCCCAGATGCTCTGTTCAGTGTTTGAAATCCTGTTGGGATACATCCACTCCCTACAACTGTGGCTGGCAGCCTTGCTACATTGTCATAACAAGACAGCATATTGAAGGGCATCTAGGTTGTTTCCAGGTTCTGGCTATTACAAACAATGCTGCTATGAACATAGTTGAGCATATACTTTTGTTGTATGATAGGGCCTCTCTTGGGTATATTCCTAAGAGTGGTATTGCTGGGTCCAGGGGTAGGTTGATCTCGAATTTCCTGAGTGGCTTTGGGGGGGCCTGGGCGGTTTGGATGCTCAACTTACTAAACCTGGATGGAGGTGGGCGGTCCTTGGACTTCCCACAGGTCAGGGAACCCTGATGGCTCTTCAAGCTGATGAGGGAGAGGGACTTAATCGGGGGAGGGGGAGGGAAATGGGAGGCGGTGGCGGGGAGGAGGCAGAAATCCTCAATAAATAAATAAATTAAATAAAAAACAAACAAAAAAAAAAAGACAGCATAGCCCAGCCACCCATCCACACAAGCACGAAGCCCTGCAGCCAGCAGCCTCATGTTTGGGACCAAACTGACTCCATTTCATGAAATGTTTAAGGCAGCAGGTAAAAGTTATTTGTCTTATTCCTTTTAGGAAAATAAACCCCTATGCTTATGTGATCACACTATCAAAGTCAAAGAAGTCATGATTTGAGTCTGTCCCTTATCATCAGCATCAGTCTAAGTCAGAACAAAACAAAACAACACACAGACACACAAGACAATGAACAAGACAATGGCGCAAAACCAAACCAAAGATGACAGCTTCAAGCTGCTTTGCGGGTGTGACCCGCCCCTCTATTGAAATGAGAGCACTATCTGGTCTCATTAATAAATCTCTAGATTTATAAATTTAAGGAGCTCCATGCCTCCTTGAAACTAGGGGCAAGCAGGACCCAAGATTGCATCCTGTCATCAATGCTTGTGAAGGGGAAAATATGGGAGCCAACCATGATGTATGGGCAGGCCACCCAAAGGAAGTTCTTTACTTCCAACCATTATCACCTGCCAGAGTAGGACTAAGCCATCAACAAATTTAAAAAGAGTCCTGGGTCTTAGTTATTTACCCTGAAGCAATACCTGGCTGCAGAAAGAACCACAAACTGAGATTACCCAAGCACCACCCAAAAACAGACCATCCAAAAGAAATGCCTAGCATTGCAACCACTGTAGATAGGACACACCTAGACAAATGTCAGTCAATCAGTGGTCCTAAACTTCAGAAACCCCTCACTCCCACCTTTACTACTATAAAAATCCAATTCTAACTGAGCTGGGGGCTTTCCATTTATTCCAATACGTTGGATGTTGTGGGAACTGCGGGCCTGTTTTTTGTCCTGCCCGGCTCCCAAAGGGCTAGCTTTACACCAGAAATAACAACACACAAATTGTATTCATTTAAACACTGCCTGGCCCATTTGCTCTAGCTTCTTACTGGCTAATTCTTACATCTTGATTTCCCATTTCTATTTATGTGTGTAGCACCCTGAGATGCGCTTACTGGGAAGATTCTAGCCTACGTCCATCCTGGGTTGGAGCTTCATCGCGTCTGCCCCAGAGAGGAGAGGAAATGGCGTCTGAGCTCACTTCCCTTCTTCCCAGCATTCTGTTCTGTTTATTCCACCCACCTAAAGGCTGGCCTATCAAATGGGCCAAGGTACTTTCTTTATTAGCCAATGGCCTCCTCCATCAGTTGGACATGCGGGGAGACCAAGTTTGCAAACTTCTATAAAATAAAGGCTCTTTGCTTTTACATATGAGACTTGGTCTTCTTGTTGGCTTTTGGGGGACTTCGTGGATTTGGGCATAACAGCACTCTGCTCACAGACCCCGTTAAAATGCTCCATAGAGGGGACCTCCGGAAAGAGTCATCAGGTTTTATGTGGATTTAGCTAGCACACGTTAGCACGCCAATCTGTTATTGGAGGTCACTTGTTTGTTCCCGGCTGCCCAGACCCGAAACAATTACTCAGAAATTATATCATAATGCTTGGCCAATAGCTCAAGCATATTTTTAGCTAGCTCTTACATCTAGAATTAACCCATTTCCATTATTTTATATTTTACCATGCAGTTAGAGGCCTACGGCAAGGTTCCAGCTAGCAGCTTGCGTCTTTCCCCTCTGGTGGCTACATGGTGTGTCTTGACTCTGCCTTCTTCCTCCCTGCATTCAGTCTAGTTTTCCCCATCTAGCTCTATTCTACCCTATCATGGGCCAAAACAGATTCTTTATTTGTTAATCAATAAAAGCAAAACATAGACAGAAGGACTTCCCACACCAGGTGGCTTTCTTTATCTTTCAGTTTTGCGTTCTTAGATTCAAGCTCTCAGACTGAAATATTTAAGAAAGATTGTTTCCTGGCATCAATCTCGTTCAAGTCCTATTTTGGCAGTTATATTGGTGAGCCTTAATGTGTATAGCTATGCTGACATTTCTAGGAGAAGCAATCTCACAGCAAACTTTGTTTCTCTGACTCTTACATCTTTCTGCTCCCTTGTGTTGTAGATTATGGTTAGGACTGAGCTCTACACTTCTGCTTTTTGGTCAGTTGTGGTTTTCTATAATGGTCTCCATCTGTTGCAAAGAGGGGTTTCCTTGATGAGGGGTGAGGACTACACTTACCTCTGGGTATAAGACAAATATTTATAGAATGTAGTTAAGGATTCTGCTGACTTAGTAGCATAGCAGTGGTAAGCTGTCCTCCAGGATCATTACTTCACTAGCAGCAAGTTGTTCACTAAGTTTCCAGTACCAGGCATAATTTCACTCTTGTTAAGTAAGCTTTCAGTCCAATTAGAGTGATGTTGGATACCACCAAGGTATGTGTGTCACTACTGACTCCTTAGGGCTATTGCATCGTATCGGTCCTTGTTGTGGTTGTAGACACCATAGCTGAGAAAGATTGCTGCTTGTTTCCCATCAGGCCAGTACCAACTGCTATAGCCCTCAACCAACCAAGTAAAATGTCTTGTACATGCTTACAACCTTTCTCAGGGTTCATCTATAACTCCTGGTTAGTTTAGTCATGTGGCAAACGAAGGATCTTTTTCTCAGTTAAACAAATTAAGAAGTGCAATCCTACCACAAAGCTGCTCCTGACATGAGTCAGGACTTCATTGTAGTTATAAGACTCTTCCCATACTCCTACCCAGTGCTACCCAGCTTTCTTAAGTGCTTCTCTCAAACCATTGCTCAACAAAGGTGATCAAGCACACCCCTCATTACAAGCCTGACTCAGGGCACACAGTCCAAGTCTGTGTTGTGCAAAGAGCAAAGAGTTCAGCAGAGAACTCCATATGCAATGAATTTTAGCTGAAACAAACTTACAGTTCACAACACTAGCCATCAGATGTACTACCTCATTTTAACTTCTCCAAAGTTCCTCAAATCAGTAGGAAACTGTATCTCCATCTCTTACAAGTTAAAAAAAAACTGGTATAGAGAGGTAAATATTTAAGTTTACCTTTCTGGGGTATCAAATCTTAACAAGTTCAATTAAACCCAGAGTTCATACTCTGAACCAGCCAGTTTGAAATTTAATTTTAATGAAGAGAATATGGTGTAAAGGAAAAAACATGAACATTAAATAGACAAACAATCCTTCCATTCCTATGATTGTGACTTTTAAGCATGTGACTTTGAACAAATTATTTAACATCTAAGAATGTCATCTCAGATAGCCTGTATCTATAAAGTGCACATGAATACACCTCATGGTAGCATATTTAAAGGTTAATTGAAGTGTAAAGGCAGCGTTTCTCAAACTCATGGAAAAATGTTAGTGTACAAGATCAAGAAGTTTGTAATGTTTCAACTTACAGAATTTGGACTGTTTTCCTGATAATTCCATCAAAAGTATTCTTTCCTTTTGTTATTCCAACTTCTCTCCAATTATATGAGCTTGTTTTTTATATTGCTCTTAAAATATATCGCTTCAAATCATTTATTGTCAATTGCTTTAAAGTGATCTTAACTTGGCAACCGGTATGCAATGGCTTTGAAGGTCACATTGGTGCTAGACAACTTTGCATGCCCTTCAGAGCCTAGACCAGTAGGTGTTGCACAGCTAACCCTTCCAGTGATTAATGCAATTGACTGTAAATATGTGGTGAACTAACAGATGGTATATCTATTCATAAATGCTCCTGTGAAGGACAAAATACAATTATCATGAGAACAAGTTACTCTGAAGTACGTAGAGGAAGCTGGAAAACACAACAGTGAACTCAAATATTCAACATGAGCAATAGAGTATGGAAACATGGATGTCATATTCCACTGATACCAAGTGGTCAGAATTACTCATACTCACAGGTATGAGTATGGAGTGGGGGAGAGCGTGTAGAGTACTCCAATACTTCATTACTGGAAAACATGGGAACAAGAAGTCCTTCTGACTTTCAACAGCTCTCACTTAAAAACATTCATCTCTAGTCAAATACAAAGTAAAGGCTTTTTGGAGATGGAGGATGGGGAGGAAAAGCTGCAGTAGGAAATGCGATAGAGAGTCAGCAAAAGAATTGTGAGCAGCAGTAAAATTAGACAGCATGACTCTGTGCAGATCAAGTCAGAATAGTTGTGTGATTTTCAATAGCAACATTCCCCAGCCCAGCTGTGTGGGGAGAGAAAGCGCTAAGAGGATGACCTGGGTGGAGAAACATGCTCCGTTGGCTCATTCTTTAAATACAAATGACTAAGTGGCAGTCAATGGGAAACATTAGCATATTGGTTCCTAGGTCTTCTCCTCTGAACAAAGAGGAGGGGTAGTAGAGTTAGTAAAAGCAAAATGTCTACAGATTAAAAGTCCTAGGTTTTAATCTAGCCCTTACTCCAATAAGTAGTATCTTTTAAGAACAGTGCATAATTATAATATAATATGAATACACACACATATAATTAACCCTTAAATTGAGATACAGTTCATAGAGCACTTGCTCATAGAGTTCCAAACTACTGAACAAATATTAAATGTTAATAAATGGAGAGAAGCTGGAATTCCTAAGAGTAAGGGCAGTATACATTACAGGACATGAGAAGTAGTCAGAAATTATGAAACTAGCACTTACTTTAGTTTACAATTAAATAAAAGTTATCTGTTTAGCTTGTATATTTCAAAAAGACAGAAGCCTTTCATATTGGCCAAGAATTGCTCCCAAAAGCTCCTAGCACATAGTAGGCATACATTAATCAATTTAGTAAATAATCATGGTTTTTAGCTAGGCCAGTAACCATAAAAATACTTTATTTAAAATTTAACTTCATGTCTCTAGATTACTCTTCAGTATCTCACATTAGTTTAAAAACTGGACAACATAAAAATAGACCTGGATTTGTGAAGTTAAACGCCTCTTCTTCCCCCTAAAACAAGATTAACTACAGCCCTCCTCTTAGAACGGCTACCCTTCCATCTGTTTCGTGGCTTTCCTCTGTTGGTCCTGAAAAAATTTTATCTTCCACATTCCAGATCCAAGAATAAAACCTTTCATGTATGTGTGCATGTGTGTGAATGTTATATATGCTCGTGTGTGTGTCTGTGTGTGTGCTGATGTCCACGTGCTGAGAAATGCATTTGGAGGTCAGATGACAACTTTTGGGAGTTGGTTCAGTCATTTCACCATAGCTTCTGGGGACAAACTCATGTCAGCAGGATTTCATTGCAGACCCTTGTATGCCACGTCATCTCTCTGGCCTTATCTATTTTTTAAGTTTGAAACGTAACATTGTACACATTTTTTACATATTAGGGATGTAAACAAATTAGCCTCATGAGTAAGCAAATTGAGCCATTGACTCATATAAAAATAAATACATATATTGTTCAATAATCTTTTTGTACACTGTGAAGAAACGTCACTCTGATTGGTTTAATAAAAAAGTGAATGGCCAATAGCTAGGCAGTATTTCCAGGTACAAAGGATGTTGGAAAAAGCACAAAGATGTGAGACACGGAGGAAGCAGGAAAGCAGGATTTACAGAACACACATGAGGTAAACGAGCCTCAGGTCAGCACATAGATTCATAGAAATGGGTTAATTTAAATTAGAAGAAAGAGTTAGAAACAAACCAAAGCTATCAGCTAAGCTTTCATAATTAATAATAACTTTCCATGTCATGATTTGGGAATTGGCTGGTGGGACAGAAAAAGACTCACTACATAAATAAGCCACCATGGCTTAGGTTTACAGTTCTGTAAACAAAAGTGTTCTCAGGTTAGGATGCTCTTGCAGTGTTAAGTAAATTAGTCTAGTCTTCTCTAGTGATAAACCACTCAAAGGGGAATCAATTCTAAAACAGAGAGTAAACACACACTCCTTAAATAATTAACCATACTTGTATCAAAATGCTCAACACCAAATGCCAAAAATAAACAATAACAGTGTATGGTAGTGGACCTTGAGAAAGCTCAAGTCCTTTTTGTGGATGCTGTTTCTCAAAATTGTCATGATGATTTCATTAGACTTTTTTGCTCTGAAGAGATTCTTCTGTAGGTTTTTTTTTTTTTGTAGTGTTTATTACTCGTTATACACTATAGACCTTGCCGTAAGTTCATAAAATAATCATCTGGAGAGCTTCTGAGGACAATTAATTCAATTATAGCAATAATTACCACAGGAAAATGTTGGCACTTTTCCTGAATTAAAAGTACTTTCCAACATGCTACATGCAAGTTGGGGGAGAAATAATAAACATCCCCAAATCAGTTAAATAAGCCTTCATGCAACCAGGAATATGTCATACATCTTTTTTGGTACTTCAGAAGACAATCAAGAACACAACATTTCTTAAACAGAAGGCAAATTGAACAGAAGGCACCTTAAAACACGGGGCAGAACATATCAGGACTTTGCAAAATGCACCAGAAGACTAAACAAAGAAGGTGTCTAGAATTCCAAATTGAATTAAGAGTTTGTAATAGTCTCCTATTTAATAATGTCCATGGTACTCAAGCATGCTTCCTCCATTATAGTGACAATTAATATCATCCAGCAGCTATCATAGACATGAGTAAATGATTAAATGCAAGAAAAGTGTGAGGTAAGCAGCTTCTTTTGGCTTAGAGCCTGAAGGCTCCTTGGGCTGACATGAAGCTCATCCAGACAACCAGTGTTGGTGTTACTATGACCTATTGGCTTGAGGCATCTTTTAGCAGATTGACATGAACATCCTGATCCTTCGTGGAAAATCTACCACCGGATCCTCAGCCCCCAGTGTCTCGGAACAGACCTGTAGCAGCCACACATATGTTTTTTATACGGCTAAGGCCTGCACCTGCCTGGATTGTGAATATTAATCCATTTTAAAAGGATATTTTGAATGATGTAAAATTTGCATGAAAAACTGCTTTGTGGGTAGCTAAGTCATGTAAAAGCTAATATTAGGTTTGTACCATTATGGATGTCTAATTTCTCTGCTATGTCCTCCTTATTTTCCCAAGAAATTGTCACAATAATTTCCAGGAGTCTCACTTCTGGAAAATCTTTGATAATGGAATTTATATTGAAAAATAAATGAATTTTAATTAATCACTTGCTATGCTAATAAAAACCAACAACTAAATTTACATTCTCTTCTAATCTGCTACTGCATGCTTAGTTTGCAGTTCTAACAATAATCTAATCATCGCTTTTCTGATCAATACTTAATACTTCTATCAATACTTAATATCTGTCTCTAGAATGCCCAGATAGTTGGCCCGGCCACCTATTTGCTGACAGGAAAAAATGATTCACTCACGGGCAGGCTTTGATGAAACAGGGCATGAAGTGAGCCTCCTTCAGCCAGCACAGCAGCAATGTGTTTTCTGTTTCAGTACAAGTTCCACAAACTTGTAATTTATGTGAAAGAATATGTGGCAGATAGCAAAGAGAAAAGAGAAAGAAAGAAAAAAGGCAGGGGGTTGGGTGGGGGTGAAGCATCTGGAAGCCTTCTTGCCAAATGGTAACTTTCTGGAAGTTTCCTCATTTAGAAGTAATTTCTGGAAAATTTCTTGATTAATACAAATCCGTGAACAAACTTAAAAATGATGGCTTTGTTATTGCTCTGGCACAATATGCTAACAACACTGTGAGCGCTGCCAAATCTCTGAGAGTTCTTTCATGCGGATTATGGTCTTGTTTACATATCCAGCTGTACTGAAGCCTTGTCCATGGTGGTAACCTAACAATGTTCCCAGTGGGGGTGCCCATTAGGGGAGGGGAGACTAGTTGAGGTTTAGTTTGTTTAAATTGAGCAAGAATGCACAGCGGTGCTCAGATCTTAGGGAATGTGTTGGAAGCATACTCCTTCTAAGATCTGTTTTCATTTATTTAAGGGGAATGTTTGCATTGCTCAAAAACTGCAAGGCACAAACTGGCCACACAAAATGCCTTCCAAATGTTTACTGCGGTCTACACAGAAGGGAGTTAAAAAGCATAAATACTATTAGACTGGAGTAAAAATCTGAGTGGAAAAAAAGTAATTGTTGCTTCAGTCTTATTTGTTAATTAAAACCCAACCCATTTTCTGTTGTGGATATTCATGAAATATGTATAAAATATACATTCCCACATGGGAACACTTAAATCTGATAAGAAATACAAAACTTACTGCAGAATATGAATTTAGCATTGTGAGTAATTGGTTTACATTAATAGGATACTCATGAAAATAATTTTATTTTGTTAGTTTGAACATATTTATATGCAATGAGCTCGTTGAGATTTTATTTTACCAGTTCTAACGGGGACACAAATTCAGAACAAAAACTTGAACAACAATTCACTTCCTTTCTAATTTTGATAGGTATCTTAACAGTTATTTATTTGTTTATGTTACTATCCAGAAAGCCATTCAGGGGATGTGATTGCCTCTCCTCTAACCTTCGTACATTTCGAAATTCTGTAAATGAAAATATAGTCCAACTCTAAAACCTTCATACTGTTTTTTTCTTAATCTTTTCTGCTAAGAGAGCATCAGAGGTAGAGCAAGGACACCCCAGGCTAGGGCTGTGCCTGCCTCTTAACTGGGCTAAATGAACTCCTCCCAGGGTTTTCTCTCTGATGCCAACTGAAAGACAACATGCTTCTGCTATGCTAAAAATGCATCAAAGCTTAAGTTGATCTATTGGGTATCATCTGGGCAAAATAAAACTGTTCTTGGGAAACTCACAAATCATATTTCTTTGAATTATGTGCTAATCCAATTTTATGAAAGTAATTTTCATCAGAGGAATTTGTTTCTAGTTTAATCAAAATGTGAAATTCCAGCTGGTCTCAACAGTCCATACCTGGAATTCCAGCACTCAGAAGAGATCAGGAGTTCAAGGCCTTCCTGGGCTATGTGAGACCTGTCCCCCAACAAATAAACAAACAAAATGTGAAATTCCAGCTGGTCTCAACAGTCCATACCTGGAATTCCAGCACTCAGAAGAGATCAGGAGTTCAAGGCCTTCCTGGGCTATGTGAGACCTGTCCCCCAACAAATAAACAAACAAAATGTGAAATTCCAGTGAGGAGTGGAGGACTCATGATTTTTATTTCTAGAAAGAAAAATGTTTGTAAGTTTGTAGATAATCTTATATTTAATATTAGTGGGCCAGTATTTTAATTAACTGTCATATTCTCTAGTTTTCATCAATATAAAACATAAAATTGTGCATTTGATATGGAACTTTGAGGCGCTTTATTGTCTGTCTTATGACATAGCCCACACCCAGGCTACATGTCTGTAGTTCTGCACACAGTGCTGTTGTCACGTTGCTAACAAGCCTGGGAGAACAGACGATTGTTTGCTTTCAGACACCACTTTCTTCTGACCCAGCACTGAATTTTATATTCTCACGTTCTTAAAAGCCATTCTTACATCTTAAGATAACTTTGAATTGATATTAAATAATAAAAGGGAACATAATAAGATATAAGGATATAGAACATAATATTGGGTATGCCTTCATTTTGATACTAACTCTTCTACTTATAAACATATGCTTTTGAATGAGGAAACATCCTGCCTCTGCCTGTTTCTTTATCTGTAAAAATGAATCCAATAATAGTAACTTTTCTGTCAGACAGTTTTAAAGTAAAATAATGCTGCATGGTATTGAAGATAAGCATTCTGAACATAATAAACCTTAAATAAATGGCTTACACAAGGGTGGTTATGAGCGCACATTCATTTTCGTTAACCTTTCAATCCATATCCAATAGTTTAGGTGCTTAAAAGAACCTATTGAGCAATATTAAAATATCAGAGGGCTTATTAACATGTTGATGCAGAAATTTTCCAGAATTGTCCTGTTAATGCCAGACAGCCTAACTTGGAAATTCTTAAAAACTCTTCAACTAATGTATGACAAGCCTGCCTAAAACATCAAGAGTAAACTTTTCTATAACTACTTTAAAATTATTTTAAGGAAAATATTGTGAGGTTGAAAGAAAAAAATAGTTTATGGTGTGGTATGGTAGTGTGGACCTATAAATAGTATTAATAAGGATGAATCTTATATCAAAATGTTTTCAGAATACTATTTCAGTATATGGTAATTCTTCACTGTATTTTCTTGTGTTGGAAGTTCACTAGAACTTGTGTGTACTTATACCAAGGATGAATATCACAGGCGGCGGCTGGGCCCTTACTCTGCATTTTCATTGCTATGTGGTAGGAGGAGACCAGATCCCCCAATTGACCTAGGATGGGGATATGAATGAAACTGAATTAAAGACAAATTATCTCCCAATCCCATATGTTATTTTGATTTACTTCCCCCAGAGACAGATGCTCTCTGGTATTATGAAAATCAGACTCTTTAAAAGTGTGCTAACATCTATATTCTAATGATGTCTAATCATTGAAAACTAAGATAGATGTTTCTCCTTTCTACAAATGAACTATAGAATTTATTTTTTAACTAGATTAAACCAATTAATGAGCCAGAAAAGATATTTTAAGTACCTGTCAAATTATAGTCATAAAGTTTTCAAATAATTCACCCTACTTTTGTCCAAACTTGTAATCATATCCAGTGATCATATTGGAAAACTATGATTCTTTTAAAGAGTAGCTGTTGATTTGGAGACAAGTTATAGTGTCCTGATTCCAAATTACTGTAGACACACACTTCTGAAATTACAAGTTTACCTGTGATACAATTAAGCCTTTATATACCATTATTTATAGATGCCCATGCAAATCAATCAACAAAATAATTCTCTCTCTATGCTCTTTTCACTTTAATTTTCTAGTATGAAAAGGTGGCCACTGAGTCTTTTCCGATTTAAACTCATTTTGCAAGGAAAAAGGAAGTATTCTTCACTCCGGTAATGCTAACTGAAGGAGGCCTTTGTTCTCCATCACTGCTCAGCTACATTCTCATAGCCTACTGCATTTGACCAAAGCCTCCCGACTTATTTGCATAAATGATGGAAGATACAGGAGACGTGAAGGTGACACGTGCAGTTTCCAGGAGGAAGCTGCTGTCCCGGATGCTCACTAAGGAGCCATCCTGGAGTTCGCTGCATATGCACCATCCCTGCTGCCCTCCCAGCTGGAAGGAAGGTGCTAAGCGGCAGCTGTCAGCAGAAAGCAGTAGCAAAGGCATCACGCCTTTCCAGCTCACAGACAGAAAAACTATTCATGAAAATCCCCAATAATGGACACTGATAGCAGCATTCTTTCCAAAGACTTCTGACCTAACTTCCTTGGAACTTCTTTTGCCTTCTGGCTTATCAGTTGCAGAGCAATGTGCTACTCAGCCACCGTGTGGCAAGTGAACCAGAACCATGTGAGGTTAATTCATCTCTCCTGGCAATCATAAACTTTGTTCGCTCACAGATTCAACAATGAAATTGTTACTGATTAGTCCAAGTTGAAAATCTTCACTTTCATCATTCCAAACCAATTTAATTACCTTGTTCTAATGTGGTATATATGCCCCATTTGCCAAGACAAAACTGCTATTATTCAGTGGGGGAAAATATTGCTGTAGCAAGCACAGTAAGTTTTAATGTTTTCACTGCTGAACTGTCAAAATGTGAACATTCCTACCCCCTGAAAAAAAAAAAATGAAAGTACCAAACTATAGTATAACCTTCACTTTTACAGTAAGAGGCTTCTAGAATATGACAAGGAAAACATACCAATTTCAGCCAGGTCATAATTTAGTATAAAATAAAACAAGACATTTAAACCCGAGGAGGGAAAAAATCTAAGCGTGGTAGAACAATCAAACTATGTGTGCGATTTCCTGGCTCTCAAATTGCATTTTCCCCTTCAGTGTTATACCGGCAGGGTCATGCCCTCTAGATTAGAGACGTTTGCATTAGAGGAAACTAGGTTATGTCTTCCACTGTCACAGGCAGAAATTATGAGCTGGAGCACATTTTAGCCAGTCACTCTGAAAAATGTTCGCCCAAGGGGGTAATAATTAGAACTGTTTTTGTCAGGTGACTGCATTTTAAGCAGTGATGTGTCAGAGAATCTAGCTGAGGGGTTTAGTATAAATATAAATATTTTTTTCAGTCAGCATTATGGCTTCATGTTATTTATTTATTTTTGATTTTGCTTTTTGTTTCAAAAGTAAGCACTTTTCAGAAATTATCAGCTAAAATGTCCTACAGTTTAGCATCATGGTGACCCGATAACACACCAGCTGGCAGAAATTGATGGTCAAGTACTCTTTAAAGTTAATGGTTAGAACTAAAGTCACTCATTACAACATCATCACATTCTCACCAGCACAAAGAACCATATTTTTAGATTTCATATAAGAATTTACACATAGGCAGATAGTGACTTCATTTCTGAATTATTATTTTGCTTAAGTGGGTATTTGATGTAATTTGATATCACAGTTCAAGTAAATATGGCTAAAATATCCCACAAATTTATGAGCATTCGCGTTGTTTGAAGGGGGTGGAGCACCAGTGGGATTCAAGGTCCTAAAATGGGTGGGTAACCTAAGTGTTCTGTTACAGCTCTTTTTGACAAAAACGGATCATTTTAATATTTGTATCCATTACAAAAACATTATGGAAAGGTAGGGATGAATTGGGACAATCTCATCTTCTTTGGCTTATAAACTCTAATAAAGATGATATTTTTGTTCCTACAATAACCCTATCTATACAAATCCATGGCACTCTTGGGCATATGACTCTTAGACACGGACAGATTATGCTTTCTATAAAAAGAGCACAACATCTCTCTAACCTCTCCGTAGCAGGTCAGAATGATGGAAAGGCCATGGTCAAAAATTCTTAAACTTTCTCTTTTATATAGCACTAAGTAGTCTATCAATTCAAAGTCACTTATTTTCCAGACTGCCCTGTTTTATCATGTATAGCCTGAAATTTTTAAATAATTTCCAGAAGCATGTACTGTATGGACAAACTTCACCTTATGATGTGTTCCCTTCCATCTTGCTACATTCCAGTTAGAACTTGACATTGCTGAAATCTTCTTATTAAACCATCAAGGCTTTCTCTTCCTCTATTGCTTTCCAGATGTTGTCTGTGTATTAGAAGATGACCGTATATTCTATGGGGTGGGTAAAAGACTTCTGGCCTCAGCTATTCTGTTTCTCACTGATAGGTTATTGAGTATCTTTTATCGCTACCTAATATGTTATATCACCTGGAGCTTTGAGGTAGGAGCACAGAAGGTCATGCTGGTCACTATACTTAATGCACTTAGACTCTGCACCCGCCTCCTGCTATCCCAGCATTATGCATTCCACTGATCTCTTAATTGTAGGAACTAGGTGTCTCAGTTAGGGTTTTATTGTTATAAATAGATGCTATGACCACAGAAACTCTTACGTAGGAAAGCATTTAGCTGATGCAGGAAGAGAGAGTGACACCAGGCCCGGCTTGAGCTTCTGAAACCTCAAAGCCCACATCCTTGACATACTTACTTCAACAAAGCTACACCTACTCCAACAAGGCCACACCTCTTATAATGCCACTTGTTACAAGTATGAGATGGCCATTTTCATTCAAACTATGACAGAAGAAAACTCAAGAACTTACAGGATATATAGACACTGCCACAGCCATGGGAAGCCAAAGGTGTTGCTCACTCTGTCTTAGAAACTAAATGTTTCCTCTGATCATTTCTTATAGTGTGGAGCCAAGGTGCTGCTATACCATGATAAACAGGGGAATTCTTTAAGGAATTTGAAACTACCATAGCCTTAGTCTGGTCCTGATCCTCCATCTATGAATGGCACAATTTCGGTCAGATTTTTCCATTCTCTTTAATCCCTCTGAAAAGGTCTCAGTGCCAGGAAGTGTGGATTCAAAACCACATCAGCCCTCTTGTCATTGGCAGCCTTTGTGCCATCCCTCATCTCAAGCTCAGCTAATTCCTTTCTCTGTGATATGAGCTGTACCATTCCATACCTTCCCTTTCCATTCTTCAGTGCATTCTCCCTTCGCTGAATCAGGAGTATCAGAAGGATATCAAATTATCAAGTCAAGAAAAGACAAGGGGTGTCTGCTCTCTCTAGGCTTCTCCCTTGCACTTGTCTACTCCTTTGGGGTTTTGCTTGTTTGTTTTGTACTTCCAAAACAGTGACCTGCAAGCCTGTTTCCCAGACTCCTACGACTTTCTCTTAGATGTTTCCAGTTGGTGACGCTAACAGGAAACTGAGGAAATAAATGCCTCATTTTCCAGATTCTAGTCTTAATTTCAGCAGCGCAGGGGCACTGATGTCAGTAAGCGTGTTTATGAGGTCTGTGAAGTAACTCAGGCTGAACCGTGCCTTCAGCCCCTCTGTGCTTGGAACTGATTCACTGTATTAAATTAGCTCTATTTGAAACTCCTCAAGTGAGTTCTGTTGTCTGATTAAACAGTGACTGATACAGGAAAATATGTCAATCATATGATCTCTAATATACTTAAGCAAAGTATAGCTATAGAAATATTATTAGTTAATTCTTTTTTTAACTATCGTAGACAAGAATGTGAACTAGAGTTATAGCGTAGTATTTATTAGCCATCATAACTGCCTAAAAATTTATACATCCGTGAGCTAAATTCTGGAGTAAAAATTAAGAATCATTATTTACTATGATTCAACATTTGCCACATATTTTAGCTAACCATAATTGACTCCATTCTTCGTACATTGTCTTTGGATTTAGGAATATAGGTATGCTGATGGAATCTTGTTTTTGCATGTTTCTGAAGTGCTTTCACCATTCTGAAACACATATGGAAATGAAAATTTAAACTTTTGTCTTTCTTCCCCTACTCCATCTAGTACCACATGTGCTGAAATTCATTTCCAAATTCCTCTTGGTTTGAGAAATGCACAGTCTAAAATCCGGATGCCATTAATCACTAGCAGGAGAAGAGAAATGCAGTGGGCCATGGACTCATGCACCATACATATACCACATACATACACAGCACACACACACACACACACACACACACACACACACACACACACACATGAGCGCGCTCAAGCACACCCAGTTATAATTAGCCAAGCAAGGCGAAGAAAGCATCAGTCTCCTATTTTCCCATTTTAAGTCCAGAATTCATTTCATAGATGCTATTTTGAGGTAACATTTTCAGTGTTTCCACATAAAGCGAGGCTTATTCCTTCATCTTCATCTTCAAAACAATGGGGAGTTGTGGGGAAAATATGGGGTGTTCTACTTGCCAGACAGAAAAACAAAAAAGCTCAATACCTAGTACAGAGCACCAGATTTCAAGCAACAGGAGAGTCCCCAAATGACTCAAAAAAGAGAAAGACAGAATGTGCAGTGGGAAGCAAGGCTGAGTGCTGACACAGCAGAAACCATTTCCACCGTGGTCACCTCTGAGCCCTTTTATGAAAAATGTGCATTTATAAACAGTCAGAAGCTCTACTTTTACCAGGATAAAAATAATTTCAATATCTGTCCACATCATCATTATTTTTCTCAAGAAAGAGTACATCTCATTTGTAAATATTGTTACAAAAGAATAGGAGACCTTGAAATGCATAACTGCTCTTTTGGAGCAGAATGTTACAGAAACATCATTGATTTTGAGGTACAAGGTTTAGGAAACATTCAAATAACTGCTCTCTCAACCTATATGGTTTTTGTAAATTTAAAAAAATGATGTAAAGAGTGCAGCCATAATTGAAAGAAAAATACTATAGACGTTCTATTACCAAAACAAGTCCTTAAATTTTTTAATTCTACTGTAAACTAGAAACTACCCATCTAAGCCCCAAATAAAAATTGTATACACATATTTATACCCATAAATTCTGGTAGAAAATTAACACATCATAATTCTTAGAGGGAAAGCCTGATATGCCACCATTTGGTTACATATTTCAGTTTCTTCCAATATGTGATGAAGTAGAAATATGACATTTGATATTATCACTGATGGTTAATTCTGTGAACATTTTAATATTTTTTAGACATCCCAAGATTTATATTTTTCCCTCTCTAAGTGAAAGTGAGAATTTAAATACCAAATCATTCCTCTCTTTTGAAAAAAATAAATGGTATAATACACCTCCCAAGGTTAATCCATGTCCTTGCACCTCCAATGAATCCATGGCAAGAATGTTTTTTATTGCTCTGCCATATCTAAAATTGCTTAGTCCATACTCTTAAGACACATCGTTTTTCAAACTCAAGCTTCCAAGTTTCATCAGAAAAGTGCACATTACACTAGATGCAAAGTGAATGACTCCTAACTCATGTTCTAGGGATGTGCGCCATTCTTCATCAAGCAAGCAGCCCAGACGGTTTAGGTTGAAGACATAATCTTGCAGAAAGCAAGCAGTTAGGATGTCATAGATTTTTGAATGATTCTTTGACAAATTGTAAAGTAGCTTGTTTTTAAAATTGCATCATCCATGGAGTCCTCGCTCTCACCATGCCCATGCCTACTGGATGTAGTTTCAGATGAACAGAGTACAATCACTCTTTCTTTCTTATCTCCTGTTCATTCTTAACTTAGTCTAGGATGACACCTTAGCCTTTTTCCAAACCATGTTCAGAAAAGTAGGCCAGAAAATATTTCTTTGGTTTTAAATATTTACTCAAATTGTATATGCTGGAGCTCCAACCTCTGAGACCTATGAGTATGAGATATTTGGGAATAAGGAATCTGGAAACAGTCAAAATAGAATGAGATTGTTAAAGTGGGATCTATCATCTCTAAAGAAAATTACCTTGAGTAGGAAGACATTAGGAACACACAAGCAAGTGATGACACAGAATATCAAAGATGCCCAGTAATTCAGCAGAAACTGGAATCTCATGGAAAATCTATCAATTCTCAAATGGAATGAAGTTGATGACATCTTGATTATAAACCCTAGCCTCCAGACCTGTGAGACAATAGGACTCAGTACTGAGACCACATGGCGTTTTGTTACATGGGTCCTAGGAAATGAATACAAATCTGATCTTAGAAGAGAACAAGCTTGGACTCTGAAACCTCCCTTGATAGACTCTCCTCCATGGGGTGCCTCAGTTGTCCACAGTTCTACAGAACCTCCATGCCTAGCTATAGACTATGTTCTTTGAATCAAGTGCATACTTCTAACTAGTTAGTCAGCATAACTAAGTTTATCCTCAAGTAACATAATCAAGTGCACCTCTAATGCTGCTGCTTCTGAGAAAATACTATCTTGCCAATTACTTGCCCAATCATGCAAGCTATAAAGATGAGCCACAGTTACTTATATCCTGTTCCTCATCTCTGACAAAGTAGTTCCTTCCACATACATCTATATGTGGAAAATCTGGAAAATGTCTCAGGCTCCCCAGTCATACAGTCACAGTGTTGGTTCACACCCTGCTCACTTGCCCCACTTCCCCAGCAGCCTTCTGAAGGCTCTGCTACCCACACACCCTGTCATCTATCTCTTGTTTAGTCAGATAGTTTTCCACATATGGCTTATCATATATTTGCCTTTTAAAAAAATTCTTTGTTTTTTTACTTCATATAAAACAAAGGTAAAACTTCTTGTAAAGGCATATAAAGTATTTACAAATCTGGTTTAATCCAAACCTTCTAACTTCATCTCCTACCATATCAAACCTGTGACCAACTCTAGCTGGACACTTCTGAACATACCATAATACTCAAGGCCAAGCAACTAATTTGTGCCAATCAGCTACAACTTCTCACAAAACCATTTCCATGCCAGAGCCTTGAACAATCACAATGAATGCTCTAGCACTCAACAACAAGTAGATGCTAGTACAGTAGAGGGTATCATAGTTTGGGGGAAAATGGTCTCCAAAGACTAAGAGGTCTGGCTTTGTTGGAGTAGTGGTGCTGTTGTTGGAGGAAGTGTGCCACTGTGAAGGCAGTCTTTGAGGTCTCATATATACTCAGAATACTACAGTATCTCAGACCACTTCCTGTTGCCTGTAAGACATAGGACTCTCGGCTACTTCTCCAGCACCACATCTGCCTGCGCAACCACCATGTCTCACCATGATGATAATGGACTGGAACTTTGAGATATAACTGAGAAAACCCAATTAAATGTTTTGTTGACATGGTCATGATGTCTCTTCCCAGTATTACAAACCCTAACTAGGACAGGGGTCACTGAGTTTCTGCATGGAGAACACTTGTTAAAGAGACAGCCACTTACAGCCAATTTTGTATAAATAGGAAACATCTATACTTATTTTAGTATAAGGCAGTCTACACAAAATGGTATATGATACATATCCATTGAAGTTTAAATATACTGCTAGGCTTTTGATTCACATAATAAGGTAGGCTTCTGTGAAATCAAATTGAGAAAGATTTGGGGTAACATTTTCAGTTTAATGACATAGTATATACCCGAACAATTTTAAGCTAAAACCAATTAAAAATATTATGTAAATGTAAGGCTTTGTTTCATTTATTCTCCTCCTTGAAGAGCTTTTCTGCAGCCACTTCTCCACTTCTCTTGTTCTCTCTGCATCTCAGGGTTTTCTATGTCCGTCTTATGGTCATCGAGTTTTACCTCTCATAACATATTTGGATTGAACTGTAAGCTCACTCAGGTCAGGATATATACCTAATTTGCTTTTAATCTTCTTTAGGACCTCCCTACAAATGCAAGGCATTGTCTATGTTCACTGAATGTGGATTGAATGAGCTCAGTGGCAGAAAGTGATAAATGAATTCTTTTAATAAATGCACCATGTCTCTGGAAATCCATAGTGCTCACATTTTGCCTGATGGGCTCATTTTGGAGTGATTGGATGCCTTTTATTGGCTAATGTCTGCCATGTGGTAATGTCTTCATTTGCTGAGTTGATGTTCCAAATCTTACAATTCTTAGTCATAATTATTAGTTTTTCCCCTGAATTTTGTGCTTCATTGAGGTTTTAGAGGGTAAAATTAACCTCCCAGCTTTTCCTCCATAAATTTATAATTTCACTGTGATTTCATTGCTGTATTGGCTTCTGTTTCAGAAGATTTTCCAAAGTTTAAGGGATTATATGTCAGTTATTTTGCCTTCTCACAAATGGAGATATTGCTCACCCTCTAACCTGCTCAACTGCATAGCAATAAACAGTATAAACATGATGAAAAATAATAAATTTTATTTACTTAGAAAGAATAAATCTTAAGGGAAATGGAACATGACTTTTTGTTTATACTAAAATTAAATTAGAATTTATGAAAATATTCATTCCCATAATATTTTTCCACACCTTGGCATCTGTTTACCCGAATATAAGTCAATGTTTTCTGCAGAATATAAAACTTTAAAAATACATTAGGAAGTATTTAAGGAATATCTTAAGCATAAACCTCAACAATATGGAAATTTGATGATTTAAATTTGACCTAGGCAGCCTACAGAATGGGAAAAGATAGTAACCAACTTCACATCTGACAGAGGTGACAGAGGGCTGATTTCCAAAATATATAAAGAACTCAAGAAACTAAACATATATATATATATATTAAAATTAGGATAGAGATCTAAATAGAGAATGACTTAAAGAAAATTTTAACATCCTTAGACATCAGGGAAATGCAAATTAAAGCAACCCTGATATTCTATCATATACCTGTAACAATGACTAAGGTCAAAAACACACATAACAGCTTATGCTAGAGAGGATGTGGAGCAAGGTAGTGATACAGCCACTTTGGAAATAAATATAGCAGTTTCTCAGAAAATTGGAAATCAGTCTACCTCAAGATTCAGCTATATATGCCTCTCTTATGTGTATATTCAAATGATGCTCAATCATAATTTAAGGACATTTGCTCAACTATGTTCATAGCAGTTTTATTTGTAATAGCCAGGTTCTAGCTATTATGGCTATAAACAACCTAGAAGTGCATCAACTGAAAAATGGATTAAGAAAACATGGTACATTTACACATTGGAGTATTACTCAGCTGTTAAAAACAATGACATCATGAAATTCAAAGGCAAATAAAAGGAGCTAGGAAAAAAGCATGCTGAGTGAGGTAACCCGAGAAACATAGCACATACTCATTTATAAGTGGGTATTATCTGCTAGGTAAAGGATAACCATTACAATTCACAGAGAGGCTAATAACAAGGAGAGCCCAAGAGGGTATGCATGGCTATTCCTGGAAAGGGGAAATAGAAGACATTTCATGGGTAGACAGGTGGCAGGTGGGGATGAAAATATGATGGATCGGGTGGGGTGGGTTCAGAGGAGTGTACTGAGAGAGATCACTGGAAAGGGGATCATTTCAGTGTCAGGTAGAAACCTGGTGCAAAGGGAGCTCCCAGCCTAGCCACATAACCTTCAACCTGTGTCGTCTGTACTGCCTAAAGGGTGTGCTAAGATAAAGGCAGCACAGAGATTGTGGGAACGGTCACCCAGTTCCAGTCCAGTCTGAGACCAAGGCCGCAAGAGTGAGTCTACTCCTGACAGTGCCTGGAGTGTCAGGACAAAGACGTTGGATGGCCCAGAGACCTAGAATAGAGCCAAACAGAGCTAGGGAAAAAGATATGTCAAAGTAATCATGCCTGACAGTGTTCTGCTATGCTCATAGACTGGTGAGTATCCCAATTTTCATCAGAGAGACTCCTTCCAGTTACTAATGTAAACAAACTCAGAGACCCACAACCAAACGTTAGGCCAAGCTTAGGGAATCCTGCTGAAAGAGGAGAAGAAAGGATTGTAGGAACCAAAAGGTTCAAGAACATCACAAGAAAACCCACACAGCCAACTAATCTGGCCTCATAGGGGCTCACAGAGACTGAACCCAACAATCAGGGAGCTTTGGACTGCCCTAGACCCTCTGCACATATGTGATAGTTGTGTTGCTTAGTCTTCTTGTGGAACTCCTAACAGTGGGAACAGGGGTGTCTCTGGCTCTTTTACTCACTTTTGGGAAGCTATTTCCCAAACAGGGTTGCCTAGTCTTACCGCAAGTTGGTTTGCCATGTTTTGCTGATATCTATGAAAGGTTTGCCTTTTTCTGAATAGAAATGGAAGAGGAGTGGATGAGTTTATAGAGGAACTGTGGGGTAGAGGGAACTTGGAGGAGAAGGAGAGGTAACTGCAGCTGGAATCCAATATGTGTGTGTGTGTGCGTGCGTGTGTTTGTGTGTATGTATTTAAATCTGATCCGGGAATGTATAACTCAGATTTCACACACTGATGTTGCACATGGGGAAATTATCATTTTCAGTGTTGGATAAAGCTTATCATATTTATTAGATTTATGCACTATTCTGCATGATTATTTATAAGTACACACCCATCAGTGCATTGTAGGCCAAAAAAGCACTCACATAGAGAGCGAAAAGAAGAGGATAAGACTGAAGCCAGTAAAATGGTGAAACTTACAAAATTCTCTGGAGAAAAAGTCATTATATTAATTTTAATTTTTTACTGCAAGTGCCGCTGTTTTTACTTACTTGTAAACACCTTCCCAGCTTTCTTTGAATGCTTATAATTCCACCATTACCCCTGACATTGTCCTATATGCATCCCTTCTTCAAATAATGGTTCTAGTCAAGTTCCTATAAGGAGAAAATATCGTAGGCCGGTAACTCAGCATCAAGAAAATCTTCCTTTACATCTCCAAGTATTTAAACTTCTTTTTTAGCCTTTAATAAAATCAGTGCTTCATACGAGGACTTAGAAATATTCAGGAGAATTTGCCGCAATGTCCTGCATGGAAGGCTGTCGATCAATGTTTCCTCAGTAGATAAGGAGCCAAACTGGTGCTCTCATTGCTGGGACTTCCCAGTGTGCTACATTTATAGACGTATATTAGTTGGTTGAAAAATTTTACTATTTGAAGAAGCTTAAGTAATAGAGCTAGAAAAAAAGTTAATATGAGAAAAACTCTCCAAAGTGTATTTCATTAAGTATTTACTGTTTGCCAGTAGAGAAAATTTAAAAGTTAATCTTAATATTCAGTGTATATTATGTGCATGTATATACATGTATTATTATGTAAGAGTCAGTTTATCCTTTGATAAGCCTTTGATTCTTTTTCTAAGAATGTAATTTAACATCCCTTTTGCCACTGATAAAAATGGATTTCTGTGAGGAGATATAAATGACTATTAGAATCAAGGCTTTGATATGCAGAGTGGAAATTATTGATTTAATTCAAAAATAAGAAAAAGTCAAACAAACAATAGAGAAGACAGAGCTCTTAGTTCTTGGTGCATGTTTCTCAAGCACACTTTATTTCTAATGAATGGCTATAAAGAAAAATAAAACAACAAAAACCTACTTCTTCAATCTCATTCCTATTTTCATGTGGGAAGGGACAGAAGGAGCACTACAGAAGATAAGACCTATCATCTGGTATGAGAAGAAAAGCGATGTAGCTTCATTCACCTTCTCACTTATGTGCAACTGGGTTTCCATCTTACAATGGCAGCAAATATTACTTTTAATAAGAAAGCATTGTTCTCTCATTATCTCATTACAGTTGTTGCTAACATTTTGAAAATGTGATCACATGCTTTGTAATGCATTGAATAAAATTTAGTTACTGACATCCAGATGGTTATTCATAATCCTCTGGAAGAAAGCATTTTAAACTTCTTAGGGAACTAGGAACAAACGCATCTCAAGTACACAAAGGCTGTGCACTGAAGGATGTCGGTTGTGTGTCCCTTCCTCTGGAACTGAAGAGTCTTACACCTCAGAATAGAAGTAAATATATGGGTCTATAAGGCAAGGTAAGTTGAAGAAAGTGCATCTAACTACCTCAGTCGTGTGTCTGGGTAACTTCAAGCCCCCGAGCCAGACCATGGCAATGAGCTTCCACTACCTCTGTGGAAGAATGAGACAGAAGCAAGTCAAGCTCAAAGATGTTCCAGCCTGAGTTCATGGCTTGTGCAAGTGCAGAGAGGCTGCACTTACCATATTCTGGCCCAAAGGAAGCCAAGGTTTCTTCCTGACCCTTAGGTCCCTGGCTACAATACTAAGGAACATACTAGTTTCTTTTTAACTTGGTTACTTAAAAGTGGGCCTCAGTGGATTAGAAGGTGGGAATAGAGAGAGAAAAGAAAGGAAATGACTCAGAAACAGCTGTACGCAAACTACAGGACAGAAAGCTGAGGCTTTGGGTTTTTTTGGTTTTTTCAGGTTTTTGGGGTTTTTTTTTTGTTTGATTGTTTGTTTTTGTTTTGTTGTTGTTGTTGTTGTTGTTGGCTCTTCACACACTAGCCATGTGTTTTTGAGACTTTAGCAACTCCAAACCTTGTAGTAAGGTGCTGGTACCAGAGGAACCACAAATGTCCCTTCCCGTTTTCAGCCTTCACAATACACCAGTCATCTGGGTTTTCTCTTTTATGCTGTTATAACAGAGTATCTGAGATTCAGTAACTCATAAAGGACAAAAATATATTTCTCATAGTTTTTAAAAGTCTGAGAACATAAAGGACAAAAATGTATTTCTCATAGCCAGACAGTCCAAGATCAAAATACTAACTATCATCCGATACAGTCTTCTTTCTCCATCAACACTGCTAACAGGAAGGATGACAGAATGTCAAGCTGCCGCTTCCCTCATGATACCTACCCCCTCCTTGAGCTCAGATTTCTAAGAGACTCGCCCTCTTGTAAAGATCTAACATCTAAATTTCATTTCAATGTCAGTTAAATTTCAAATGAGTTTTGAATCAGCTGGTGCTCTATGCTCTGTATTAATTGTCCACACCACACTGGAGAGAAACCTATGAAGACGGTAGCTTGTGTCCATTTATCTATGAAGACCAGGTCTTGTGGTTGTTTTGTTCACTGTTATTCCCCAAGGTTTTGTTGTTTATACTATTGTGATACTCACATCCCAATGACTTGCAACCAGAGCCTCTGTTCACTACTGCACCATGAGACAAAACAGATGAACTGTTGTCTTATGTTTTGTAGGATCTGCGCTGTTAAGTGGGGCTCTAAAATCTGTCCCCATTATTCCTCATTTCCACTTGTTGGTGGCCTTGACAACTGATGATGCTTCCACCTCCTCTATAAAATGATTAAACTTCCAGCTACTTCCACTATCAGCTGGCTAGTGTCTTGTAAAGCATAAGGAACCACAAAAAAATCACTATGTAAATAATAAACCTTTGCTTTTTGCTTACAAATCTGGAATTTGGACAGAGCTTAGCAAGAAAGGGTCGTTTCTGCTCCATAATGCCCTGGAGGGTAAGTAGAGGTGGGTTTCACAGCAGCAATTCAATCCAGTTTGTTGGCTGGAAAGGCCCTTGTTTCTTCTCCAGCTGTCTAGGCTTCCTCTTAAAACTCCATCAGAGTTCTAACAGGAAACATCCTCAAAAAGGAAGCCCCACAGAGACTAACTCTCTTCTTTTGTCTCAGCTTTACAAACCTAGAACAGTGGTTCTCAACTTGTGGGCCACAACCCCTTTGGGAGTCAAATGATCTTATCACAGGGGTTGCCTAGGACCATTAGAAACACGGATATATGCATTCCCATTCATAACAGCAGCAAAATACAGTAATGAAGTAACAACACAAAGAATTTTATAGTTGAGGGTCAGCAACAACATGAGGAACTGTTTTAAGGGTCAAAGCATCCGGAAGGTTGGGAAGATCTTGCCAGACTCTATTGGTCTAGACATCATTGAGCTCCCTGAACTTGGTGGGGAAGAAATGGATTCACCTCTTGCTGAGAAAGTGGCAAAGCTGTGCAAGGGTAGGCCAGATGAAAATACCATTGGATGGGTTCCAATGTGTGCCTGAGTCTGGTTTTCCTTGGAGGAAGTCTGTGTGTGGAAATCCAGAGGAGTACAGCTCACCCACCTGCCACAATAATGTGCAAAGATTGAGAATGGGCCTTCCCGTGGCCTGTGGTAGATAGATAGGGAATTCTTGGGCCATGGAATCCTGAAAGTATCATCCCTTATGCCAAACTGGACAGGGGTGGAGACATAATCAGAAACAAAGAAATTGAACAGCAAGGGAAAGAAAGCAAATATTTATTAAGCCCTCATTGCAACAGGTTTTTTGCTAAGGTTATAGAAACGTCTGCTACAGTCTTCCCAGCGTGTATTCTCAATGCCTGAAGTCCACACGTTTAGGTCGTCATAAAGCCTGAGTTTTCCAGTCGTGTCATCCCTTGTGCCATCGGCACAGCTGTCCTGTGAGTGTCGTTACCCTAACATGCCCAAGACTCTGCTAAAACGCCTTCCCTGGAGGCACGGGTGGCCTCCTCTCTAAATGAGGGGCACACTTCTAAAGAGAAGGCCTTTGTAGCCTGCTCCTCAAGCCCTCTGGCTGGGCTGGCCACCAATGGTGGTAAGAGGAGTACACCACGCTGAGTAACTCAAGAATGTGGCAGCACACAGTTTTAACATTTCTAGTACTTAAGCTGCTTCTCCAGGTAGTTTATAGGAATTAAATAAAATCAACTCTACTTTACGTATATTTAC
This sequence comes from Microtus ochrogaster, assembly GCF_000317375.1. Taxonomy (NCBI): domain Eukaryota; kingdom Metazoa; phylum Chordata; class Mammalia; order Rodentia; family Cricetidae; genus Microtus; species Microtus ochrogaster. Next base: position 20,815,385 of record NC_022021.1, read on the forward strand.
TTGCTTTTTGCTCCAAGAAAGTCATTTGTTTCTAATATATTTCTTATCTGAATCACTTGTCTTTGCCAAAGTATCTTTTCTCATATAATTCTGTGTAATCCTGAAGCATCAGAAAGATGTTTTTATAAAACGGTTCCATTTAGAAGTAATTCTATAGCAAAGCCCCGAGGACCCTGATGCAGTGAAGTTTCAGGATAATATTCTCTTAGATGCAATAATACATCCATTGTAGCCCACATCATGGAATCCTTGGTTTACTGAGAGTTTTCCTTCAAGCATCTAATAGGCACTGTGTTCGCTTAAGAAAGTCAGGTGAAACAGGTGTTTCCTCAATTAGCAATTTAGACTTCTGTTACATGAAAATAAGTAAATCAAAATAGAAGATAATATTCCTAGCAAAACACAGCAATTCTCTACGTTTCCTATTTTCCCAGAGACTTGAGTGTATCGTTGCATGTATACATTTTAAAGTAATTAATTTAATGTGTGCTGTGCAAAGCAAAATACAAAAAATTATTCATCTCTATCTCACCTTAGCCAGAATGTGTATGTTTAATCATAAATGTCTGTCAAGAAATGAAATGTAATTTTTAACTTCTTTTTTTTTTTTTTTTTTTTTTTTTTTTTTTTT
>NC_022021.1:20816115-20819362 GCF_000317375.1 Microtus ochrogaster
GTGCGCCACCACCGCCCGGCTAATTTTTAACTTCTAAATTAACGTAAGTAATATGATTAACTAAAAGTCCCCAATGTTATGCAAAACCTTGCTTAGATGTTTTAAGGTACGCATTGCCCATGTTTACAAAGTCTGTGTCATAAGCTTCTTAAGCAGTTTATTGGCCACTTCTACCTTAACAGAACAGGAAATCCCCACAGCACACTCTGTTGGTAGCCCTCACTTTTAATTTATTGTAGATCGCTTGCAGAAGACTCACAGTTATTCGCATACACTACCCATATTTCTTATTATGAAGTAAAATGAAATTTGAAGGCCTTCCCAACTGCCTCATCTAAACAAGTAATATGGAAACCAGTTCCCTGGGATTTTTTTTTTCTCCAAAATGCTACAACGTTTAAAGAAACTTTGTATCTGTGATCCTAAATAATCCATCTGAAAACATCTCAAAATGTCTCCTAAGAAGATGTAGTAAGAAATTACAAAAGAAAGAAAGATTATAAAAAGTTGTAGGAAGGTCGAGGGCCTGTGAGTGTCTTCATTTGAACAAGTTCTGCTCTTGCTTCCATGTCCGTCCCCTTAGTCCACAGCTCTGATAAACCAGACACGCAGTCCATGTTAAGCATGCACCTTCCATTCTTTATTCTATCTGTGTACTTCAAAATGAGATTTGCTTACAGTAAGGTGGCCAGTTCACCTCCCCTACCTGAGTACTTCTGAGGACACAACAGAGTATTCTTACACATTATGCCTGCTCCACTTAAGATAGCTGGGAGGGTTGTGAATACTCTGAGAGCAAGATGAACTCGACATCCAAGAAAGGATGAGTCAGTCTGAGAAAGTCTGGGTTCAGAGTGACATCATACAAATCTTCATTGCTTTCATTTTCCTTTTATCTAGACATCCTGCCGTCACACTGGTATAAGGCCTCAGTCCAAGCACTTGACTTCAGCTTCTTCTTAAGGTTTCTGGAGAGTCATGCGCAAGTCCTAACCCTTTTCCTAATGCACTGGATATGTGGTCGACAGATTCAACCAGGGCCCAAACCTCTGAGCAGTGTAATGGAACCGTTTCTGAATACATTGTAATTCCACAGCCTAAAACTTAGAGTTTGAATGAAGGAACCTACTAGAACGGGAGCTGGGAATGAATTGGCATTTCCCTCAGCTAAAATCTCTCGCTCAGAACTGCTCAGTTTCTCCTTTCTGCCTGAGTTCCCAAAAGGCTCAGAGTTCCCTTGTCTTCGAAGCTTTAGACTTGCACTGAGTTCTCTGATGACTAGGTTGTTGCTGTTAAATTACATGAACCACTCCAAAGGAATCATATCATGGGATAGCTCCAAAGGCAGGTTATTTTCTTTCATCCCCAACTGAGTCAGAAAAATTTATTCATTTACTAGTCAGAAAATAAACTTGATGCACGTTCCTCAGGAGATCCATGTGCTGTACCTTTTTATGGCTAATGCCACATGTACATTGGAAGGAATATGTTGCCACATGGCCACAGTCACAGCTGTTTGGGCCACAATTCACTCCGAACTTGTAAGGAAAGCAAGGCAGAGACCAGAAGCTATTGCAGCAAGCAGACCAGAGGAAAATTGCCCTGCCCTCCTGCCTTCTGGCTTCTTTGACACTACTGGGTGAACAAGGCTGCTATAACTGAACTCTCTCTCCACAGCAGAAATGAAGCCTGGAAGGACAGACATCTTCGTGACATTTACCCTTCACCTGAGATCCTCACTGCACACTAACCTAAGTTGAAGAAACTAGGTATTCATTGTTCAGTCCCAACCTTCCACTGAAGAAACTGCCAAATTTCTTCAGCATGTGGCAAGCCTTCCATTGTCCAAAAGCCAGCACTACACTGGCTACTTCAAGCAAGAAAAATGTTTCCTTTCAGAGTAAGTGGTTATCAACATAGACCATGGCCCAATATAATTTCTTTTTTTAATTTTGATGTAGTTCTGTATATCTAATATCCCTAAAATAGCTATGCTTTGATCCACAGGCAGTCCAGGAGTTAGTTGGCACTAAAGAAAAATTTCGGCAGTTAAAGTATTTGGGGAACTAAGTTTCCTTACTGGGGAAAGGGAGGTGGGGGAGTCACATTTGTTTGAAGCTTACCACGAAGAAGGTCACATTTTAGCCTACCATGCTGTAATCCAGCAGTTTAAAAGAGCCCCATTTATATCAATAAGGCAGTAAAAGAGGACACATCCGATTGAAAAATATCTAAGTCTCAGAGGCCTGAAGAACCAATGATGGGATGAGACAGGAAGGAACTTTTCATTCTGCTGCTTTGATTGGATTCAGCCTGTGATGGCAAATTCTGTTTCCTTTTTCTTGGGTCAATGTGGAGAAACTCTGACCAGCCTGAAAAATTAAGTCTGCGGTTCACTGTATGAAAGTCTATTAATTTGTTAGTAGTCAGGTGTATTCTCAGGACTATGTCTGCCAACCTCGTGACTTCCCTTCAGAAAGCTGTGCTTCTGTGAACACTCTCCTCTCTACTGGGGACAAAAACGGTCACAGTATTTTCATAAGGGAAAAATGGCATAAGTAACTTGCCTGCTTGACCAGGATGTGTGGCTGAACAATTTATTGTTCTTAGAAGGTTCCATAATAAGTAAATAAAGCTGTTTAAGAAAGGGGGAAATCCTGGCAACTGCTAGCAGTGTGGAGAAAGTTACTCTTCCATGATGAACGCTCAGAGGGATTCACATAGAAAGGTGGACCTCTAATAGGTGAGCATTGTCAGCATTCTCATTGAAACCAACTGGCTAAGAGAAGGTGTCCAATAGGTGTGAAATGAGCTGAAATTATGAGCGATACACTTTCTTTTAAGGTATTATGTTTTGTGCCTAGCAGTGCCTTGCAGCAAAAAAGTTAATTTAAATACTGAAAATGGAATGCAGCTATATTGATTTAAATTCACTAAGCAAGTCTTGGAACCCATTTCCTGTTTCCTGCGTAAGTACAGAATGTGTGTGAGTCTGTGTATGCACTGGCGTGTGAGTGCAGTCAGCTTTTTACTATTTATGAGTGAGTCGTAGTTTATTAGAACCTACCACAATGTATATTAGCATAAAACATATAACTTCAATTGTCAGTTTATAAAATTTTCAGAATGTATAAGTATTCTTCTGTTTTTACTGTAAATTTTTACATAACTCTAATGATTTATTGTACCAAGGGAAATACTGGGCTCATTTCAGTCTTTGGCTAGTGTTTCTGGGGTTGGAGGGAGC
>NC_022021.1:20819462-20828028 GCF_000317375.1 Microtus ochrogaster
GTGTGTGTGTGTGTGTGTGTGTGTGTGTGTGTGTGTGTGTGTGTTGTGTGGCTAGAATTTTTTGTTCTTGGTGATGGTGTTGACGTTTTATTACACGAATGTATTCCTGGACCCTTTGCCAAAGCCGGAGTTGCAGACAAAGGAACGGGCGGATGAATGTGCAGAAAGGCATAGGGCTCCTTTCAGTCGATACCGACTCATAGATAACTCACCGTAAGCTATGACTAAAAATATTTGAAATGTTTACAGGCTGCATAATATATATGTTTGACATATTAAAGGAGACTTCTATCAGCTGCTCAGTAACCATTCCAGAAAAACGCCTCAAAAGAACTCAAGCAAAATCCCAGCCCCTCATCTGCAGTGCTGTTTCTAATTTGAAGGCAAATTCATCTCTGACACGCAGCAGATTCTGTGCAGGTGGAAGCAAGCTCCTCTCTGCTTCTCTCTCTGCCAGTCAAATTATGTCATCAGTGAAGGATCACTGGTTTTTAATGATACGGTGGCCTCCATACTGAGAAGCCGTCCTAGCAGAGCAGTGTGCATAGCCAATAAAATGGCTGTCACCAAATTACAATTGACACTTAACATCACTAAATCTGCAGTGTAATTCCTTGTGACAGTTGTGTAGGTATATTAGAAGAAAATAATTTACTTCAAACCCAGCATGTTAGACACATTTTCCTGAGTGTAATTCATGTCACATTTACAGTAGCCAAAGCAAGCAGTCTCGAGGCAACCTTAATCGGGGAAGAGATCATAGACACTAACATGTTCATTGAAGTATGATTATTTATGCATGCAATAAACAAAGCTACAGCAGTTGTTCATTGTAAGTTTTAATTGTTATTGGGGGTTTTAATTGTTATTGGGTTTTAAATGAATATTAGCCTCTTTTGCTGCAGGGAATAAGAAAAGCTATTTTTTAAAAGCCAAATTTTATGCAGAAAACAGACATTAGCTGAAACTACCCCCCACCCAGGATTGAATAGGCATGCCTGTAACCGTAGCCCCTGCCTTGGTTCAACCTTCCGTGTGTTTGGACTTAGAATCCCACGCCCATTGATTGCCACATGACAGATGAATGCTCCCTTAACTTCCCAAAACACAAGCAAACTTAAAAAAGCAATGCGGTATGCCCCTCATCCATCGCTGAGTGATAGCAGTGGGAAGCAAAGGTTTGCAAGGAGGCCGGTTTATCGTGGAACACTATTTTGAAACATTCACAGAGGACAGATCTACAGGACGACCCTTCTCTGGCATTATAAGCATATATAAATATGCGACAGAGTTAAAGGTCTCCACTCTTCAGAATGAAGTGCTTTGAATGTCTGCTGAAATGGGACTGCAAAAAATTCATTCCAACTTTGTCTCCAGGCAATTCACCTTTGGCCTGGTGATGATATGAGTCTTTCTGCTGATGGGAGGTATAATAAGTCAGCTCAGACAGGCTTGAGAAGGCAGGGGCCGATTTGTTAGCAGAATTAGGCAGGTGTACTCTTCTATGGGAGATTAGCTCATCCCAGCGCGGTAATTACCTCCCAGGAAGCCCTCAAGCTTATCCACACCAAGCACAGAAGCTTCTGGTCCAGTCTTGGAAATGGGCATGCCTGTATCAGCAAGTAGGCTTAATTTAGAAACTCCACATTTAAAAACACAAATCAGTGAGTGGTAATTTCCCCATCCTTTCCTTTAAGACATAAAAACGTCTGCAGCACAAGCTCGACAGAGAACCACAGGCTTTATTGCTGCTCTGCGGCCATACAAGAGAACCAGCCTGTCTGGGTTTCGGTTGTTTTTCTCATCAAAGTGGGAAACTGCGAACAGAAAGCCGCATCCAGTGGCTGTGTTCCTTTACAGAGTGTGTGGCGTTTGCTCAATACTACCTTCAGGAAAGTGATTGTTGAAATTGAGTTGTATATTTCCACAGTATAATCCCGGTGTTTCAGCTGTGTTACTGAAAAGCAAGGGGGGGGAGGATAACAGCTGTGCGCTATTTGGATCATTTATATAAAAACTGAAGGACGCGGATTATGCACCCTAACGCAGCCTTGATGTACCAAGTCTCAGGCTGCAGCATACGTAGCTTAGCTGAACAGAGCTGTGTCGCGGCCTGAGCCACAGGCAAAAGCTAGAACCTCTTTGGTTTTCTAGGTCAGTGGTGATGACCTGCAGAATTCATCTTTGTCACTGGCCCCTGGAGCAAGCTCCTGACAGCACAGGCTGGTAAGGCAGCTGCCATCGGACCAGCACGAAGTTATGGGGTTCTCTCAGCGAGAAGGCAAGCTGAGGAGAGCAGTGGACTGGGGTGATACGATTACAAATCCAGGAGTTTCACCGTGGCTTTCACAAAGGTATATCAACAAGATATTTCCAAGAATATTCTTAGCCAGGGGCAGAATTATTTTTTTAAAAATGGTAACTGATTTATTAAAGATACCCAATAATAAACTTCATGCTCGAAAACTAGAGTTTTTAGTAAACAATATCAAAATAATAATTCTAAGAAAATTCAAGATGGTCATTGTTGAATTTTTCTTGCTATTAAATGACTTCACTTTTGCTTGTGGTGACTTTCCATATGAAACTTCAATTTGTACTTTGAAATGACATTAAGTTTACTATTAACTGAACCCCTCCCCCCAAAAGAGCCTTGGTGCTTCTCGTATATTATGACTTAAGTTCTATTCAGGGTGAAGAACAACTGCCCGGCAGCCTCTAAAATGGGGTGTCTGTCTTAGGAAGTGAATTTGGATCACCTTCATGTCATGACTACTATGATTTCCTAGTGTCTCATTCCGGTTGTTCCCTAACCCTTGTCATCAGAACCCTACACAAGACAAGCCAGCACGCTTCGTAACATACACAGCAAGAGAAGACAGCAGCTCGCTCTGCAGCAGAAGCTATCGACAGAAATTGAGCAAAAACAATCCACTTGCTGACTATGTCAATAAGCAGCACGAAATCCTGGACACACTTATTGCAAGGTAACTTAATCTCTATTTTGAAAACATACAGTTGTGTTATTCTTATATGGACTTAGCATAGAAAAATATGTCCACCCAGAGGGGTAGGTTAACCAAGGGCAGGTGGCATTTAATCTCCTGGTGTTCAGACACTTTCAAACCAGGTCACATAATTTGCATTACTAAAACAAGTCTGATTTGTCACAAAATATATGGGCCGATGCCTCTTTATTGGAAACAGTCTATTGGAAAAAATTGTATGCCACTAGAGAAAATTTAGAAGTATCCTGTTCTAAGAGTCTAACGATTTTCTTTAACAATAGTCTCAGCTTTAAACAATGTTTTATGACCATTCTGTAGAAGGGGTTGGATGTATATGTGTGCACAAAAAGTTTCTATAGTCATACACACACACACACACACACACACACACACACACACAAAACAAAGGCCCTAACTATTTCAATGTTTATTCCATTTTATCTTCACTCCACCATCACCCCTTAGAAAATATGGCTCTACTCCTAAGCCTTGTTAAAACCCTTATAACTCTCTAACACTTGGTTTCAATTTTTTAAAATGAACATGACTTTTTGAAATTGCATGTTGAATATCAAACAAAGACCATTTTAATGTTTTCAAGGCCAGAGCAATATCATGGCTCAGTCTAAAAAGGATGAAAATAAAATCATGAGCAGTATATGGCTTTGATAATCAAATAATTTTAGTTACTAAGACCAAAAGTGTGCCTGGGAATCACATGCGCTTGATAAGGAAGGACACATTTTTTGAGGGGGGATCTTTCCATTGATACAAGACATCAGAAAAATAAGAGAGAAAATGTGTATTATAAAACAGTTTGGTTTCATAAGCTGTCACATTCTTAATAATTTTTCAAATGAAGAATGTAGAAAAATTCCACTTCATATGACAAAGCTATTCTGTATTTTGTGAAATCACAATTCTATAATGAACAAAATTTTAATTTACAACAGCAGATAGAGACATATGATATCAATTGATTTATAATGTATCATGTTCCTGTTCCAAGATAAAAATTTAGGGAGAATTACTTTCTCCACACGTATGGATATATTACTTTATAAAATGATCATACAAACTAGAAAAGTTATCCCCTTTGAGTCCAAAGCATTAACAGTGAGCTGCAATATTTTTTTATTATCCACATGAATCCTAGGTTATAGATTGCACAATTTTTATTCAAACAAGTTGTAGAATTAAAGATCTGAGTTTATGGAATTACTGCATTTAATTTTACTGAAAATGTAAAATAATAATATATTATCTAAATACATTTATTATATTTTCTAAAAGACATCAATAAATATCTTTTCATTGAAAAAGTCACTGCCTATTCTTGATATAAATGAAGAAATTGATTTTATTGAAAAGCTTAAAACATTTAAGTAAAATGTTAAATTTATGTTACTAAGTTAGAAGGTTGCACATTTTATGAGAAATTAATGTTGTGATCTTAAATAGTTTTGAAGACAGATGTTTACCTGATCCTAAATAAGCCTTTGAGATTTCATTTCACCCACTGTCGTATAGCAACATATGGCTGAACTATAACTCATCATTTTACTATTTTTTCATAATTTTGTAAGCTGGGAATTAAAACAAGATTGACATTGGGCAATTCTCTTTGTGGAGTTAGATGGAGTGATATGGTAGCATACACTAGGAGCTGAATTTGCCTGGATTGTTCATACAGAGACATGGAGTCTGGAAACGATAGTGGACAGTGACCAGCACAGGTCTCTCTCTTTGTTATCTCCCTACTTTAGCCTAGACTTCCTCACAGCAGAACAGCCTCAAGGTATCCCAGTTTCTTAGCTACTGGAACAAAGCTCCAAAGTATCACAGAAGTAGGCTTTCCAATGCTGAAGCCCTCCAAGCAGAGAACGATGATCCATCACTTCCAGCACGCTCTGATAGTCAAAAAGTCATAGAATTCTGGCTAGGAGAAACAGACCTAACACTTAATAGGAAGAAGTACAAAGATTATTTTTGTTGTCTTTAATGTACTATAACAAAATCTGTGATGTTGTAACTGTATAAGTAAATTTTATATGAAAAACCTTTCTTTCACACACTTTTAAAAATGGAATTACCTATTTTTGGACCAATTTTTGTTCTCCCAATAAAATAGAGAACAGTAGTAGAAGACAGAAAAAACTAAATATAGGAACAAACTATACATCATATGGAAAATACATCCTACTACCAATCTAAGAGTAAACTGAACACAACGGCAGCTGAGACAGAATTCAGGTACTGCTCTTATTTTGTTTGATTAAGGTGTATTAGAAATCAGTGGTTTCAATCTATAGAAGAGTATATCAGCTCATTAAACCAAGGACTATAGCTAAATACTGTAACTTTAGCCTCAGAGTGTAAATTATCTAAGCAAAACCTCAGATTAAGCTTGGCAAAGGTTTTACAGTATAATATATATATATATACTCAGAACTACAAGACTGATTATGAAAGTCAGACCCAGAAATCAAGTTAATTACTCCATAATCACTTAGTTCCCTCAATTAATCAAAATCAGGTATGTTTAAACCAAGACTCTTGAGTAAAAATTGTGTAGCCTTCTCTCCCATGGAAGAATAGTTATGGACTTGTCAAATTAGTCATTGGGAAGATATTTATAAATTAAGTTCCACTTTGCTATGGACTCTCAAAATAGATTAGAAAAGAAGAATCTCATAAGCATATATAGACAGTTCCATGCTTCCCTGCACTTTCATATATTACTCTTCTATTTGGGATGCCTCTCCAATTCCTTCCCCTGTCTCTACTTAAAGAATCTCAGTCTTCAAAGTCCCAATCCATAGTCTAGGTGGGGACAGAAAACCATAAAGAAAAATGGCTACTGCTCTATCTAATGAGACAGCCAAGTAGCTTACCTCTCACTAAAGAGCTGAAGTGGCAAACCAAACTCATAATGGAGTTACAAACAGCGACAGATTGCTATAAATAGGACACCTCGGCAGAACATGAGGGGAAGAGGTGGTAACTATGAAAGTGAGTAAAAGGGAAACAGAGTTTTAACAAAGGTTAGAGGCGTCGCTTTGGCTGATGCAAAGGTTTAGGAGTCTGCACTCACTTAGAAATTCTTTTCCATGCCAAGCGCTCATAGGGAGATTGAGGCTGTAGCAGAGCTGGAGGCCATCCTTGGTGTTACAGAGTAATGAACCACCACCACCATAACCAATCCTCGCTCTTCTGCAAGAAGCAAAAGTATCAAATATCTAGGAAAGACACATGAATTTCTTCTTCCTCTTGGGTTCAATACTAATCCTCCTCATCTGCTTCCATGCCTACATATTGCTTACTCAAGATACCATAGCAAAATATCCCCAAACTAGTTAGCCTAACTAACAGATAATGTTGCTTTCAAACTCTTGAAAGGTGAAGTCTGAGATGAAGATGTCCATGGAGTTGGCTTTATCCCTAATCTTCTCTACTTGGGATGTCTGTGACCTTCTTGAGTCTTTATTTGGTTTTTATTTGTGTATGTCTCTGACCTAATCTCTTTAGGACCTGTTGGACTGGGCTAAAACAATCCATATGACCTCTTTAAAACCTGCTCAAAGATTCGATTTCCAAATAAAGTCACTTTATGACTTATTGGGGATTTGAACTTTAATGTATAAATTCCAAGGGAACACAGTTAGCCCTGTGATAGAAAGCTTGTCAGCAGTTACCAATCCAGAAGTCAGCCAGCAGCAGGAATCCAGTGCTGATGATATCTCAAAACTACAAGAGAGATCAGAATATTGGGTAAGGCTGAAATAAGTACAACACTCAGAGCCTGGTAAATATTCCTGGCACAAAAGGGAAGCAACCAAACTTGCTGACCAGAAATAAGCATTCAGATTGACAGAATGAGTACTGGAGTTACTTCAGGGGCTTGTGAGGGGCCTTATATTTGGAACTGAATTTATAAGCAGGCCTTCAAGATGGCTTTGTGATGGATCATAGTCAGCCCAAAGTAAGAAATGTGACATGTCTTCCATAGCTGAGTTCGTGCAATGATAATCACACCTTCTACTAGGTTTGTCATAACACCCATCTTCCTTCTGAATTAAAGCTGCTATATCCTATTTACTTAATGAACATAAAGGCCCGTCCATGTGCAGAACAGGAGGTGCCAGCCTACTCCTTCAGGAAAGGGGGTGACACGGGGGCCTTGCTGAAAATCTTCCAAGAACTCGTCTAAGCGCATTTGGAAATATCAGCTAGCAATTTTGTAGTCTACATTTGCAAACATTAACAAAGTGAGAATCTGCTCTTAAAATCTTCTTTACAATTGTGATTATTTCTACTTATAAAATTCTTTGTATACAAAAATGGCTCATTGAGTCAGGTTCTGTCATAGATATAAAATGTTTCAGAGAACAATAGAAAGCTAGCAGACCCTTCAGCCATACTACACAGCCAAGGAAGGAACATGCCAAGTTGTAAAAGGATCATAAGTGCTCACAACTTCTCTGAGCATAGGTGTGAAAAACCGCAGTGTCCATCACACTGAGAAACAGAACACTCAGGAATATTAAACATCAAAAGGGGATACAATGTGTATTGATGAACGGTAGCAAAGGTCCTTCCAGACATGATACAGCTGTGGAAATGCCAGCTCTTTGAAGCTTCTGTGTGTAGTATTACAGTGACTAACAGAGAGACCCACAGCTTGTTCAAGTGCAGCCAAAAGACCAAAGAACTCAGTCCTAAGTGGGATATCTGTATGGCCTGCCCTCCTCCTGAAGCTTAGCCGTCATTGAGAAAGAGATGCTGAAAGAGAGCCAGAGTCTGAAGAAGGCAACAGGGAAGCTGCACATCCAAACTCACAGGAACTGTGTCAGCATTCACAGAACAAGTTCAGAGGAAGCTCTCTCCAAGTTGGCTGAGAGAACAAACCCAAGGGAGCCAACTACCTGTCTGAGCTTGCATTCCTCTCCAAATGCTCTACTGTGTATTCTTTAATAGACGAGTTTCCTCAGACTAATGATGATGATGGTGATGGTGAGGATGTGGTAGTGGTGATGATGATGTGGTAGTGATGGTGATGATGTTGTGGTGGTGATGATCATGATGTGGTGGTGGTGATGATTATGATGATGGTGATGATGTGGTGATGATGATGATGTGGTGGTGGTGGTGATGATGATGATGGTAATGATGTGGTGATGGTGATGATGATGATGGTAATGATGTGGTGATGGTGATGTGGTGGTGATGATAATGATGGTGATGATGTGGTGGTGGTGATGTGGTGGTGGTGATGATTATGATGATGGTGATGATGTGGTGATGATAATGGTGAAGATGTGGTAGTGGTGATGATGATGTGGTGGTGGTGATGATGGTGATGATGATGTGGTGATGGTGATGATGATGGTGATGATGATGTGTTGGTGGTGATGATCATGATGATGATGATCATGGTAGTGATGGTGATGATGATGATGGTAATGATGTGGTGGTGATGGTGATGATAATGGTGAGGATGTGGTAGTGGTGATGATAATGATGTAGTGGTAGTGATGATGTGGTGATGATGATGTGGT
>NC_022021.1:20828128-20841851 GCF_000317375.1 Microtus ochrogaster
TGGTGATGATGATGTGGTGATGATGATGTGGTAGTGATGATGTGGTGATGATGATGATGGTGATGATGTGGTTATGATGATGATGATGATGATGGTGATGATATGGTTATGATGATGATGATGGTGATGATAGTGATGATGAGTATACTGCCTTCCTTATAAAGGGAAGAGACAATGGAACAAATTAGTATTTGTAAAGCACTGTAATAGTATGTGTTTTTAGTGAAAAACATAGACAGATGAGTGATAACTGAATAGCTAAATATAAATAATCAAAAGAAGAAATAGTTATTTCATGAGAAACTACCCTGGGGAAAGGTAGATTAGAGAATCTTCAACTCTATTTCTTTAAAATTCATAGCTCTACCTTATAAGAAAAGGAGGTGAACTATTCAGCAAATGTTATATTTATGCCAGGGTCTAATACCTTGGGAAAAGAAACATTCTATTGAAATAATTCAATGAGGCTGAGATTTCTCTCTATGAGGCAGATCAGGGGGTGGGAGTTTGCTCATTTGTTTCCACTTGGGTCTATGTGAAGCTGGAGATTGAGTTAACTTTAACATTCTAGACCAAATTTTCAGAAGGGGACTTTTATTCCATATTTGTTTAGTGGCAGCAAAGTTTCACATGAGAGTACTGGAGGGCTCTTGGGGAGCTTTTGGGGGGTTTTGGGCTTTGAAGGGGAAGGACTTAAAACCACCACTCATTCTCCAGAAGTCAAATTCAGCATTGATACGTTGTTGAAAACTACTTAGGAACCAAGCTTACTGACTACAGTGCAGGCCTATTTCCATCCTACCAAAGTGTCAGGGTAATCATAAACTACAAAGAGGACTTGGAGCTTCCTCTTGTCAAAGGAAATAGAAATCTATGTGGACAAAAACAGAGAGACCTCATGGAGAGAAGAGTGAAAGTGGTTGAGACGCAAGGTGGAAAGCAAAAGATAGGGCCATAGTCGAAAGTTGAGAATGAGGATAGCCAGGAAGATTGCAAAGCCAGACAGGCCAGGACAACAATAACGCTCAGGTTAAGAAAAAAGTGTTCTATTGATCAAATGGAAGTACAAACTCTAAGTCTTTGTGCAGTGGTGGAATGTTCACGGATCTTGCAGGTATAAACTCAGTATAGAACTTACAAACGTTTGTTTAGCAGCAGAATCGGAGAGAGGGGAGGTGGGCAGAACTGCAGCAGGGTTGCTGAGTTTACTCTGGTAGTCTTGAGCATACAGGGCTGTGGCATACAAAGAAAAGAACACAAGTCTCCAGTGAAAACTTAGGAGAACATAATTATAAAACATGAAGGAAAGCACTCTATTAGAAATGCCTTCTGGACTTTGACTCTAAAGAATTTGGGCAGTGGGGTAATGTTAGCAGGAAGACACAGGCACATCCAGGCCTGAGAAAGACCTAGGCAAGGCCTTTGGGATTCTGAAAAATGAAATAGTGCAGACAGGGAGACACTGGGAATCCAAGTGATTCCCTTCAAAGTTTGTGTTCCTTCAGTGTAAAGAAACACAAACAACAAAGAGTCAGAGAAAGTTACACAATAGAATTAACCAACTTTGGTAAATGTTCAGTCATAAAAATACAAACAGAGAAGACGGTAACCTGAAAGAAATACAGAAAACGGGTTAGTAAACTAGAACCAAAATGTTCTGCTCTATTTGTGTCACCAAGAGGCATATTTCATTTTGTTCATCTTTTCCTCTTCTTGTGTACGTTTGTTAAATCTGTTTTTTGACAGTCACATGTGTCTATCATTCACCTCCCTCTTAGCCCCTGCCCACTCCCATCCTTCGCTCCTGTTTCTCAGTTAGTCTGACAAAGTCAGTTAATACAAAAAGGGCACCTTGGTATATGACGCCTGAACTGCAGGCAAGATGCAAGGGCCCTTCTTATCATCTGTGCACTCTCTCTCCACTCTGTACAGGAGTCACCATTATTCCTTATTGAAACCCTGAGAAACTAACATGAGAGAATTCAAATGTGCTAAGTAATTTGAAATGCCAAAAATGGTATGCTAGCATTGGCTGTATAAGGGTTCACTATTTTTGCCAGCTCAAATACGATCACTTTTATATGTAGTTTCTAAAATAAATATAATTTTTAAAATCTTGCACATGTAAAGTCAGAAAATAAAATGCTCTCTTAAGTAGAATAACATGTACTGCTTTAAACTGGACTAAATACATTTGAAATTGGAGGGAAACATCAAAATATCTGGTGCAGCTTCTTGGGAGTTGGAATTTCTTGCTCATACCAAGAGATGCTCACTATGCCACTGTTGGATGCCTGCTGGGCTACATAATCATCTATTCATGAATCTTATCAATAATCCTTAAGGAGCACCTGCCAGTGTGCAAAGTGTGCAGATTTGTCATAGACAATCCTTCTATGTCTAGTTACAGAATTAACCCAACTTAGAAGAGAAATCTTAGGAAGCTATGTACTATTGGGAAATTGGCTAGAGTATGTGCAAATGTGTTCTGCCAAAACCACAAGAGAGTCATCAGGGGTCAGAGCAAGAGAACTACAGAGAATTGTATTCCTCCCCCTATCACCTGGCTTATGACGATACACAGGTAGAGATAATATAAATTTGGCATGAGGACTGTGCACTGACCTTGTTAAGTCAAAAGTCAGCATTACCCATGACTTTCTATAAAATTGGAAGGACATGTGTAAAAGCCAGCAGCCCCTACAAAATAGTAAGGACTCAAGTGTTTCAAAGTTGGAAGGACCAAAACCAGTGCACTTCCCATAGAATACACAACTTGAACAATTTTACCATTTTTTTGAATTGGGGCCATCTTTCCCAATCCCCCCACTCTCTCTGTCTCTGTGTCTCTTGCTCTCTTGCTCACTCTCTCTCTTGCTCTCTCGCTCTCTCCTTCTCTCTTTCTCTCAAAAAAAAAATAAAGTGTTAAAAACAGAAAGAAACTAAGTAAGACTATAAGTGAGAAAGAACTTAATTGTCAGATTCTGTATTCAAAGGCTGGCAGCCCCAGATTTTCAATACCAGCATTATAAAATATGAACACAGCATAAAGGAAATGAGATTTTTAAGTATAAATGCTTTTCTTAAGAAGAATTTGCTGTGGAATTTAAGAAATTCTGTGATTACTTTTTTATCCTTGAAAAGATTATTTTATTACACTTGGGCTTTAAACTTCAAATTAAACTGCCAGACCTTTTATTGTCATTCTGCTTGGGTCTATGATTTGATATTGTCCCCTGTTCCTCCCTTCAGCCTGCAGAGCCCTTCATTTCAATGGTAGAAACAGAGAGCCTGCAATCTGTGGTCTTTGACTTCCCCTTCAATGGGATTTAGTACAGAAAAGTCCCTGATCACTGTCTTTGCTTTCTGCAGCCTCCTGGTTTCACCCTGAAGTGGAAAGGTTCACAGCCAGGGCCTGCCTCTTTTTCCAGGTTTTAAGATGAGACCACATAATGAAAAGAACTCTGTTTGCATTTCTTTGGAATCATTGGCTTTCAAGTCTTTGAATTCCCTACAGATAATTACTGTTTTGGCCCATGATTTCTCTGATATTTGATGCCTCTGAGTAGAATAAATTCCCTACCCAAGAAGCACGGCTAATTGGGAGCTGTGAGCCAACGTCCCTGCTCCTTGTATTATTGTCTGACCAGCTGAAACATCTTCAAGTTTGAGCTCCCTGTCGTATAGTTTGCGACCTGGATTATTGAGTATTAAAATCTTTAAAAAAAAAAAAACAGTGAAAAATTCTTCAGTCTGTTGAGGTTCCATGGCGGGGGGTATTTGCACCGGTGCTCTGCAGACAACCCCTTTCCTTGTACAGTCTGATATCATAAATAAGAGATCCACACGTTCACACCCACTCACATAATACAACATTTCAAACTTGAGTCTGACTTTAACTCTTTCCAATTCTGTTTCAGAAATGAACCTTTGGGAAATGATACTGTGTGTGTGTGTGTGTGTGTGTGTGTATTCAAATCGGTCTTTATTAAGTCCATGAGTCTCAAAAATGCCTAACTAAGCAAAACATTAGCACCAACTTCCAAAGTAAAATATTCTGCATGAATGAGAGCTCAAGAGTCTAACTCTCAGAAGAATTACCCAGAAGTAGGTTAGTAAATGCATGAAACGTAACATCTGTGTATCAAAAATGTGTCCTTTATGAAGCAAGAAAACTGCAATACTTAGCCAGTTTTCTAATATTTACATATTTATAACATGTGCCTGTCAAGGCACGAAACTCACCTGCAATTCTTTCATGTTGCATAAAATGAAGAATGTCTCATGCTTGGGTGTTCTAATAACCATGATATCATTTGAACAATTACACTATTTAATACCTTGGATTAGTTTCTCTGATAATGCTATTAGCTGTCACTATACTCCATAATAGGTGACTTCATCTTTGTTATGACATGATCTTTCCTACTGTTTGTTGACCTTTCAATACAAGGGGGAGGGGACGCTCCCAGCCCCCCAAACCTTTAAGCAGCTACTGTAAAGCTGCGGTTTAATTCTCAGCTGGAATGTTTAGAAACCCTCAGTGCTAAATACCTCAGTGGACTGCTTAAACACCAACAACAGCCTTATGGGGCCTTACCCAACCTTAAACACATCTTTTTTTGTTGAGAATATTGCATTCTGACACAATTCTGTGGGCTAACCCTGGGCTCACATTAAATATACCAACCTCATTGAAGCTTACTGAATTGAGTTGAGTTGTTCTTTGTTTTATTCTCTCACTGTTTCACCCCCAGCTGGGACTGGGCAGCCTTTCTTCCAGTGGAGCGTGCTTTAAAGTAACCCAGAGAAGAGAAGGGGGTGGGGGAGAGCAACCAAAGGTGCAGCTAAGGCCCATAATTAGTCTTGATCCTCCAAGTCTAAAATATTTTAACGCCAGGTTTCTGATTGCAGTTCGGGCAAAGTGGATTTGGGAATGCAGAGAAGTAATTAGGTCTGTGCACTGAAGTGTGGCGAGCATTTAAAAGTGAATGGGTGGTTACTACATTCTTGGCAGGCTGTTTTTTATCTTTTCATGCTCCGCTGTTGTTAGAGGTGATGGTTTTATTGCAGTCCCTTGCACTCTGGAGGTGCCTGTGTTTGTCTTAACCTAGTCTTTGCTCTTCATCTCAGAAATGAATCCTTGTGGCATGCAGAAGTATGAGAGAATTTTTTTTTTCAAAAAATAAAAACAAGGCCCATTAGACAGACATTATGCAGTGAAGCAGAATAAGTTGGGACTAAACCTCAATGCCGCAACAGGTCACTTAGAAAGATTCTGGGTTTAATTAATGACTCACTGAGCACAGGACTAACTGGAGACAATGGTCACCCCAAGGGGAAGGAAAACAAAGCATGTTATTCTCCAGCCATGTTCACAGAGCCGTCTGAGAGCTCCATCGTTATACTACTAGATCCTGGTTAGAAGATACAAACTGCAAATCTGAGTCGTCAAAGAAAAAGCAAGCTTTTGATGACTTCGGGCTATAGAATGCAGCCACTTGCTAAGATCACATGCTCCTTTAGCCCGGACAACCTTGTCTGTCAGTCACATTATTATCACTGCTGGTTTAAACATCAGAGGAAAATGTAGAGTTTAAACAACAAAAAGCGAGTAAGAAGTAGCTGTGCTTTCTGATGTCCATAAAAACTTCTGCATTTTGTTTGTTAATTTTATTTTAGAACTGTAAAACATGACAAAAAGATTAGATTTAAGTCCTTTGTATTACAAACCCACACAAGAAAAAGCTCATGAGTAGACAATGCTGCCTTCCCACAAACTTTTAGTGAACTCCACACCCTCTGGAAAAGTAGAGTCAGATAGTTAATGTATGAGACAGAATGCCTGGCTGTGGGTGCAGGGCTCATGGCTGCAGTTAGGATTGGAACGCTGCCTTTTCATTTTACTCAAGCATCTGCCTTAGAAAGCCTGCTTCAAAGACGGCAGATGAACTACTTCAGCATAGGGATGAGCTTCTCACCTTTTAACACCTTTTAGATGTAGTATTCTTCAGCGTCTTAATTACAAACAATTCTACTGCTGTAGAGCCCTTATGAGGAGTATGAGGAGTATGTGCCGTCAACCATATAGAACCATACACTCTCTGAGAGTCAGGCTTACCTTCATTTCTAATGAGCCAGCACTGCTTCATGCTTTAACCTCAGCCTTGGCTGGACTCCCATGGTGCCGCTTACCAAGTCTTCCCAATAAGGGGTTTAAAAACAGTGATATGGTTGAAACCCTATATTTGACATCTTCTGGATGATATGAATAAAATATAAGATGTGATGCTATTATATATAAAATTTGCATCATCATAGCCTTTTATAACAAAGAAAATTGGAACCAACATAATTGTCTAACAATGAGGGATTGGTTAAATAAATGATGATACATTCATTCTCACAATGAGATGCTGTGCAGCCATCAGGAGCAATGTGAAGAAAACAATGACCAGAGAAGATGTTCAGAACATAACAAGTTTAAAAAGTGGATTATAAGACAATATGCCATATATATATATATATATATATATATATATATATATATATATATATATATAGAGAGAGAGAGAGAGAGCAAATGCTGTGTATATAAAATATATACTGATAAATTACATTGTCATACTTAAATGCATAGCCATTATCTTTTTTTAATAGAGAGAACCCATTTTTTACACGAGGAAAATACACCATGACTTGAATGAAGATTGTCCATCCATGGTGTAACTCCATATGGTTTCACTTTCTTTGCTTTTCTGCATTTGCTACAATTTTCTGAATACACATAATGAGACTATGTCACTTCAATTTTTAACTTTTAATAAAAGTTATTTTTAAGAAAATAGTTCAAAGACTTCTAATCACACACACACATATTCATTTTCCACCTACACTTTATGTCCTGTGCCCTTAAGTACAATGGGAGGGGAAAGTCTCTGTTTCTAAGATTTCACATGTATTTCTGCACCTCAGCACACCTCCATTATCCAGAGTATCTCTTGACAATCCCTAAATTGCCCAAATGGATGCAAGCATTTAATGGTCAAACTGTAGTTATTAAGAAAGACCTGAGCAAAAAGAAAAAAATCTGAGCTTGTTTTTCTTCCACGATGCATTGTCAGTGCCCAGGCTCGCCTCCTTATCTAACCCTCCACCTCCAAGCCTGTGCTAGGACCCAGTCACTCTGCCCTCGGATTCTTCCTAATTCTCTAAGGCTAGGTCTATACGGCTAGGGCCACTCTAAGACTCAGCTTTTGTAGCAAGGAGTTCTTTCTTCTTGGTGCCTGATGTATTACTCATTATGCAAATTGGAAAGAGTTGCTGCAATATGCAGGTCAGATGCATAATGTGTATACATAATTGCTGGGGGGGGTGGTCCTTGGCTGAGTGAACTAATCTAAAGCCCAGAACTTAAGAAGTTTTGTGTCCAGCAGAGATGCTGGCTTCCTGGGACCCCATAAACAAGTCACTTAAAGTCTCCGTGTTTCATCTTAGAGATGACAGGAATGTTGACCCAGGCCCCAGGGAATAGCAAGAGACTGCTAAGTACTTCAAAAATTCATGTATCAAAGTAATAGACACTATTTACGGAAAGGTCACAAAATAATAATAAAAAAAACCGTTTGAAACTTCAGATATAACACTGATATCACAAACTGTGGTCTGAAAGAGATAACTAAATTCACAGAAGCCCAAATTTACAGACCTCCCTAAAGCATTTGTCACAGTTTCAGGCCTTTATGATCCTTTCTGCGAAAGACCCAACACCCTCTTCAAGCAGAAAATGCCAGTCAGATGTTCTTCAGCATTTTCTAGCTTTACATGGTTGGCCCAAAAGCCTAAATGAGTTGCCAAGAAAGTCTTGAAAACCTCATTTACTGCAAATCAAATTATGTTCAACAGGTAGACATTAGCACGTGGTCTAGATGCGGGCTAGACTCAAAAAAACACACATGGAAGCCACAGAACACGGGCCTGTAATTATGTGGCTTTTCTTGATACTCACTCTAAGCTTTTGTGGCTTGCTTATGACTACAGCAAAAGTAATTGGTGGGGGAAGACGATTCTGGACATTTCTCATTCCTCAGCCCATTCTGACTGGGCACCTGCACAGCTGCAATCTACTCTGACACCTTACTGCCAAGTGACCAAGTTTTCTACATTGCCAAAGAAACTTGATGGTTTCCAGGGTTTGAGTCACAAACCTCAGCCTCCATCTTCTGGTGTAATACTGTTCACAAAAAGTGGGGAGCTTCTGAAAACAAAGAAGTGCTGGGACTCTGTCTCCTTAAAATATTTCAAAACAGACCAAGAGAGCAATCCCTCTCCTTGTGTTTTGTGCTGTGTGTTGTATAATGTATGTCTACCTGGTATGGTGACTCAGAGAGTGACTTTGAAATCAGAAAAAAAAAATATATATTAAAAAATAAAAACAAAACAAAACAAAAACCTGCTTAGCCAGGTTCCCTAAAACAATCTCCTTACCCATACATGAGAATAATACAATTACCCAAATCTGTAAAGGGCTACAGAGTGCTATATCAAGTACTACTTTCTTCATTTGATATCACACTCAAGAAGACTGAGTGACTGAAAAGGTCATTTTTAATCCAGAAACCCTGTCTCTAAATATAGTTTGTGCCTCTTCTCACTGTCTTTTCTTTTTGAGAAACAAGTCAGTTCAAAAGAACAGTCTCAGAAATCTAGTCCAGTCGTCTGTCTACCCACCCACTCCAGAAACCTCCACACTGGAGTCAGGCATATGCAAATGAGTCGTCCTTTGTTTAAGCATCACTGCTATGGTTCTTATGGTGAATTCCCTCTGCCCCAGTCTCACAGTCCTGACACTTGCCAGGGGACTGGAGAATGAATTCCTCAGCACCAAGCACAAGAGAGAGACAGCAAAAGTAATCATTCCCTCCCCCCACCCCCGCTTTGTTTCTTTCTTTCAGTGGAAAATCCATGACCTCTGTGACCCTCAACCCAAAACCATAGCCCAAGGCTTGGTATAGTTAGTGTGGGGGGCATGTAAAGAGGCCTGATAATGTTAGAGAAAGATGAACTAGGAGCAGAAACAAAGGCCAGTAAATAGTGAAAGAAGCTGGGGGGGGGGATGTTGGAAACAGAACAAGGCACAGAAAAGGGGCTTGGAAAAAGACTGAATAAATTGTTTGCTGTTTAGCAAAATCAGCTAAATTTGGCTTTCAAAAAGTTTCACACAAAATCATTTTCACTGATTATTTTTTGGCACAAGAAATTTTGTAAATTTTGGAAAAAATCACAATGTGACACAATTTGCTAAAAATGCCATTCAACACAATGTGATGTAAACTACAGAAATTTTATTATAATTCATTAGAAAAACTTAAAATATGATAGTGTCCTGAAAACTTGGGTCAGTGCCACAAAAATCACTGGCAGGCACAATCACACATAAGAAGCAAACACTCAGTCTTGTCTGAGGCAAATGGCGTGTGTCCTTTATGTGGTTAGAATCACTTTAGTATCCCAGAGCATTTTGACACCACTTTTACCTTTATAATTTGTTTTTGTTTTTCTCATTAGTCAAAACCTACAGCCTATGCACAGCCTCTAGAAAATCTGTGCTATCGATTTATTAGCAAGGAAGTCACGCTTACTGCTGTAGATACCCAGAGGTTGGGTTGAGATTCTTCTGCCTCATGGGTGAAACTGGCCTGTGCCATGCTTTTCACATGAATAGAGGTAAAGCAGGCTTGCTTCTTCATAGGGTCCTGTATTGTATTGTGATTCTGAGATTTGTGTCACACAATGAAAACAGAATGAACATCAGAAAAGCTGATCATCAGAAAAGTAAGGCTGTAACCCTCCAGAAAAGGGGTTCTGTCTCAACAATCCAAACATGAGTCTGTCAGATAGGGGGTGCTCAGGAAGTTACAGGATAGGAAGAACAATGGAGAAGGGGAAGGAGGGAGCAAAAACAAAAGAGAAAATGAAAGACATAGTGTAGCTTCTAACAATTGAAATTGAACCAATTACTGACTCTTCAAATATGTCTCTTTATAAAGAAGAATGATACACCTCATGACTAATGTTACCTATAGATAGAGCTTTTTTATTAGAAAATTTTACATACATTGTGCATAATAAGCAAATTAATGAACACTTCTTTCATATAATAATTTACATTGTTCCTTTGCCTATAGAAATAGTTAACCCTCAAAACAGATGTAAGAGTTTTTTGCACAGTATTATGTATTTTACAAAAAAGGCATTAAAATCATTCTATACTCATACACAATCTATCAGCTATCTATCTATACTGTATTTCAATATTTAGGTAAAACACCATGCTAATGCATTTATCCATAGCAGTAGCCATAAGAACCTAATAAGTAAGGAAAAAAAGAGAATGATATCAAAGAAAGACACAATCTGAGACTTGAGCTATCCAATATATTAAAAAAGAATGCAAGGAGAAAAATCGTATTAGAAAGCAAATATAATAATTCATAGCAAAGGAAGTAAAAATAGCTCATAAATACATAAAAAGATGTTCAAACCACTTTTACATGAAAAAAATGCAAATTAAAATTACATCAAGATACTATATTTTACTATCAGATTGATAAAAATCCAAAAATTTGACAACCCTTAAGGATGGCAAGAAACAGATAAATGAGAACAGTGAGTCACTGCTGGTGGGAGTTTAAATAGGTATGATCATGCTGGAAGGCAAGTTGGCAATATTTATTGAAATTACAAATACATAACTCTTTGACTCAGCAGTTCCAATTCTAGGAGCATATTTAAAGATATATTCACACATGGGAAAATCATAAATGTGCATGGTTATTTACTGCAGCACATCTCATAATAGCAAGGAACTATACAATCTAAAGGTTCATCAACACTGAACTGCTTAAGTAAGCTACAGCACTTCCAAGTACCAGCATAAAAATAATAAAAAGAAAGGGAGAGAATAAGAAAGATTCATGCCATTTATGCATAGGATAAGGAAGATTCAAAAAGTAATATATGTTGAATTATATGTCTTAAGAGTAGGGAAAGGAATATGTGTAGCATTTAATTATATAAAGATTTTTTAGGTCTCTAGAAATCTGCCCAAGAAACTAATAACATAGGTTAACTGTTTTAGTGTTGGCATGGAAACCAGCAGATGGGAGAATGATAAATAAGAACTTTGCATTTATTTTTACCCTTGTTAATTTTTTGAGCCATGTGAATCTATTATTCACTTGGAAAATTAAACAAATGTTAAGATACAGCAACTATTTTTAAAAAGGTGTCCATCTTATTCTTCTACAGTATCTAATACCTAGCATCTGAAAGCATGGCTTGGTACCCTCACTAGTTGGCCAAAGGAGTCTTGGAAGTCTTACAAATAAGGTGACTGTTTCTAATCACCATTTCTTACAATTTGTTGAAAACACAGAAATAATAAGCTATAATGGAGTAAGAATCCTGAAGTATTTTCCTATTTAGAAACATTCTCATATCTTTTGTTTACTTGGTTTAAGAACATGCTATTTCAAAATTAAAAAAGGAGGCCAGTAACTGCCTCTAAATAAATAAATAAATAAATAAATAAATAAATAGTGGACAACACCTGAGGAATGATTCTAAAGTTCCTTTAGCTTCCATAAGCTCATGTGTGTGTACACGTGCATGCACGTACACACACACACACACACACACACACACACACACACACCTCACCCATGTATCTTCAAAACACTTCTGCATTGCTGGTGGGAATGCAAGCTGGTACAGCCCCTTTGGATGTCAGTGTGGTGATTTCTCAGAAAATTAGGAAACAACATTCCTCAAGAACCAGCAATACCACTTTTGGGTATATATCCAAAGGATGCTCAATTGTGCCACAAGGACATGTGCTCAACTATGTTCATAGAAGCATTGTTTGCCATAGCCAGAACCTGGAATGCCTAAATGCCCCTCGACTGAAGAATGGATAAGGCAAATGTGGTACATTTACACAATAGAGTACTACACAGCAGAAAAAAACCTGACATAGAAAACATCATTTTGAGTGAGGTAACCCAGACACAGAAAGACAATTATCACATGTACTCACTTTTTTAAAACATAAAGCAAAGAAATCCAGCCTACAAATCACAATCCCAGAGAACCTAGACAGCAGTGAGGACCCTGAGTGAGATATACATAGATCTGATCTACATGGGAAGTAGAAAAAGGACAAGATCTCCTGAGTAAATTGGGAGCATGGGGACCTTGGGGGAGGGTTGAAAGGGGGGAGAGGCAGAGAGGGGAGCAGAGAAAAATGTAGAGCTCAATAAAAATCAATAAAAAATATGTAAAACAGTCTCTCACTGGAATAATTATATCTGCTAAAGAATATGTATTTTCAATTGGTAGAAGGAGAAGGGAGAAAGGAAATCTAAGCTTATGGGAAGGACAGCAGGAAAGCAGAGGTGGGCAGATAACACAGTAGGCAGAGGAGAGAGTCTAGGGTAGAGTTTGGTGAGGACTGAACTGGTGGCTGGACGTAAGCTTGTTTCCAGAAGGAAATGTCACCTTACAGGTAGAGTATCTGTTCTTGACACCTTGGACACACAGATTCTGGTTATCAAATGCCAAAGATTTTCAAACTACATTTGCTTTATTGATCCAACAGAGTTAGTTCCTACTTAATGGGTTGGTGACACATACTGTTCTGCAATTCAGAGTAAAATCCAATGTTTAGGATTTTTTGTGATTTATTTTGTTTTGTTTGTTTTGACAACAGTAAAATGGGTAACTATTTAAAGAGTAGACAATTAGGTGGGATCTTACATTGTGCAAACATGTATTTTGAACTAGGTTTGTTCTCACATAGAATGCATGTGTACATAAATATCATTTCTAAACCAGCTGGTTCACTAGAAAGCCCAGTCTCAGATTTTTCAATATTCCCATTAATAGCAGTTGCCTACACTGTGACATCTGCTAAATAAAACCCGATAGTAAATAAACTTAGAAAAATCAACAGTGCTACGATTGTAAGTACCATTCACACCAGGCTGAAATGTTCATTGTGCCTATATCATCCACACCAATAGCTGCACGGAATCAAACCACTACTCAAACACTTTAAATTGCCAGTCGGGTTAAATAGCACAGGTTCTTTCCTACTCCCCCAGCAGGTAGGTATTTAGCAGTGGGAGAAGAGAATACATAGCACCAGCAGAATCAAGACTCCACTCGTAGTGGCCGCCAAAGTTTTTCGTGTCTGTTTTAGCACAGATTTTACGATAACTTTAAAGTGTTTAATATTATAGAAAGTCTGCAGTGTATGTGCTGTGCATATAGAAATATTTTCCTACTTGTTAAGAGGATACGATATAGTCATGTTGGAAATCTATTTATATTTTTCGTGCCAGGTTCCCATAATATTGTTGTTACACGAATGTATCTGGTCCCAACGATAGGGTGGCTGGTTGGCTGCCAGGATGAGAAGTAGGAGAGGCATGGAGCGGAAAGCCTTGACTTGCATCCTGGAGACAAGAGAATGTGAAGAATATAGGGGCCAAAATAAATGATTTAGCACATGATAAAAATCAATCAATAATTATATATACAAACGTGATCTTTAAACACTAACATTAACTAAATCAACCCCAATAAACAGACCTGTTAGAAATACAGAAATAACATAAAAATACAAAAATGATAGATAGATAGATAGATAGATAGATAGATA
>NC_022021.1:20841951-20850988 GCF_000317375.1 Microtus ochrogaster
AGATAGATGATAGATAGATAGATAGATAGATAGATAGATAGATAGATAGATAGATAGAGCCTATGCCTATAGGAATAGAAAAAAGCCAAAAATGGGTCAAAATTAGGGCCTGAGCAATAGAAAATATCCACCATTTGGTATGGTTTGGAATAATCAGACTTTACCTGTTTTTATACACAGAAACTACTATAAACAAAATCAATTGCAATAAAGTAGCCAAGCAGAATGCAACTGCGGGCACTGGGATGTATTGATCACTTCCAGGAGTCCACCCATGATGTTTACAGCCACCTTTCCATCTTCAGCCAGGATTCCTTGTCCTTACTACATTCCAGATAGGACGTTTGTGAAAACCAGTTGCTCCCATTCTTGACTATTGAATAGCTGGGTAGGAATGTGTTCCCACTTTACATTCATGAAGCAAAATATTTTTTTGTTACAAATATTTCAAAAGTCTATTGAGAGAAGAATTTTTGCCATCTATCCCAAACATTGCAGTGTACATCACAAGTGCATTGCTGGAGGAAGTTTAGCAGACCTGAGAGTGTCTTTGAGCACTGCAAACCTGAATGTGGAAAAGGTGTCTTCCATTTCAGCATCATGTAAGAAATCCCTTGTATCAGCTCTTCAGGACCATATGGGGATTTTTTTTTTTTACCTGTTTTTCTTTTCAGGTTGACAAACAAGTCATCAGCTTGTGTCTTGGTGTGTTTAGAAGTTTATCTGGGTGGGTACACGTGATATTTAAGATGTCCAAAGAAGTACACAAAGTATTCTGTGGCTGAATTGATAAGACACAATGCTAACTGCAGGGTGTGATTTGGGGGAGCACACCAGGACACTCAGCCAAACTCATCTGAACTATCCAGAGCCCGTGATTCTGCAAACTGGGTTGCAGTTCTTGAGAGAACAGGCTTTCTCACAAGCTTGCTGGCACTTTCTCTTCCAATCTCAGCCAGGAAAACAGTAAGAAGGAACAGCCTTTCTCATATCATTTTGGCATTTCTGGTCGTGGTCCAGGCTGGAAAATTAAAGTGCAAAATCACTTAAACTGAACATTTCACAAGGTAAAGAAATGTTCAATTCAAGCTTAGCTCTTAACTGGACAAGAGTATCTTCTTTGTTCATCTCATCACAGCCCCAGGAGACAAAGAAACTCCGTGATGTAAGCGTCTGCTTTCAACGTTACCTACTCTAAGTTCCATGCCAGAAGCCAATTAACCCTTCCTTATGTCTCTGCCAAGGACTACATCAGAATATTGCTGACATGCTACACTGTTTATTGATGCCACCTGATTCAGGTGTGTCTACTTCAAACCCTGAGTAAAAAATCACTGAAGAAATTTTTAATTAGGGAGATAAAATGACTTCTTCATATTACTAAGTGAACTTCAACATGAACATATAGTGCAACTTGTAAATGAGGTATACATTTATCTAACTATTCCTTGTCACATTCCTACCAGCATAATCTTAACAGATCGGTGTCCTACTTACTTCATTTTATTTTGGTTTTCTCCTAGCCTCATTCTGGTTCCCGTCATGGACGTGTGGAAGCCTCACAGATTCAGCCACAGAAACTGCCCATGATGCCCACGTCAGTTTAAGAGCTTCATTGTGAAGAGATGATACATTTATTTGGGGCCTTACTCTTTTATCACTGGCATTTTCCTATCTTCAACCTGTGGCGCTAGATAGTTCTTGCTGCTCTTTTGCCTGCAGCATGAACTAGCATGCAAGTTTCTATGTCCCTGTGCTCCTGCCGTATGAATTAGCGTGTAGGATTTACCCTGTTTAGAGTAAATGCCTATTCAGAAACATCTAAAATAGAAAGAAAAGTTTCCTCACTTTAGAAAACGCAATGAACACAAATGTCAATACTCAGAAAGAAAAAATAAATTGCTAAAATTAGACTTTTTCAAAAATTAAAATAAAATCACCATAGAACCTTTGTCCAACAACAGATGGAAACAGAGGCAGAGAACCACATCAGAGCACTGGACTGAGCTCCCAAGGTCCAGTTGAAGAGTGGAAAGAGAGAGATTATGAGCAAGGAGGTCAAGACCATGAGGGGTTTATCCACTGAGACAATGTGCCTGAGCTAATGGGAGCTCACCAAGTACAACTGGACTGCGAATGAATGAGCATGGGATCAAACTAGTCCCTCTGAATGTGGCTGACAGTTGGGGCAGACTGAGGGGCCAATGATAGTGGTACTGGGATTTGTCTCTACTGCATGTACTGGCTTTTTGGGATCCTAGTCTCTTTCGATGTATATCTTCCTCAACCTAGATGTAGTGGCGAGGGCCTTGGACTTTCCACAGGGCAGGGTGCCTTGTCCTCTCTTAAGATTGGAGGGGGTGGGAGGATGGTGTGAGGAGGGAGTGAGAGAGGAGGGGAAGGAGGAGAGGAAGTGGGAATTTGGATTGATATTTTTTAAAGTAATAGAAAAGAAAAGAAATAAAATATATAATTTATGAAATGGAAAGGTGCTGGCTGCACATAAATTACAAAGTGCTGCATTCAAAACATACAAATATTTCTAACAAGTCAAAGAAACTCAAAGAAAAATAGACAAAAATTTGGGCAGACATTTCATAAATAATACCTACAAATACAATGAGCATGCGAAAATGTATTCAACGTCACTGATCATCAAAGAAATGCAAATTAAAGTCACAATGAGAAACTATCTTTGCCAGAAAGGCCATGAATACAAAATCCCAGAATGATGTGTAAAAATCAGAACTCCTCTGTGTTGCTGATGAGAATTTAAGGTCATACCCTTTGAGAATCAGTTTGTCAGTTTTCATAAAGTCGAACACTCTTAGGTAATTTCTAAGAGAGATGAATTCATATTTAGCTGCTTTATTCATACCAGTCAAATTCTCTGTTGGGGGACAGGGTTTCTTTGTATAGCCGTGGTTGTCCTGGAACTCACTCTATAAACTAGGCTAGCCTTGAACTCACAGAGATCCACCTGTCTCTGCCTCCTGAGTGCTGCAATTAAAAGTGTGGGCACTGCCTCATGGCTACTAGTCAAATTCTTGATGGGTGGTAGGAAACAACAAATATTCATCAAGAAAAGTTGACAGACCAACCAAAGCAAGGAGGAACTGTAAAAGGAATGAACTACGGACAGGTAAGCATGTTCAAAAGTCCCAAAACCATTTTGTTAACATCAAGAATCTAACTCCCATGAGCTCTGTGCACCAGCCCTAGATGTGTTGATGAGAAACTGGAAGGAAGATGAAAACCAGTTTTACCTTCAGTAAAGAAACAAAAAAAGTTCCTTCTTAAAATGGTAGTGTGGGTTGAGTTCATGAAGGTTCAGTGATGATATGAGATGGACAGCAGCTTGAGGGGTTAGGATTTATTTTTAACTTTATTGTGATGCAAGGTAACCACACACATGCGCGTTTGGTCAGTGTTAGCAAGAGAATGTCTGCAAGAGTACTTCAGCATGCTATAAACATTTGAATGTGTAGGTAACATAGTTCACGGATGTCAAAACAGATCCCGGTTGCAGTACTCAAACATGGCCCGTGGCAGCATCCTGGGCCCAGATGTCACCCTGTCCCAGGTGTCTACCAGCCTGTTCCTTATGGCCTTCTCTGCTTGAATTCTGCCTCTTTCCATAGCACATGAACTGTTCTGTTTCTTTTTCTGTCCCATTTCTCCACTATTTGGTCATCATAATGGCACCTACCAGGTGGCACCAGAAGGATCTGTAGCCAGCCTTACATTCAGCCAGCTTGTACTTCAACTAGCCATACCTTCAACCAGCCTGGACTGTGAGGACCCAGCCTGGCCCATGGGTGTTTTTCACTCTGCACCAAGTGGCAGTATGTTGCATTCTTAGTTAGACAATTTTTTTTTTTGGTTTTTCGAGACAGGGTTTCTCTGTGGCTTTGGAACCTGTCCTGGAACTAGCTCTGTAGACCAGGCTGGTCTTGTTCTCTGTGATCCGCCTGCCTCTGCCTCCCGAGTGCTGGGATTAAAGGCGTGCGCCACCATCGCCCGGCGTTAGACAAAATTTTTAAAACTGCCCAATTTGGTACAAAACTAGTTTTTGTTCTTAGACAGATGTGGATTTCTCATTGAAATTAGAATTAAAACAGAAGAAAAATAAAAGATTTAAAAATGATATTTTACAGACTATTTTTATATTCCATGTTATGATAGATCCATAATAGAAGTGATCTTGCCCAAATCACTCACCTTCCAAACAAAAGCTTTTCAGCTTCAGAAAGAGGAGTGGCAGTTGCAGGCACAGGAAGACATATGAAAACAGAAATAAAGATCGACAGAATGACAGAGCTCAAAGATTAGTCTCACAAAGAGCAAGAAATAAGCAAGCAAGAGTCTGTTTCATATATGAGACACTTGTTTTGGTTCCTTGTAACCAAATTCTTGTCCCTCTTAAAGCATGGGGTCTTTAAATCTCTCCTACATTTTAGGCAACATGGTTTCATTTTCACATTCTGTTCTCTGCTAAGACCTGCAGAGAGTTGGGAACACTAGTCACATAGCAGTTACCACAGGCTGATTTTGGTACGCTAGGAAGCTATTTATAATGGTCTTATTTTGTTTTCTGTTGTTTATAGAAGAGACTCCCAAGGAGCTGTATGTCTTCTCAGTTCAACCTCACACCCAGTTAAACACAAATAATTCCTTTAAACATACTGTCATGACTGGACATGTAAATACAGAGCCATTGTATTTCATCTCTTCCTTGTGATCTTCCTCAAAAAAAGCGAAGGCTTTCAATGTGGAAATTGAGTTGCCTGTGGTGATGGTAGAGAGCCTGTTAGTACAATAGTTGGCAGTGTGAACCTGGGAGAATGGAGCCTAAAAATGAGGCAGACTAAAGTCCTATGAAATAGTTGATTTTATTCAGAGCATCAGACAATTCTATTCTGAGGTTATTCTGCAGGCTCACCAAAGTCAAATGAGAAAAGTTCACATGAGTTTAGCCATTTAGTCATGAGGTTAACCGTGTTTGGAAACATCATCTGAGAAATAGCAATAAATGATGGGTAATCTGAAGGGAACCCATTCTTATTTACTACACCTGGTAGGGACACAAAAGAATGGTCCAAGAATAATCCATGCTGTAAAGGAACAGAGGTCACAAGACTCTCATTTTGTTTTCTTGGAGTTTTTTCAAAAGCTCTCCGAATCTCACATAAATTCAGTCATGGACTGTGTTCTGACAAGAGCCATCATAAACAAAATAAAGCCCTGACCTCCCAAAATTCATAATTAATATGGAAGAGACATAGTTACCAAAAAGAATAACTGTGATATGTGTGCACATGGAGTTCTTATGGAAAGCATAGAAAGAAATTCAACACAGGAAGAGAAGATTCATAATTTTTATTAAGTGAGAAATTATTTTGGCCACTGAAACTTACTGAGTGCTTACTAGATCCCACTCAAAAACTTCTGATTAGTTTATACTACATAAAAAATGATAGGTTTTATAATGTTTCACATGTTAGCCATGCACATTGGTCATATTTTCATCCCTAACCACCTCACATCAGAACTATCCTCTTCCTAAATTGTACCTCTTTTACTTTCATGCCTTTATGTGTATTTTTAAGATGTAATTTTAAAGATTTATTTTATTTCTGTGTGTATGTGTGTGTGCGTGTGTGTAGGTGTGTGTGTGTGTGTGTGTGTGTGTGTGTGTGTGTGTGTGTGTTTGTAAATCAAGAAGTATTGGATCCTCTCAGAGATGGAACAACAAGAAGCTGTGAGTCACCCAGTACAAGTGCTAGGAATCACACTTGGGTGTTCTGCAAGAGACTCTCCTATTCTCTGAACATCTCTCCAACCCCCTATTTTTGTCACTTGTATTTGTGTGTATGCATATGTGAGCACATGTGCCTATGTAGTCCTACAAGTGTCAGATTCCTCTAGAGCTGGAGATACAAGTGCTTAGGAGCCACTCACTGTGAGTGTTAGAAACCAAACTCAGCTCCTCTGGAAAGAGTGGTATTAATTCTTAATCACTCATCCATCTCTCCAGGCTCTTTTACTACACACTTTTGAATTCTACATTTAGCATGTAAAAAAAGCATACAACATTTGTCTAAATTTGGCTTATTTTGCTTATCATGATAATCTCCAGTTCCATACACTTTCCCATAAATGAGATAATTTTTGTTCTTCCTCATGCACCACCATTTCTTCTTCCATCGTTCTATTAGTGGACATATAGGCTGACTGTACGATTTGCTTATTTACTGTGAAAACTGCAACAATGTATGTAAGGGTATAAGTATGCTGATTTAAATCCTTTCATGTTGTTGGAGGATGCTTGTTCATTTTCCAGACAACCAAACCTGAAATAATCACACAGAAACTATATTAATTGTAATACTGTTTGGCCAATAGCTTAAGTGTATTTCTAGCCAGTTCTTATATCTCAAATTAACACATTTCTATTCATATGTGTATTGCCATGTAGTTGGCCTACCTGTAAGGTTCCATGTAGCATCTGGCATTTGTCTTCTGCAGCAACTACATGGCTTCTCTTGGACTTTACGTACTCTCTCCTTCCCTATCTGCTTGGAATTTCCTCCTTGTCCTATTCTGCACTGCAATAAGATCAAAGCAGATTCTTTATTAACCAATGGTAATAAAACATATTCACAGCACATCCAGGACCCTTTCAAGAAAAACCTGCATGAAATAGACAGTTGTCCTACCAACAACTTGTTCTTCCTTCTCCTCTCCTTCTTCTTCCTCCTCCCCTTCCTCCTTTTACTTCTTTTCCTCCTTTTACTTCTTTTCCTTCTTCTTCTTCTTCTTCCTCCTCCTCTTCCTCCTCCTCCTTCTTCTTCCTCTTCTTTACTATCAATCCTACAGGAAGGATTCTGACAGAGGCAGTCACACTTCAGAGTTTACATTTACAGCTATGAAACAAAATACTGTCTCTGTATAAGACAGAGTGGATTCTCAAGAGAGAAGACCCAGAGAAAGATATAAGACATAAAAGTATGTCTTTGGAATAATTTTGGGATGCCCAACACAAAAATGGTACATCTACAACACAACCCCTACAGCTAAGGCTGAGGGAACATTGAGGAAGAGGAGGTGGAAAGATCTTAAGACAAGACTATGATATCTATTTCAAGACAGTGTCTTCTAGAAATTACAGGAAAGCTACAATTAGGAAACCTTAATCTTATGGTTGTCCGAACAAGTCTTGAACAATGACAAAACTAATAGATATGCTATTATGGAAGATATTTGCTACAGGCAGTTAATGACTGCTGAGACAGAGAACGTTCATCATTACATGGAATGAGTCCCTTAATTGGGTATCCAATCCCAAGTGGTCAAACCTGAATATATATACATTTGAGGAACAGACTCAGCAGGTTATATTTATACACACACACACACATGCACACACACCACACACACACACACACACACACCACACCAGTAATAATTAAAGGGAAAAAAGGCCACAAATTTTAAAGGAAAAGATGGGGGACATGGCAGAAGTTGGGGGAAACAGGAAAAGATGTAATTATATTTGAAGTTTTAAGCAGAAATTAGAGAGGTGACTCAAAAATTCAGATCACTAGTTGCTCTCCAAGAAGGCCTATGTTTTATTCTCAGCATCCACATGGCAGCCTACAACCATCTGTAATTCCAGTTCTAGGAAATTTGACTTTGTCTTCTAGCCTCCATGGGCTCCAGGCACACACACACACACACACACACACACACACACAATAATAATAATAATAATGAAATAATCATAATCATTGTTGCAAATGGAAGGCTAATTGACTGCTGGCCCTGGGTGAAAAAGAGGTAGAGTCAATGTGATTCTGTTTCCCTTGGCCACAAAGTGATAATGATGCTGTTAACCAAGAGTGGTGAGCACTCCGGCAGGAAAGCAGGTAGACTGATTGCAGATCTTCACCTCTCCTCCTCTCCTCCAAATCTAACCCCCATCTCTGTGGCACACCACCTGCTGTGATCTCTTCTTCCTTTGTACCCCCATCTCCAGTGTATCAGGCATATCTTCACCTGCAACTTTCCTCCCCACTCATCCCAGCCCTCAATTCCAGCAGGCATTCCTTGGAAACCTACCAGTCAAGTCTGCCAGAGAAGCAAGTCCTCTCCCCAGCTCTGAAGCAAAATATCTATTGTGGCTACTCCTCAATCTCTGCCAAAATTCCTAGAGGGCTAAGCAGATCCTGGTGGAATACCCTGTTTTCCTCCCTCCTGCAGACCCCCTCAGGACCTCCCTCTTAGCCCATCCCCATTCTTTTCAATAGACAGGTCATACTAGTGAGGATGTGGAGTAAGGGGAACATTAATACATTGCTGCTGAAAATGCAAACTTGTACAGCCACTATGGAAAATGTGTGCTAGTTCCTTGGTAAGATGATGATTGATTTACCTCAATATCCAGCCATACCACTCTTGGGCATGTACTCAAAATTGTTTCATTCTACCATAGAGACACTTGTTCAACCATGTTCAATGCTGCTCTCTTCATAATAGACAGAAATTGGAAGTAATCTAGATGTTGCTCAACAGAAGAATGGATAAAGAAAATGTGGTACAAAATGGAGTAATGCTCAGCTGCTAAAAAAAAAAAGTAAAGTCATTAAATTCACAGGTAAATAGATAGAACTAGAAAAAATTATCTTGCGTGAGATATTCTAGACAAAAAGAGAAAGATATGGTATGTATTTGCTTATATGTGAATATTAGTCATTAAGTCAATGGTAATCAATCTATAAACCATAGAACTATACCTAATAGAGATTAGGTATAGAGTAAAGGACTGGAGGGAACAGATGGATCTCATTAGGAGAGGGAACTACAAGAGGTAGTTACAAATGGCTGGAGGGCTACTGGGATGTGAGGATCAAGTGGAAAGGGAAATAAAGAAAAGGACAACAAAGTAAGGAATATGGGGAAAGATATCTAAAATTGAGGTCCATTTGAGGGATAGTATGGAAACCTAACACAGAAGAAATATCCTAAAATCTATATA
>NC_022021.1:20851283-20858661 GCF_000317375.1 Microtus ochrogaster
AGACACATAGTACCACTCCTGTATAGGATTTCCTTTTCTCAAGTAAAGCAATTTTCCTCACTGTCAGAAATCAAAGTATGTGAGTCTCAAAATATTTCACTCAAGCTATTCCAATCTTGTTATTCTTCTGTCAGATATTATTCAAGTGATGTTTTGGGGGTAACTTAAGGGAACACTTTAAAAGATGCTTCTGGATCCTTAATAGTGATACATATAGTCTTTGTTAATGATAGTTTTGTCTCTTCTAGATTACTACAAACATATAAATCATTTTTACACTTTCTACTTTTATAACTTCTTTAAATTTCCAAAGTTTGAAATAAATCATATGAACGATTTATTACATACTTCATGTAGACTATCAATAAGGTTGCAGGTAGATAGATCAAAATATAGATGATGATACATTGATTGATAATAGACAAAAAGATAAAAGATAGATAATTGATGATAGATGGATAGATAACTGGTGATTATGGATAGATAACAGAAGGTCAAACTGATGAAAATATTAATAATTTGTATCCATGTTTTAGGCTGTCATTATCAGTGTTATCTGTTTTAGTCTCAAAGGATGATTGAGTTTAACTATGTAAATTAAATCTTTGATGCTTCTGAATCATTTTTTAATAGAGGTATCTGGATTTAGAGGGATCTCATTGACAACTCTGCCATTAAGTTTTAAAACATTAAGACATTCTTTTGAGGTGTGCTTTACACTAATAATAGAAGTACCAAACTGTATCAATTATACACACTCTTTCTCTGCTGCCATTGTTTAACTACCCTGGTAATTGTTTCATGGTGAAAATGGAGAGATATGTTATGTATCCTTTCCTCTGCTTACTAGAAATATTGAGACTATTTGGAAAAGTTAATAGTTTGTAAATTTATAGAACAAGACAATAATTTTATTCAGATAAAGTATATAGAGAGAATTCAATACAACTTCATTAACTAAACAAAGTAGACTGAAGCTTCGAAAATGAGCTGTTTGAAAAACATTTCCAATCATATGGCAGCATTCTATGTGAAAACAGAAAGAAATCAGAAAGACTTTCTACTCTATATACTGCCCAGTTCATTATTTCCTATCAAAGATGTGTATTGTGAGCACATCTGACTTGATGTGGGGTTCTCCTCTGTATGCAGTGAATATCATTGGTTAATAAAGAAACTGCTTTGAGCCTATAGCAGAGCAGAGCCAAACAGAGCCAGGTGGGGAAAACTAAACTAAATGCTGGGGAAAAGAAGGCAGAGGAAAAAGAAGCCATGTAGCCCCACCGGAGACAGACACCAGAATTTTAACCAGTAAGCTACAGCTTCGTGGCGATACACAGATGAATAGAGATGGGTTAAATTAATATGTAAGAGCTAGCCAATAAGAAACCAGAACTAATAGGATAAGCAGTGCTTTAATTACTACAGTTTCTGTGAGATTATTTTGGACCTAAGCGGCCAGGAATGTACAAGCGGCTTCCTACTACACTGGCTAACATCCCTTTCAATAAGATAAAATTCACTGAGGTGAACAAGGAAAAAGTTCAAATGAAAGCAAAAATTAAGAAGTGTTACAATAAACTAAAAACTGGTTCAGAAAAAAACACGGGGATAATGCATGAAGCACACATCTAAGATGAGGGCAAAACTCTGCAGATACCTCTATTAAACAATTATGTTTGTGGCAAATTTAAGCTTTTTTAGGCTGTACATCTTTAAATTTATGAACCTTTCTGTAATAAAATGCCAACATATTTCTGCATTCTACTTCATGATCTTCCTCGATTCTGTTTTTCTCTTTCAGACGTGTGCCTTCTTTTAGCCCTGATCTTCCTGTGACAGCAGTTTGTGAATCTTGAGCTCACTCCATTCACATTTGCCACCCACCCTGCCATCAACACCTCACTCACAGGTCCCTGGGTTTCCAGATCTCACCTGGCATAACCTTGTAGCAGTGTTACTTGATTGACAGCACTTGCATTTATAGTATTATTTCTGCAAGAGACGGAAAGACTAGAAGATTTGCAGGAGCAACTGCCAAGGAATTTTATGTAAAGAATTGTGGGTTACAAGAGCTTTTCTGATTCATACAGGAACCAAAATTCAGGTCATTCTTAATACAGATAAGCTGCAGAGCATTCTGTAACCTTCTGGGTTTTGATTTTAGGGATCTATTTTTTTTCTTCTTGCCTTTTCAGTGAGATTGGTGGTGACCAGAGAAAAGGAGTTAGACACATGGCTGGTCTTAAATTTGCTGCTCTTCTCCCTCTCCGCAGGCCTTGTTTCCTTTCCTTCTTCCTCTCCCTTATCTTTGCAAATCCTTTTCCCTTGCCTTTCTTTCCTCACATCTCAGACCTTTCCATATACTAAAGGTCTGAGGAAGAAAAGGGAATGGATTTGATAGGAAAATGGGATTGCTCTTTTGGAAATTATATGCATATGCAAAATGCACAGGGAGGAAGGGAGAAAGGGAAGAAGGAGGGGAGAGAGAATAATTTAATTAAGAATTTAAGCAATAATGCCATTCAAGAAAAAAATTTTGCCTCCTTCTGGCATTACAATGAGAACAAAAGCCACCGATATACAGCCTTTTTCAAAGTCAAATCACTAATGTTAGCATAAGAACAATATCAGTTCAGTGCTAAATATAAATAAACACTAAGCAATCCCAGGAGTTTTCAAATATCCTCTTGGCAAAACACCAATCCCCTTTTTTGGTAACACAAAGAGCAAAACATACATCTGGATGGCTACAAATATTTCGGGTTGTACACTTTTAAAATACACACTTGACTGACAGCTAATGCAGCCTTTCTTCTCCCCAACTCTCTTGTTCTGACACAAGATGTGGCAGGGCTGCTTTCCTGGACCCACAGGCTCCCATGCTTCCCCTTCGTGTCCACGGGATGCCTTTCTCTGTGTAACGTCAAGAATACCATCTAGACATCCTCGGTCTCTAAGAAGGTCCTTTGCTCAGTGATGAATGGGATTCTGAGTTGGGAACTAGGTTATCAGAGGGGTGCTATTTTGTATTAATGAGGCAAAATGCCAAAGACAGGGGTAAAACAGTATTTCTGCAACACCAAAGTGCATCACACTGGGGAGAAAAAAATATGTTTATTTTTCTATTTTCGGATTTTCCCTTCAGTTTTTAAATATTTCTCTCTTGCTGTCTTCTTTACTATGTTTGTTTTTCTCATTTGCCAGTGAAGAAAAGGACGACGAGGAGGGAATATATGGATATACATGAGATAAAAGTAGTATGAAGAGAAAAGAAACACACATCAATCCAAAACAAAGCTCATGACAGTGCCCTGTAAATTTGAAAAGGTTCTTGAGGTATTTCACACATGGCTTCCATGGTTCCTTTAAAAGAAGGGCAGCTTTGGTTCCGGCCAGACATACTACTCACTATGAGGCTTTTATATCTGCACTCTGTTCTGTTTCCAGTGAGCTGCTAGTCCATCTCGGCTTAGATCGCTCTGTTCTAACGCTGATTTCTAGGGGACTGTGCAATCTGTTCACCGGACTAGAAATTCTTCCTCTGCTTCATTTCAGTTTTTTTTTTCTTAGTATCATATTAGGATCACCCATTTTGTCTTCCTCACCAGCAAGCACCAGCGTGGCTAGACATGAGGGGTCTGCAGGATTGCCAGAGTGACCCCAAAGACCAGGCACATGTTTGGTTCTACAAACAATTCCTCACTTAGACCCAGTGACAGAAACCATTTGCAAATTCACTCAGCGCAAAGCTGATAGAAAAGTTTCAGATAAATGTTCGGAATTAACTATCTCCTGCTACTTCTAAAGTGTGAAAACAACATCATGAATTTTCAATTTTTGTCTTAATCTTAATGTTGTCTTTCTCCTCACCGGACAGAAATCTTAAGGTCCAAATCAGGAGCAGAAGGAGGGGGAGCACGAGCAAGGAACTCAGGACCGCGAGGGGTGCACCCACACACTGAGACAATGGGGATGTTCTATCGGGAACTCACCAAGGCCAGCTGGCCCGGGTCTGAAAAGGCCTGGGATAAAACCGGACTTGCTGAACATAGTGGACAATGAGGACTACTGAGAACTCAAGAACAATGGCAATAGGTTTTTGATCCTACTGCATGTGCTGGCTTTGGGGGGCCTGGGCAGTTTGGATGCTCAACTTACTAAACCTGGATGGAGGTGGGCGGTCCTTGGACTTCCCACAGGTCAGGGAACCCTGATTGCTCTTCAAGCTGATGAGGGAGAGGGACTTGATGGGGGAGGGGGAGGGAAATGGGAGGCGGTGGCGGGGAGGAGGCAGAAATCCTCAATAAATAAATAAATTTAAAAAAAAGAGGAAAAAAATCATGGTTATAAGAAGAAAAGTGTTCTTTCCTTTGAAGAGCATTCATAACAGAGATCATTAACATATGCACGAGGCTAAGGA
Source organism: Microtus ochrogaster (assembly GCF_000317375.1). Taxonomy (NCBI): domain Eukaryota; kingdom Metazoa; phylum Chordata; class Mammalia; order Rodentia; family Cricetidae; genus Microtus; species Microtus ochrogaster. Next base: position 20,855,707 of record NC_022021.1, read on the forward strand.
GATGCTTAACTGCAAGAGGGTTTAAAAGCCTCCACTTTAAATATTGAAGAATTGAGAAACAGCAACACGTTAGCCAGAGGCTGGAGTCCCCACTCTACAACAGTCAGTCTCAGGCCAGCTTGTAACTCCTCCTATAAATATATTTTGACTCTTCCTACATCTTTCATGTGCCTCTGACAAAACAATATATTTAAGGCTCCACAGGAGCAATTACTGGATTAAAAACAAAACCTAGATGACTGAATGCGTTGGAGGTTCTGGATCCTGGGTTCACGGGGGAAAAACCTGTGCTTTTTCTGTATTTTGTGTTAGCTTGTCTTGATTCTGCATTTCTTTAAACATGAAGCAAAAAAACAAAAACAAAAACAAACAAATAAAAAAACATCAAAGCATTTAATAGTTTAATGTATTGAGTATAATGTCACTTTTTCATGTTTGAGAAGTATTTTAACTTAAAGTGTGTTGCATTGGTTAAAGATGCAGAGATAGTTCAAAGATTCTTGGACAGTCTTCTACCTAAGAAAAAATTTAAGCCTCCCAGTCAACTAAGTCATTGCATGTTTCTAAGCTCAAACAGAGATTAATATATCAACAATTTTAAATATAGCAATCAAAAATTATCTACTTTTAATAGCATTTTTCATTAAAAAGTTACTTTCAAACTATTTTTCCAGAGCATTGGTATTTATCATTTTTAATTTACAGATAGAGTTGCAATTAATAGAATAAATACTTTCATTTTCCAAGTTATGTGAACTATAATAACTTGGATGTAGGTTTAAATATTCTCAAGGTAAACTTGATAAACTTCATTCACTATCACAACCATAAAAATTATGAAGACATTTGAGAATGATTCGGGGCAATCAACTATTTGTAACTCCCCAACCATAGTATTGGCTTTCCATGTAGTCAATTTCATACTTCACTGATACTGGGGTCACATTGGGGGTTCCCTTATTGACAATCAGCACAGCAATCATATTGTGTTTGGAAAAAACCAAAACATTAGAAACGGTATTAAAAACTCAGATGAAAATTGCTTGGCAGGTGTTTCTAGTTTGGGTTTGGACAGTTGGCACTAAAGATAAACATTCACAATCTATCTCATCATGTTAGAAAACTATCACGACATGTTGCTTTAAACACCACACTCTGGTATTTAAGAGTTTTTGAGATACAACAAGATCTTTTAATTTCCATCAGACTAAACCACATTTGTTTTTTTTTTCTGTCAATTGCATAAGAAAAATAATTGTAGGTAACAGATTTACCGTCGAGTTTATACTACAAATATCAGTCCCACCATCGTCTTCCTAATATACCTTCCACAGACTGTTTCTCAATGCTTTGTATAATAGAAACTACTTCTACCAATAACAACCCAATACCTAGCTGAAACGTCTCCCCCAAATACTCAGAACCTGAAATCACTCATGCTGAGTGGGATAAACCACAAAGTAAATTCCTATTATATTGAGCCTGAAGGACCACCATTACATATTTCAACATCTGTTGAATGTATTGAAATTATTATCCAGAGATATAAGGAATACATAGTTGTTTCTCTTCCAGGTTGATCACATGTTAATATTACATCTAAAGAAGCCTGGTGTTGCCTATAAATCCATCCCTAGGAAATAATATTTCAGTAGCCTCTTACCAATGTCACTCAATGCCTTCTTTAAGGCTACACAAAAACAAGACAGGTGCCCCCATTCTTACCTTAATTTGACATAAGCAGTGTGCTTTGCCAAATTTACTAACACACCAAAGTGTTTTCTCAATCAGTATCTCACTTTTCCAGTCATTCTGCTGGGGTTTGGATATGTTTATTCTTTTTTAAAATAATATTTATTTATTTATTATGTATACAATATTCTGTTTGTGTATATGCCTGCAGGCTAGAAGAGGTTCCCATTACAAATGGTTGTGAGCCACCATGTGGTTGCTGGGTATTGAACTCAGGACCTTTGGAAGAGCAGGCAATGCTCTTAACCTCTGAGCCATCTCTCCAGCCCCTAGATATGTTTATTCTTGATGATGGCTATGTCTCACAGGGTTTATAGAAAAATTATAGAAATGAACATCTTGGGTAACATATTATGGCATAATTGAGTATAATTATTTCACCTGTAAAACTAATTTTCCAATATAATTATTAGTGTCTCTGTAGAAATAATGGTCAAATGGTTTCCTTTCTGATATTCTTATTTGGAATTCCTCATTTAGAAGAGTGTGTATTCTTATCCACAAAAATGTTGATGACCATTATCATTACCAAACCATTATATTTTTAGTCCCTACTAGTTGAATAAAATCCTTGTTCATTATTTTTGCATTAGAGAATAAAATTTTTGATTCAATTTTGTTCATTTTGCATACATCATCTGGAGTATGCCTATTTTCTCCATAGTATTCTTTTAAATTTTTACTTAATTTTAAATTAAATTGAAACACTGAATATAACCATTCTAACCCTCTGTTCCTTTTTCTAGAAGTCACTCCATTTCCCATGCTTTTATCTGTGTGCCTTAGACATAAAAACTTATTTAAAACTTTATCCTTCTTATTCCTACTACACTTTCACTTGGATGTAGTCATATAATCTTTTTTTATGAGACCATAGTAAATGTTCTATTTTTATAATGTTAAAAAGGGTCCACAAATGGATTTCAATAGGTCCATACTCTGAAAGATTATGCAAAACCTGCCCATGTGCACATGTGGAAAAAATTCATTAGTTCCAGAAATTCTCAACTGGATTTGGAAGACAAAAGAACATAGTCAGCACGCTTCACACACACACACACACACACACACACACACACACACACACACACAGCATAGCACAAGTCTACCCACACAACTCCGCAGACCAGGTGGCAGCTCCATTTCCTCAATAAGAACAAGAAAGAGTTTGACCCAGAAAGAAACCTTCTGTCATACAAATGT
>NC_022021.1:20858761-20864888 GCF_000317375.1 Microtus ochrogaster
CACACACACACACACACACACACACACACACACACACACACCACACCACATATACTCCCACACAACTCCGCAGACCAGGTGGCAGCTCCATTTCCTCAATAAGAACAAGAAAGAGTTTGACCCAGAAAGAAACCTTCTGTCATACAAATGTTGAGGTTTAACAAATTACTGACTTCCAAATGGATCTAATTCACTCAACATTACATGAACTAGACTATCCCCACTTCTGCAACTAGGGCAAAGGGTATGGGTTTTAGAACTCCAGACTAGAAGAAGTGAGGTGCCTTTGCTAGTTGTTTGTTTTGACTTTTTAAGTCTTCTTTTGTTGCATTTTGTGTGATATGGACCTAGTGGAGTGTGCAGGCTACCCCCACATTCATGAGCCAGAGACTAGAGGGTTGCCAAGAGTTCAAGACTAGCCTTGACTATAAAGCTAAACATTGTCACCAAAAAAGACTTTCTTGGAAACATTTTTTGTGCTGTGATTTTTATTAAAACTGTCTATTGTTAACCAACCTACCTAATAATGGTTGTTTGCAAGGAAACATACGGGTCAATGTGGGTCCCACTGTGAACTGGAATTCTCAGTTGGTTTTGTTTCCTCAAGCTCCTGCTACATTCATTCCCCAGCAACCTTCTGTAAAAGCCCTCTCTGTGCTACACCACAATTGAGTGCTACTCCTCAGTTTATCACAGTAAAACTAGTGCTAAACATCTCTTATCTCCCGCTGAAACATATATAGGTCCCTCAGATGATTTGGGTTTCTCTTTTAGGCTCTGTATCAATCTCTTTTAGAATGTCAACCCTGTCAACATTTGTCCATGCACAGCCACACTTTACAGCTTCTAGCTGTAAATCACGTCCACTCATATCCTAGAACTCATCACTTGTACAAACACATGCATATCCATAGATACTCCTTCCCTGGATTTACTAATACAGGAACCTATACACACACACACACACACACACACACACACACACACACACCCCAATGGTCAAAAGGAACCCCTAGATTTCCTGGATACTATCTATACAGTCCAGACAACACAAGCCCAAAGGTCCCTAAACATAATTCCTTTGAATAAGACCAATAAAATCAGAAAGACACAGGGATCAAGTCTTCCCATACCTCCACAGTGTCCCACAAAGCCTCTGAAGACATGCAGAATAACAGACAGATCTGTTTTGATTGTTGCAGTTCCACAATGCACTACTTTGGATTTGTCCTTTCTTTATTTTCAACTTTTTCCTCAGTCTCCAAGACTGTGACTTATAATAAAAGCATCAGCAATTATCTTTTGTTTTCTAAGCAGTGTATGTAAAGACTTTGGAACAAGCTATAGCATTCTCTAACCCAGAGAACGCTTGGCTTTCGAGATCCTTCTAGTAGAACCACTCACTGGGTCCTTCAATGTGCTCTCATTGCCTTAGGTTACTCATTCAGTTCAGTTGAGCGTATCGCAGAGCCTCCTCTGCTTCTACTGAAGTAACAGATGATCTCCTAGAGAAGTAACGGACTCAATAAGCTACTTCAGTGCTTAATTGTGCTGTGCTTTGGTAGGCATAATGAAGAACTGCAGTATTACAGTCTCCTAAGTTTATATTCTCCAGTGTGTCCATGTACTGGGTGAGAGGGTCTTCTATATTTTCATGTCATATGCATGAGCAAAAATGAGTTAAGAGACAGTTCACTTTACCTTAATAAAGCTCTGAAGAGCAATAGCTACAATAGACTTACATGATAATCTGCTTGTTTATCCTGGCTCACCTTACAAACACAAGTCTGTTCCTTCTTATGGTTGACCTTAAGAACCAGAGAAGGTGTTTTAAAAAGTCTATGCCATGGTCAAGTTGTTTTTACTACTCACCTTTTTTCTAATAGTTAATATCTATATTTTATCCTCTAAATGAGTAGCAATGTTAACTTTTCGTAGGGTTCACTTCAGTTACAAATATTGCTTTTGAACAGCTCTGTCATATCAATGCATTTACAAACACAACATCATTAATAATTATTCTTTCAAGCTGAGTTAATAGTCCTAAGTCTGACTAAATGAGGAAGTTGGTAGGAAAGACTCAAGAGGGATTTCTTCTGAAATAATCAGAATCAAGTCAAGATTGAGTTTTCTATAGCTGATGTCATTTCATACCAACAGATTTATGGGAATGAAGATTGAACTGGACATGTCTTATTTGATACTGTATTGAGTTGTTCTTTAAATTATGGAATTAAATGTTCAAAGATGAAAACTTTTGAGCTGCATTGCCCCTGAATCAAATGCTGTAAAGACGAAGTCACTTTGCTGTTATGTCTGTCAAAGTCTTCTAGCTCTACTTCACATTTGGCGCTTTTATATTTGTTCTTCTATTTCTATTTTGTTAAATAAAATGTTGGGACATATACCAAGAAACACAGATTGTCCATAGCAGCATGAGACTTGGGCTATGGTTGGAAATAATTTAAATTAAACATTACATGAACACTGGAGAAGTTTCCAGCTTCCCAATTTAACTTGTGTATAAATTATAACCCCCTCTTAAAAAACAGAAAATGTAATACAGGAATATTATACTAAGGCATCTAGGAATCTAAATATATGATTGATTGATAGATAGATCTATATTTGACTATAAATTACACTTAAAATGAATAAAAGTTAAATATATCCTCATTTTTAACAAGAAGGTTACTAAATCTCTCTAACATAAAATATCTAACATAGAGATTTCTCTGGAATATAAATCAGGCTTTAAAAACTCTTACCTAAAATATAAATTATGTTTTCAAAATTAGTTCTAACCTATAGTATTCATCTCATGGTCAGGTCAAGAGCACTCAATGACAAGATGGCAATAATCCTGAAAATGCTTTTCTAATTGGGCAACTAGGAATATTCCTTTTATTCCACAGTTCTGTAAAATGCTGTGTTGCTTATCAAGTTTTAAAATAACTGCTTCCGTGTCCACATTCTGGCAGTCATAAACTATGGCGTGACTAGAACTTTGCTCATGTTACTTTGGATTCACAGGCTGTGTCTAAATGCAGCCTCTGATTTGGATTGCTGCACACAGAATCCAGCCAGACTGGTTGTAGAGATATTCATCAAAGGTTAAGATATCAAAAGCAACCAATTATTAAAGCTTTTTTAGAATCTATAGACACAGACACAATCTAGGACAAAGTCCAACATATGCCACAGAATGACAGGTGGTATTTGAAGCTGATGTAACTCTTAGAATCAGTGACAGATACAACTGTGTCTGGGGTTGCAGGGAGTAGATGTAACCAGTCTTGACCTAATCCCATATTAGATTACTAGAGAGGTTTCCTGAGAAGGCTATCTGCTGCCTGGCTCTGACCTTCTCTGACAGAATAAGACACCAGAGGAGAAAACAGAAGTATAGACTAACAAGAAAATTAATAAATAATTTTATTCTGATTAATTGGAAAACTTTGAATAAGTGTACAAGGGTGTAGAAAAGAAGAAATTATCAAAAGCTGTTGAGGATGATGCTAACAATCTAAGCGCTTCTGTAAAAGCAACGTACATTGAAATAGAGTGCAATGACTTCTCACACAAAATAAAATGGATCAAGGCATAGTTACAAATAATTCCTACAGACTTTCTGGGAGAAAATAGTTCCAATCTTACAGCAGCTATTCCAGAATGCAAGAAAAGTGGGGAAAGCAGAACAACTAATCGTGTGGTTGTTTTAAGGTTTGATACCAATACTAAACAAGAGTAGTGTAAGAAAAGAAAATTACAAGTCAATCTAATTCATGTACACAAATTCAAAATACCTAATAAGTTATTAGCAAATCAACCTATTCCTGTATATAAAATAATCATCATTTACATTTCTATTAAGAATGCACTTTCAGCGGGGCAATAGTGGCGAATGCCTTTAATCCCAGCACTTGGGGGGCAGAGGCAGGCAGTTCTCTGTGAGTTCGAGGCCAGCCTGGTCTACAAGAGCTAGTTCCAGGACAGCCTCCATAGCCACAGAGAAACCATGTCTCAAAAAACCAATAAATAAATAAATTAACAAACAAACAAGCAAACAAATGCACTTTCAGGTTCAATATAAAAAATACCTTGGAAATCTTTGCCCCCACCAAAACCAAAAACTGTGGAAGAGGAAAACTGGGGAAATGACTCAGGTGAAAAAGGGCTTGGCTTGCGAGCATCAGCAAACAAAAACCAGGTGAGATGTTATGTGGTGCCTGCAGTCCCAGCACTGAAGAAGCAGAGATAAGAAGATCTTTGGGGTTTGTTAGATACTTGATCTAGACCAATTGATACAGTCCAGGTTCAGCAAGAAACTCTGTTTTAAATAAAACGTAGACGATGATTGAGGAAAACAGTTGCTGTAGAGCTCTGGCTTGCATGTACAACCAGACATACTCATGAGCACACATACCAAAACTTGAAAAAAAAGAAGATGGAAAATTCAAACATTTTCTTGGATCTCTTAGATAAACTAAGGTGAGAGACAAATTACAAATCCAAACAAGTGAAAGATGTAGCACCAAAAACTTGACAAGCAATAGCAAACGTTGATGGAACCATAACCTATATACAAAACTAAGTGGTACTTTTTGCTTCTAGAAGAGTAGGTATACATATGAGTATGAGAGATCACAGAGACTCCAGAGTGATTGACTGATTGATTGACTTTACTTTATCTATATTTTATTGCCTTTTTGTTTGTTGTTGTTACTGTTGTTTTGGGTTTTTTGTTTTGTTTTTCTTTTTTATTTTTACTTTCTCTCTAGGAGCCATAGGCCACAAGAGGTTATATGTTAGAGATGAGAAAAAGTTCCCTTTGTGCCTCTAGCAAGGAGAGCAGAGGAGTAAAGCCTTCAAAAAAAAAAAAAAAAACAAGTCTAAATACCTATTATAAAAAGGCCCTAGTCTCTGGGGCACAGGGCCTTTCCTTGTCAAAATAATCAACTCTACCACAGCTTCAGAAAGGAATTTCTCCCATTTCGGGTCCTGCAGTCTTCTGTTTTATCCAAACTGGTGGTAGGGAGACAGATGAAAGGTTTTCACAGAAATATGTGTGAAGAATTGCAACCAGAGGAAGGGGGGTAAAATAAATGAAAGCAAACTATGCCACTGGAGGACAAAAACACATGTGAAAGCTATGAGCCTTGGAAACAGAGCCACTCAAAGACAAGCTTGAACAAAAGACTAGACGACGTTCCATCTGCCTGGTTCTTATCAGCATACCAAAAGACCTTCGGTACAGTTCAGCCAAAACAAAAACCAGAAGCTGATCTGAAGCACACAGGCTGTCTGAGAAGCAGTATTATATAGGAAGTTCCCAAAAGTAAAAGGGGGAAATGAAAATGCTAGAGGAATTTGAAGGCTCTGGAACCAAAGCTTCAAGAAAGAATCTTAAGCACATAACCAAGCAAGAATAGCACTAACTAAACTAATGTCTGTTATCTGATACAATATTTCTAGGACACAACAGAAGAAAACCACAGAGGTGACAGAGAACAAGGAAATACAGAAAGAGGAAATAGGTCAATCACCAGAGGGAAGCCCAATGTAACATAGATGATAGAACTGACAGACAAGAAACTGCACGTAACTGTCAGTAATATACCAAGTGTGAGTTCTAATGGGAGAAACAGATACTGCACATTTAGGTGAGCAACTCAAGTGATTAAATGTTTATGGCAAGGAATAATGAAAAGAAGTGGCTAAAACTATTACATGTAGTAAGGTGTCTTTGGCCCATCCGTAAATAGGACATAAATTAGGAATTAATCATAATCTTTATATAAAAATGCATTAATGAACACAGCATCAAAGAATAAAGATAAGCTGTGAGATAATTTCAAAATGTTTTAAAAATACATAATGATACAAGAAACACACCTCAACCATAAAGACAGGCACCTACTCAGAGTAAAGGGCTGGGAAAAGGCTTATCAAGCAAATGGACCAAAGAAACAAACAGGTGTGGCCATACTAATCTCTAACAAAGTTGACTTCAAACTTAAATCAAGCAGAAGAGATGGAGAGGGGTATTTTATACTCATAACAGGAACAGTTCATCAGGATGAAGTCTCAATCCTGAACATCTATGCCCCTAATATAAAAGCACCCA
>NC_022021.1:20869048-20871602 GCF_000317375.1 Microtus ochrogaster
AAGAGGGGGAGGGAAATGGGAGGCTGGGAGGAGGCGGAAACTTGTTTTTGTTTTTCCTTTTCTCAATAAAAAAAATAAAATAAAATAAATTAATTGAAAAAAATACATAATGATAATACCAAAAGAAAGAAATACCTACAGTATTAATAAACCAAACCTTTTTAGAATTGATAGGAACCAGACCATAGAGCTAGGAAGCTCAAAGAATGTGAAGCAGCTACCTTCTTTTGTAAATAAAAACAAAAACAAAATCATCAAAATACAATACATATAATTATTTTACTAATCTAAGGACAAAAGTAAATTGACAGAGTTTGAAAATAAAACATAAGACAACTCTTTCCAGTGTGATAATTTCTACTTAAAATTGTTTCAAAGGCCCCAAATAATGACAATGACAAATGCACACAGGACTTTCAAGGCAGTGAAGAAATTCTCTATGATACAGTAAATATAGTTAGACACCTGTCGTGACACGTACTGGACCCTATCAAGCAACCTCCTGGGGCCAATGATGTGACAATGAGAATTAATTACCAAGGCTTTACATTTCTGTGGTGGGAGAATGTTAGTAGTGGGCAATGTTCTGCATCTAGGAAGTGGATTGAGCTATTTAAAATCTCTATACTTTCTACACAATTTTGCTGTAAACCTAAAACTGTTTATTAAGTTCCTTTTAAAATAATAAAAGGGGATGGGGAGCCTGGAGAAGTGGCTTGATCATAAGAGCACTGGCTTCTCTTCAAGAGGACTCAGGTTCCCTTCTCATCACCCAGATGGCAGTTAGCAACCATTTGTAACTCTAGTTCCAGGGAGATCCAATGCCCTCTTCTGGTCTCTACAAATACTACATGCATGTGGTACACAGCTATACAGGCAAAACACTAATACACATAAAGATCAAAATAAAAAATTTCAAGTGGAAAAACCTAAGATTTGACAGAAAAGAACAAAATTATTATTCTTCAGAAATAAACTAAATAACGCAGATTAAATTATGAATTGAGATGTACAAAAATTTTAGAGATGCTTATGAAGATTGATAGGAAAATATTACAGATTTTAAAGTATTGAAAGATACCCATGTTCGTGGATAAGAGGACTCACTATTATAAAGACTTCGGTTCTTCCAAATATTCCTCCAAAATATTTTATAGATTGTAGTCAAACATAATCAAGTTCCTAAAAATGTTTGTTTTGGGTTTTGATTTGGTTTTTTAAACTCGAAAGGCTGATTTTAGACTTATGTGGAAGATCACATTAAGAATAAGCAAGTCTATGTCTTAATAAACTGCTAGCTCAGTGAATTGTCCTTCCTGAAACCAGGAAATATGACAAAGCTATTTTCTATCTAAAAGTAAAAATAAAGGCTAAGCATGATGGCATACACCTTTAATCCCAGCTCTCCAGAGACAGAAGCAGATCTCTATGAGTTTGGGACCAGGCTGGTTTACATAGTGAGTTTCAGCCTAGTCAACACTTCATAGTTTTGATCTTCTGTCAAAATTAAAAAGTAAATAAATACATAAGAATAGATTAAAGACATAAAATGGAACATGTAGAAGCAAATACATACTTTTATGTAAACTTGATTTGCATAGTCCTATGGCTTAGTTAGGGGAACATTTCAGTACATACAATCACGTGACTGCTTATTAATAGAGAAAAGGCGAAAGTTGGAGTTCTCTGGTACACAACACAAAGAACTGGATTTAGGGGACAAAGATTTAAAGGAAAAGAAAAAATGTTAAAATTCTTAAAAGATAACTAACTAGTAGGGAGGACAGCCATGAAAGGTACCATAGAGGAGAGCATCCTTGGAGAGGAGAAGAAACACATGCATTGGATTTCAGAGAATTGTAAACAGTACTACACAAAAGGTTTCCATGGCATGTGAGGGCAGGAACAAAGAAGCTTATCTAGAAAACAGGAAAGAAAATCTGAGAGAACTATTTTCTCTCTAAAAGAATTAACAGAGTCATACAAGTAAGTCTGGCAGAGTTTGAACAGAGGTCAGGGAACCACATTGTGTTTTAGATGGATCTGACAGACATCATCATAGATTATATGACCCAGGGGAGTGTATTAAAGAACTGTGGAAGAGCAGCAGCTGAAGATGCGAATCAAGAAATGAGATAGTTTGTGACCGTGGCTGCATGGCAGAGGACAGGGAAATGAGAATGTCTTCAGACTTCAAAACTGGGCAACTGAGCAGATGGGGATATATAAGATGATATATTGAAGCAGAACTTGGAGGTGTAGGCCTGGAATCCCCAGAACCAAAGAGGCTAGGGCAGGGAGGTGGGGTCAGAAGCTCAAGGCCAGGCTGGGTAGATAAAATGCTATCTAAAAGTTTAAAAATATTTTTAAAGAGTGGAAAATGTAGTTCAATGGTAGAGTACTTGTCTAGCATCCGTGAGACCCTGGGTTTAATCCATAGTCATACATATATACATACATACATATGTGTGTGTATGTGTGTGTGTGTCTGTATGAAAGAAGCAGGAAGGGAAGTAAGAGGGAGAAGAGAGGGAGGAAAGAAGGAAGGGGGGAG